>NC_138339.1:57384887-57932387 GCF_046562875.1 Panthera onca
TTCTCCTGCTCCTAAAAGAGTGCCTATAACAGTGGATGTTTACTAAGTAGTTGTTAAATAAATAAGTGAATGTGAATCAATAATAAAAAATAAAAATAAAAAGTGGGAAAGTCTACTAAATGGCCAATTCATTGAGAAGAACACTCAAATGAACAATACCCATAGGAAAAGCAGCTCTGTGCTGTAATAATCAATAAAATGAAAAACTACACAAAGATAAAATTTTATTTTCATCTCACTGGCAAAACAAAGTAAGTCTTATAATAAAAAGTGTGGGTGAAGGTTTGTGGAAACAAGCAGTAATACAAAGTGTTGTTTGAATGTAAATTTGAACAATCATTTTAAAGTTCAATTTAGATTTTTTTAAATGCTAATTCATCTCTGAAAGACAGAGAGAGATAGAGCACAAGCAGGGATGGGGCAGAGAGGGGCGGGGGGGACAAAGAATCCAAAGCAGGCTCCAGGTTCTGAGCTGTCAGCACAGATCCCCACATGGGGTTCGAACTCACGAGCTATGAAATCATGATCTGAACCAAAGTCTGAGACTTAACTGACTGAGACACCCAGGTGCCCCTTGAAGTTCAGTTTAATAATGCTGAATAAAATTATTCATACTCTTCAACCCAGCATCTCCTCTTCTCACAGCATTCTCCAAATACACTCTGCCACATGGACAAGGAGATATTGGCAATGCTGCTTGTAATAGTAGAGAAAGGAAAATGATATAAATCCTTCAAAAGGAAAAGAGATAAATAAATTGTGGTTTATTCATACAGTGCACATTTATACAATTGTTAAAATTAATAAAACAGAATTATATGTATTGACATTAATTTTTAAAACCTAATGTGGGGTGAGGAGTGCCTAGGCAGCTCAGTCAGTTAAGTGTCCCACTCTTGATTTCCCCTCTAGTCATGATCTCATGGTTCATGAGTTCAAGCCCTGTGTTGGGCTCTGTGCTAACAGTGCAGAGCCTGCTTGGTATTTTCTGTCTCCCTCTGTCTCTGCCCTTCCTTCAATCACATTTGTCCCCTCCCCGCCAAAATATAAACAAACAAACAAACAAACATTAAAAACAAAAAGCCTAAAGTGAGGTGAAAACAAATTGAAGAATGTAACCCTTTGTGAACTTTTTAAAGACAAAAAATAATAGTGCAGGTGTTTTGTATATAGAGAATGTAAAAAATACAAAATACAAACAATGCATGGGAATGGCAATGTCTGCTTCAAGGGAGTGACGGCCTTTGGGGAAGGGCTTAGATAGTAGTGCTTTTAGAGTTATGTTTTATTAGTTTCTGTTAAAAATATTTTTAAGTAAGTATGATAAATATTAATACATACGTAACCTCAATTGTGGTAGACTTTGATATTGTGGTAGTCTTTCATGGAATTGTAAATTTTAAATATGAAAGTAACATTTTGGCAAGTAAGAGTAAAAGAGAGATTAAAAGAGAGATTGGATGATAACCTAAGGTAACAGCAAGAAAAATATAAAATTCTGTTGGGATTCAGGAGGTCTAAGTATATTTGTAAGCAGGAGAGAAGGGGCCCTAAAGAAAGAAGAAATAGACAATACAAGTGGAAAGGTAAAAGAGTAAAATCATCATGACATGTGTAGGATGTCAAAACAAAAGCATACAGGTAGCTCTCAGTTTTGACAGGAAAGAGTCATATCTCTTCTACAAGCAGAAGGAGGCAGGAAATACTGGCTCAACATACACAACAATATTGAGATACGGAAGAGAAAGATAAAGGAACTTAAACAAACTTAACATTGTCAGAAGTGAAGACAATGGGATAGATATCAAGATTATTTCCAGCCAGTAAAATAATCAAAGATTTTGAGGAGACCAGAGAAGATATGAAACCTCCTCATGTACATAATAAAAAAACAGTATGTAGATAGTTGTTACCAAGCAGCTCTATAAATCTAATTGTGTTAGAAATTAGTGAGTTTTATGTGGTATGGATTTTGTAACTTCCCCCAGCAACATTCAGAAGCCAAGGAATAGAGAAAATGGACCTCAAGTTGGAGGAAGGACAGACTCAGTGTTGAAAATTGACAGAATTCTAAAATTAAAAAAAAAAAAAAAAAAGGAAGCCATGAATCTATGGCATTAATGAGAGTGTCAGTGAAATAGCTTAATCTGTTATCAAGGCTGGGAAGAGACAAGGGATACCTACAAAAATCTCATGAAATGAGGAAATAGTGAAAAGCTGAAGATATGAAGATTTTCATGAGGACAAAGGAACATTTTCAGCAAGACTGCATTGACAGGAAAAACGAAAGAAAGAAGGTGATGGTACTCTCGAATTTCGGAGAATGACATCTTAGACACTCCTTCGTTCAGGATAAAATAAAAAAGTGTTTAAAGATGTGCAAAATGAGTGAAAATGATCATTAAAATGTAGAAGAGTCATGTGAAATCCAAGTAGTACTGGATGATATCTTAAGTATAAATGTTGGAATTGGAGCAGCTGAGGAGGATGGAATAGGTGAAATGGAAGATCTCCAGGACAGCTGTTCAACTATTAGCAAGAGAATATTACTATTAATTTAGGAAACAGGGTGAAGAGTGAATGCTATTTTCATTTTAATATTTATAAATTGTTTATTCACTATAATGTTATGGGAGATTTAGTTATGTTGATAACATGTAGATCTAATGCATCTATTTTAATTTTTCTACAGAATTTTTCTACAGAATTTGTATGAATGTGCTAATTTGTTCCCTATTCTCTAATTGGTGGAAATTTAGGCTGTTTTCAATTTTTATTTTTTGCCCTGTTATACTACAAAATAAATTTTATTTTTAAACCTGCTTTATTATCATAGGGGAATAGCTCAAGAATATGTAGAAGAGAAATTCCTGGATCATAGGGATCCAGATCTTAAACTGGAATTTGTGAGTTGTAGAACAATACATATACTAAATACCATATTTGTAAATTTTTAAAACACAAACCAGGACAAACACTTCCTCTAAAGAAGGATAATTAGGGGCACCTGGGTGGCTCAGTTGGTTAAGCATCCGACTTCAGCTCAGGTCATGATCTCACAGTCTGTGAGTTCGAGCCCCGTGTCGAGCTCTGGTGCTGACAGCTCAGAGCCTGGAGCCTCCTTTGGATTCTGTGTCTCCCTCTGTCTCTACCCCTCCCCCGCTCATGCTCTGTCTCTGTCTCAAAAATAAATAAACGTTAAAAAAAAGGATAATTAGCTGTCTATTACTTTCTTTATAATGTTTAAAATATTTCATAATAAAAAGATAAAAATAATATGTTGTCAAAATGATATAATTTGTTGTAGAAACTTGAGATAACTCAGTGAAAGAAGGAGATGAAAATAACATAAAATAACCTTTCTTCCCCAAATTCTGAAATAAGAATTGTTAATATTTTGGTGTTTTTTTTTTCATTATATATGCATGCATGTAAATACTAAAAACTTACACTTTATATCATGTTTCATAACATGCTTCTCTTTCACTTAACAGTATATCATAAAAATATTATTCAAATTCAAGTTCTAGCTGTGACATGTAAAGACCTTGGAAGTTATCACTGCCATTATTAAAACAAACAAAAAAGAAAAGCTGAATAAACTGTAAACCATTGTTTTTTCTTGTATCCATTAGAACTGAGGTTCCAAGGCAAACCCCCATGGCAATATATACAAAGAAAGGAAAATCCCTAAAGTCATAACCAGGATCTATAACTGGAGCAGAAGCTGCTGGATCCATAAACTAGCAAGAATTCTTAAATGGTAATTGTAAGAAACTTTTGGAGGCTAAGCATGGATGCACTTGACAGTGAGAAAATCCTGGAGGCCACATTCAGAGACTCTCCACTCATTCATGGGCTTTATCTCCAGGAACCCCACCAGGTTCTCATGTTGAAGAGCCAAGAAAGATTCCCTCATGAGTCTGGCTGGGAAAGGGAAGAGTATCCATTGGGAAATATACCCAGATCATTCTCCATAATAAAGGTCTACCATCCAGAGAAAATACTTTACTAGAACCTTATCCAAAGTAGGGAATAACACTTCTCCAAATCAAACCCCTGGAGGGGTTGAGTTAGGGATCTAAAAATACTTTGTGAAGGTCACAGCCCAGGGACACATGACCATTAGAAAATTGAGATTCATAAATTATGGAATGCTTCCCTTCTCCTATACCTTATCACCACATGAACAAAGCTCCAGGGTAATAACAGTGAATTAAAGCTGAAAGAGCTGTAGGACACAGACTTTATCCAAGGAAAAGTTCTTAGGGAAATCCAAAGACAACATGGGAGTGAAAGACAAGTCCTCCAGAGAAATTTAAAGCCTCTGGCACCTATAGTTGCAACAAACATAAAGCACAGGCCAACTCCTATTCAGATTAATATAAAACCTAACAGTAAGAATATATTTATCTCAATTCCAATTACTTAAAAGGTATGCTAAAAGGTAAGAAAAAACACAGTCTGAAGAGACAAAACATGAGAACAAAACTCAGATATGATAAAAATTTTGATATTATCAGACAGAGAATTTAAAGTAGCTATGATCAATATATTAATAACTCTAATGGAAAAGTAGACAACATGTAAAAACATGTCTCATCAGTGGACTACACATGATCAGGGAAACAATCCATAAGTTTGAAGATAAATAAGAAAGTTTTCAAATGGAAAGAGAAAAATAATAATAATAAAAAATAAAACAGGAGTCCAAGAACTGTTGGAAAACTTCACAAGATGAGCATACATATAGTTGGAATACCAGGGAGAAGAGAGAACAGAACAGAAGAAGTATTTGAAGAAATTATGGTTAAGAATTTTCCAAAATCAATGCAAGACACCAAAGCACAGATGAAGGAAGCTCACAAATCAAGCAGAATAAATACCCAGACATTTACATTTAGGAATATTATATTCAAATTTCAGAAAACCAAAGACAAAGAGAAAAAGGAGACAATTTTGAAGGATGCCAGGGGAGGCTAAGTATCTTACAGATAATTTACCTACAGAGGATTTAATAGACTTCTCATTAGAAGCATGCAAAGAAAGAGACAATAGAGTGAAATATTTAAAGTATTAAAAGAAAGAAACCACCAATCTGGAATTTTATATCCAACAAAATTGTCCTTCAAAAGTAAAGGGTAAACACTTTCTTGGACAAACAAAAATTGAGAGAATCCATCTCTAACAGACTTGCTCTGTAGGAAATCTTAAAAGAAGTTTTTTTTTTTTTTTTTTTTTTTTTCAGGCAGAAGGAAAATATTAAAGGTAAGAAGCTTGGATCTAATAAAGAAAAGAAGACTGTTATTTTATTTTTATTGGTTATTTTCATTTTTAATGGTTCTAAGTGAAAGAAGACAATCTGAAAATTCTACAAATTACATGGTCCTAACTGTATGACATTCTGAAAAAGATAAAACTAGAGCAATGGTACAAAGGTCTGCGATTGCTAGAGACTCAAGGTGTGGGGGTTTGTTGAATAGGTGAAGCACAAGGGAATTTTTAGGACAGTATGATACTCTAAGTATGGTATCTATAAGATACTCTCTCTATATATATATGACACCGCATCAGTCAAAACTCATAGAACATAATAGCCTGAGGAGTGGCACATTCGCAGTTTTTTAAAAAAATCATTTAGGTGTGCAAGGGATTCCAGGGTGGAAATCAAAATGTGATAAAACAATGTAAGTGTATTTACAAGCCTATAAAATAATCTCACTGAAGACTGTGGGAGAAAAGGTGCTGACCTAAGTAACACTGGGAATGAGTGGAGTCTGTAAGATTAATGTCAAAATGAACTACATAAGCACTGTACTCTAGTTGGTAAGCTTGATTCCCTCAGATTTATGACTCAGTGATTCTGAAGCTATTACCCATGAATCCTGAAATGGAACAATTGAGAAAGTGGATGGCAAATGGTGAGAGTCAGGTTTCTCACTGTTGAAATGGGAAGTTACAGATAAGCAAAGCGAGAAGTCTAAAATGACCTAGATAGTAATGGATTACACTTGGAGATATTAATATGAATTTATGTTTAGGTTAATATAATTACAGATGGTTAAATATGGAAATACTTATAAATATGTCTATATACTCTTGTTAGTATACTCACATATACTTCATTGTTTTGTCAAGCTTAGAAGCAATGACACCTCAGTAGCAATGAACACACTAGTATCAAGGTCTTGATTTCAAATACTATTCTCCAGTAAAAAGAATGAGGCCTCCATGGAGAAAGACTGATTCTAGGACTGGGTCAAAAAATGTACAAGATGAGCTTGGAGCACCCTGTGATGTAAGATGGTAAGATAGTGCTAAAAACCAAACTGAAAATAAAACCAAAACAAAACAGCTCCCACAATGAAGGAGGTACATTAAAGGGACATAGCAGTCAAATGAAATAACATTCAGTGGCCAAAGCTGAAACTATTTGAGTAATAAGATAAGATAAAGCATAAATTAGAATCTGACCTAAAGTATAAAATATCCGTAAATTTACATAAGTTTGTGCTGATATAAGTTATTGAATAAATAAATAAATGGGGAAAAGAGACAAATCTCTCATTCATAATAATTATAAACAATTTATGTCGATATTCCACTCTCAAGGCATTGGACCATAACTCCCTGTTCCTAACGTGTAGACTCTGTATAGTGACTTCTTTCCAAAGAATACAGTCTGGAAAGAAGGAAAATAAGAGCAATTTCACAGTAGAGAAACCTAGCAAATCCTACTTCAGCCAGGTGATCAAATTCAGTATCACCAGTGATAAGCCATCATTGGTATGATCTAATCAAAATGGTGCTTTGCTCGGTGGCTCTTCCCCCAAAACCATTAACAGCAATCTCTAATAATCTACTCAGTCTATTCTATACATAACAGCAGGAGAAGTTGGGGAAGGTCTTTCAGAGAAAATAACAACTAAGATAAGCACTAAAGGCCGAGTCTACCTCCATAAACTGAATTCCTTTTGTAACATTAGCATCTTATCTATTTTCTCATTTTGCATGAATGAGACCCACTTATCACAATGACATAATTACAGTTTGTGTGCTCCATGACAGGAGTGACTGGGAGCCAGGGGCATGGTGGCATGGGAGGCATCAGGAAGCACCTTGAAAACAGAAGGCAGGTCATCAACAACATTCATGAATCTACTTGAGTTGGCTTCAGTGGGCTGGCCAGCCCTTCACTGCCTACTTAGATGAAATATCTCTTCTACATGGCCCTATTCTTGGTATCATAAAAATGCCTGATGAATCCTCCATGTGGCCTACTGCTTGATATTTCTGTTATTACTCTGGTCTTAGTTTTAAAATGTAGCAAATATCAGAGTTGTCAAGTACAAATTATAAGAAAGCATCTTTAAGTCAGAGAGCACAGATGTGTACTTGTTGGAAGGAAGAATGGTAGGGAGGGAAGAAGGAAAGGAAGAATGAAGGGATGGAGAGAGGGAGAGAAATAGAAAGGAACAGGAAAAGAGGGAGGGAGGAAGGAAGGAGAGAAGGATGGAGAGAGAGAAAGATACAATGAAAAAGCAAAACAAAATAATTCCAGTTTGTTTTAATAGGCTTATTATGTAGGAATGGCAAGGCTCATACATAGATCAGGAAATGACTGCCATTGAAAAGGTAGTTAATTCTACTCATAGTTCCCAAGGTTGAGCATACAGGCCACACCTGTGGGTGGTAGGTGGCAGACAGAGGATCCCTGGGTTCCGTTACAGACAGAGGAAGGAGGAACTGTGGGCAAGCATCTTTACTGTGGTTTCCAGGGCAAAGAATGACACAGCAGGGTAAGCAGGACTTTGATTGGCTAATTTGAATAATTTCAGCGAGGTCCAGCATGTAAGGGTTGTCTGTGGTTATCGGGTACCTGGTTCTGGGTGGATGTATAATGGCCAAGGCTGTGAGAGCCTGATAAGGGAGGCAGCTGGGGTATGAACCTAGCTGCTCAAGAAGAATTGCCAGGTCTCTAGCCAGCCTCACAATTGGATTAAGGCAGCATTTAAAAAACAGTATATACTGAATGCTACCAGACCCAAAGAAGCTATTTATATTCTCTATACTTCATTAGGGGGTGAGGGGGCATATTCTTGATTTTATCCACTAATTTTTAGATGATTGAAGAAACACAAAACCCAACCTACAGATAGTTAAGTTCATAGAGAGTTTGTTATATCACTGCATATTAAAAGAAGTGAAAGTCAGTTACAACATACCAATTAACATATCTTTATTTTAAACAGATATGAGGCAGGATTTATCTGCAAGAAAGGTAGAAAAACTACTCACCATTAATTATATTAATGTTTGTTTTTGCACTATTCACAAATTTGAGCCAATCTATGCAGTTTTATTTACCAGTACTTGAAAATCATTAAATTCTGGTCTGCTATGACTAATGTCAAAGCACGTTTCATGTAAAGATTCTGGGGAGAGGAGAATGACTCTGTGTGCCCAGAAGGCTAATCTGCAGGTGATATAGAAAGTGTCACTGGAAAGCCCAGTGATGTAAGTGAGCATCAAGCTCATTAATTCTTAGATTTACTAATAAAAAAGGTTCTTTAATGAAATGCAGAAATTAAGGAAACAAGGACAGGTAGTTAAATTCTGTAGTTAAGTATATGACTCGCCATCTGTCCAAATGGCTTGTATTGACATAAATTCTAACATGAATAAAACATCACTAAGATCAATACATAGTGTATGTTCCAACCAAAATGTGATAATAATCCATCCATGGTAGCGTTAATTTGATCAAAGACTTTATGGTTATTCAATCTATTTAACAAAAAAAGCAATAACATTTTAGTGAAAATTAAATTAGGGCTTTAAATACAAGGTAATATTCTTCCTAAAAGTATTTTGGCAGGAGTCACTCATTCCAACAGTGACATCTTTAATATTATCTAGCACTTACAAGGCATTCTCATCTTCCAAGTGTTTTGCTTACACTGACTAATTACTTTTCATTATATTGTAACAAGATAGGTAAGTACAAGTTAAGGGAGAAGCTAATTTTTTTCCCAGTCCAGATGGAAAGTCAATGTCAAAATTTAAATTATGCGTAGGATTTGAGCTTCAGTCCTTTGTCCCCATTATTAAGTAAAACATACGTATCTCAGTATTATCAAATGGTATGAAATCATGTCTTTCAAGAGAAAGAAAAAAAAAATTAAGCTCAAGAGCCAAAGTTGAAAGGATAATTTCATTTTTTCAGAATTTCCTCTCTGCTTTGCTATTGGGGGGAAAAAAAGTAAAGGGAAAGAAAGAAAAAAAACAGAGTAGTTCTTTTCCTTTATCCCTCTTGATAAAATTGCTTTATAGTCCTGATAATGTCACACTGTAGTCCCTACAATATGAAGTATGGTAGTTTTCAAATTATCTGTAAAATAACAGAGTATTTTTCATAAAAGCGTTGGTGAGAAAATACTGAAAAGAATCAGATGTGCAAATCGTGTTACAGCTCAAGGATGTCTGCATAACAATGTGAGAGAAAGAATTCTTTTCAAATACACTTACACTCAAGGTATCTTTATATACCAGAGACTTAAAAAAAATTATTACAGTTTGAATAATGCATACATTCTTTAGTCACAAGATTGCATTCTTTAAATAAATAATAAATATCTCACAGTGCTAGCCATAAAAGAAACCCACATGAAGGCTTCAAACTATGGTTAATCGAAAGGAAGGCATTCCCTTTGTAGGAGTGACTGAGATACAGGCCTCCCATTATATAAACTAAAGAAATTTTCATTTTTCCCAAATCACTGCTGTAAATCAGAACAATATTAAAGCCAAAGAAGTTTCTAGGCCATGCTAGAAAAGCTTGACCTTATGTTTCTTTTCAGGGGTTGGCAAACTATGGTCCTTGGGTCAAATCTAGGCACCCACCTGTTTTCATAAGTAAGGATTTATTGTAACATTGACGTGCCTATTTGTTTACATATTATCTATAACCACTTTTGTGCCTCAAGATTAGACTTGAATAGTTTTGGCAGAGATCCTCTGGCCCATAAAAGTGAACATGTTCATTATCTGACTCTTTATAGAAAACATTTGTCAATTATTTTTCTATTAAAAGTGACATGTTGAGTCCCTGACACAAGTCAGACTACATTCATGTAGGCAAAAAGGAGGCAACCAAATATGAAAAAGAAGTAAATTTAAATTTATACTTATATGGGGAGTACCTAATTTCTGAGTAAGATATGATACAAAATTCATTTGTAAGTCACTTACTCCTCACTGAGTCATATTCATTAACTCATAATATGACTTACTAACCTACAATATAGTACAAATTGTGTTTATAGGCCAGACAATGAATATTTAAAGCATTATCCTCCTTCATCTTTCAAGAACTTCTGTGGATCCTGAAGTTACTTAGAGAAGATCAAAACAAATCCTGTAGAGTATTTCATCCCCATGAAGCCAGCAGACTCACTGGGAGTGAGCAGTGTAACATGTCTACCTTGTTTCAAAGGAATTCTGTAGAGATCACAAAAATGACTTCTTCACAATGGATAGCAGGAAGGAGACTTTTGATATCCATTATTTTATATATAGTATAATATTCATATAAAACAGAGTCCTCTGATGTTTCTGATCTTCTCAGGCTTTCTGAAGCCATGGTGAAATCTTCATGTTGTCTGCATTTTAGTGATGATGGTGATGCTATGCAACATTACTCAGCATGTACTATGTTCTCTTTGCTCTTCTAAGCTTTTATATGTTGTGAGTCAATCCTCAGATAACAACACCGAGAAGTAGAATTGTTATTATCATTACTTTACAGACAGACAAAGAAATGAGTAGCTTCTAACAGGTTACATAGCTAAAAAGTAATAAAAGGGAAAAATAGGTCCCTGTCAAAGCTTTAAAGATGCACTGATTTCTCTCAGCCTCATAAAGCTCTTTGGAAGACCTCCTTCTATAGGTTTATTTCAATCCAGATAAATTATATATGCTTAAATTAATTTTAAACTTGATTGTCTATTGTTACCACCATAAAGCAATACTTATGATACCTGAATTTTACCGTACATCATTCCACCCCTGCCTCAATTCCATTTCCCACTGTTTTATGAGGTTTTGAATAAGAGGCTTGAAAATAATGCAAGTTTTTAGTAATATTTGGGAGGATTAGGTTGGGTCACTGGAAAAAGGGGGGAAATGCAAAAATATCTGCTAGAATTTTATCTTTTAGCAAATGAGTATATAGCTTTATTGCCAGTTACCCAAAAGATAATTACATTTTAATTGTGGATAGAAGTAATAAACTGCTTTCTGGTTTAATACAACAGAAGAGAAAAAAGCACTGAAAATGCAATCAATACTGTGCATGATTTATGCACCTTTCAGCATCTGCTTGTAAATTTGTAATTAAATAATAAAATTTAATAGGAAAATATATAGTATTACATGTTACAAAACAAAAATCTTATTTGATTTCAAGTATATGTATTTTATATGTATATATGTGATGTATGTGTGTCTCTGTGTATGTATTTTCTTAATCAGCAGACATATGAACCATACTGCTTTTCTGTCTTGCCTAACTGCTAAGATTAGCTATTTAATCAGTTTTTTTCAATATATGAAGTTTATTGTCAAATTGGTTTCCATACAACACCCAGTGCTCATCCCAAAAGGTGCCCTCCTCAATACCCATCACCCACCCTCCCCTCCCTCCCACCCCCCATCAACCCTCAGTTTGTTTTCAGTTTTTAAGAGTCTCTTATGCTTTGGCTCTCTCCCACTCTAACCTCTTTTTTTTTTCCCCTTCCCCTCCCCCATGGGTTTCTGTTAAGTTTCTTAGGATCCACATAAAAGTGAAACCATATGGTATCTGTCTTTCTCTGTATGGCTTATTTCACTTAGCATCACACTCTCCAGTTCCATCCTTGTTGCTACAAAGGGCCATATTTCATTCTTTCTCATTGCCATGTAGTACTCCATTGTGTATATAAACCACAATTTTTTTATCCATTCATCAGTTGATGGACATTTAGGCTCTTTCCATGATTTGGCTATTGTTGAGAGTGCTGCTATAAACATTGGGGTACAATTGCCCCTATGCATCAGTACTCCTGTATCCCTTGGGTAAATTCCTAGCAGTGCTATTGCTCGGTCATAGGGTAGGTCTATTTTTAATTTTTTGAGGAACCTCCACACTGTTTTCCAGAGTGGCTGCACCAATTTGCATTCCTACCAACAATGCAAGAGGGTTCCCGTTTCTCCACATCCTCGCCAGCATCTATAGTCTCCTGATTTGTTCATTTTGGCCACTCTGACTGGCGTGAGGTGATATTTGAATGTGGTTTTGATTTGTATTTCCCTGATGAGGAGCGACGTTGAACATCTTTTCATGTGCCTGTTGGCCATCCGGATGTCTTCTTTAGAGAAGTGTCTATTCATGTTTTCTGCCCATTTCTTCACTGGGTTATTTGTTTTTCGGGTGTGGAGTTTGGTGAGCTCTTTATAGATTTTGGATACTAGCCCTTTGTCCGATATGTCATTTGCAAATATCTTTTCCCATTCCGTTGGTTGCCTTTTAGTTTTGTTGGTTGTTTCCTTTGCTGTGCAGAAGCTTTTATCTTCATAAGGTCCCAGTAGTTCATTTTTGCTTTTAATTCCCTTGCCTTTGGGGATGTGTCAAGTAAGAAATTGCTACAGCTGAGGTCAGAGAGGTCTTTTCCTGCTTTCTCCTCTAGGGTTTTGATGGTTTCCTGTCTCACATTCAGGTCCTTTATCCATTTTGAGTTTATTTTTGTGAATGGTGTGAGAAAGTGGTCTAGTTTCAACCTTCTGCATGTTGCTGTCCAGTTCTCCCAGCACCATTTGTTAAACAGACTGTCTTTTTTCCCTTGGATATTCTTTCCTGCTTTGTCAAAGATTAGTTGACCATACATTTGTGGATCTAGTTCTGGGGTTTCTATTCTATTCCATTGGTCTATGTGTCTGTTTTTGTGCCAATACCATGCTGTCTTCATGATGACAGCTTTGTAGTAGAGGCTAAAGTCTGGGATTGTGATGCCTCCTGCTTGGTCTTCTTCAAAATTACTTTGGCTATTCGGGGCCTTTTGTGGTTCCATATGAATTTTAGGATTGCTTGTTCTAGTTTTGAGAAGAATGCTGGTGCAATTTTGATTGGGATTGCATTGAATGTGTAGATAGCTTTGGGTAGTATTGACATTTTGACAACATTTATTCTTCCAATCCATGAGCAGGGAATGTCTTTCCATTTCTTTATATCTTCTTCAATTTCCTTCATAAGCTTTCTATAGTTTTCAGCATACAGATCTTTTACATCTTTGGTTAGATTTATTCCTAGGTATTTTATGCTTCTTGGTGCAATTGTGAATGGGATCAGTTTCTTTATTTGTCTTTCTGTTGCTTCATTGCTAGTGTATAAGAATGCAACTGATTTCTGTACATTGATTTTGTATCCTGCAACTTTGCTAAATTCATGTATCAGGAGATTATGACCTGAGCCGTAACCAAGACTCTGACGCTGAACCGACCGAGCCACCAGGCCCTCATTCAGTATATGTGTTTAAAAATGGCACACAAAGTTATAAGATAACATAAATAAAACTAGCATAAATAACTTAAAATATTAATAACAGTCAACACAAAGATAATAAAAACAGTTTCATTGCAACTGCAGAGACTGAAGTTATGTGATGTAGATTTAAATTAACCTTTTTTCTGTGATGAATAAATTTTTTAAAAATGCTAAAATTATGGAAATGAAGAAAAAATGATACTTTAAAAATACAATAACGATTATTAAGTACTCATTGGGTAAGTTTATCAGCAGATTAGACACAGACAAAAAGAGACTTAATCAACTAAGAATGTATAAGAAAATGTCCAGAGTAAGCCACAAACAGAGAAGAGTTTGGAGAATTACAAGGAAGTGTCAAAGATAGAGGATATGATGTGAAGGCCTAACATGAATGCATGCAGTTTGAGTCCCAACAAGAAAAGAAACAAAGGATTAGCAGAGAAATAGTATGTATGTAAGGAGATAATGAGAAATTTTCAAAATTGATGAAAGACATCAAGCCTCAGATTTAAAAATTTCTATGAATGTCAAGAAAAATACACAAAAACTAATCCATGCCTAGGCACATAACATAAAACTGTTGCAAACTAAAAACAAAGAAAAAGAGTAAAGCAGCCACATAAAAAAGACAGATCCCCTTCAGAGAAGCAAATAAGACTCACATCTGACTTTTCAACATTATGGTATGGCTAGAAGATATACTATAAAGTGTCAAGAGAAAATAATTATCAAACTAGAGTTCTATAGAAAGAAAAAAAAATATCCTTCAAGATTATATAACAGAAATAGATATTTTCAGACAAATGAAAATTGAGGGAATTTGTCACCAACATTCCCATGCTAAAGGAAATCTTACAGGGTATTCTTCATGCCAAGTAAAAGTAACTCCAAATAAAAATGATCCCCCCCCAATATGTAGAAAAAATAAGAGCAATAGAATGACAAATACGAGGGTAAAGGTTAATGTATACTGACTATATAATAATAATAATGCTACTTAATAATAAAACACCAAAGACTAAAAATAATAAAATAATAGTAATATGTCATGTCTCATTGTGTTTAAACACATACATACACATAAAATGAAATGGTGTTAAACAATAAATGGAGTTAAAGAATAAGGCAACAAGTGATTAATTTTAGACTTTGGTAAATGAAACATAGAAGTTACAGTTTCTAGGGTAACCAGTAAAAGAATTATAAAAGGGTATATAGTTTCACAAATAATAGAATGGAATGAAATAATCCAAAATTTCCAATAAATTGAAAACGAGCCAGGAAAAAAAGGACACATGAGAATAAAATAGTAGAACAAAATACTTAACATAATTTTATATTTAAACCTAAATATTGAAGGTGGATATTAAAAATCAATAGGAATATAAAAAGTTTGAAGAACATGATGAGCAAATGATCTAATAAGTATATATATATATATATATATATATATATATATATATATATATATAGTATACTACTCCCAGTAGTATACTACTACTGTATGTTCTTTTCAATGCATGTCAAACATTTACAAATGGACTGTTTGCTGGGTCACCAAGAAAATCTCAACAAAACAACTGAAATCATGCAGAATGTGTTCTTTGACCATGAAGAAATTAGCTATAAAAGATTGCAAAAATTCAACTAGAAAAATGTTCACATAAGTTGGAAGTTTTAAATATATCCTTATGACAATCTATTTGGGTCAAAGAAGAAATCAGTAACAGAATTAAGATATTTTGAATTGACTGATAACGAAAATTCTATTTAAAAAAATGTATAAACTGCAGCAAAGACCATTCTTAGATGGTAATTTGTGCCATTAAGTGTATTTATTAGAAAAGAAAACATGCTGAAAAGAGCTTTCCCAGGATTTAAAAAGTAACAACAAATTGACTATACAATAGGACAATGAGGGGGAAAAAAGAATAAAATCAAATTAAATAGAAAATAAACAATGCTGAAAGCTCTATCTTTGGAAGGAGTCATAAAATTGATAAACTTCTTGGACTAACTAAAAAGAAAAAAAAAAGACAAAAAAGACACACAAATAAACAATTTCAGGAGAAAAAAAACCTGAGTCAATACTGCATAGCTACAGATATTGAGAAGATAACTAGAGATTACGATAATTTTATGCCAATAAATATAAATGTTTAGATTAGACAAATCCACAAAAGAATTACATAAGAATAAATTAAAAATCTAAGCATACCTGTAATTAGTAAAAAAAAAAAAAAAATCAATTCATAAATTAAAACCTTGCCAAAAAATACAACATCAGGCCCAGGAAGTTCTAGCAAACATTGCAAAAAGAAATGATGCCAGTCTAACACAAAATCTTTCCTAAAAAAGGAGCAATTTTATGTGTCCAGCACAAATAATCTTGAAACCAAAAACCTGAAAATATCATTATAAGAAAAAATTAATGGCCAATATAACTTACGAACTTAGATGAAAATATCCAAACCATATTATTAATAAACCAAATCCCAGAATTTAAAAACTAATAATGCATCCTAAATAGGCTTATGCCATAAATGCAGGATTTGTTTGATATTTGAAAATTAGTGTAATACAACATACTAACAGAAAAAAGGAAAACTATTATGTAATTTTCCTAAAGATGCTGAAAAATTTTCATAAAATATACTATTCTTTATTGATAAAAAGATAAGCAAACTAGGAAGAAAAAAAGGATTTCCCTGATTTTCTAAAAGTTACTCCCCAAAAAATAAAATAAATCACAACCATCATCATTTTTTTAAACGTTTATTTATTTTTGAGACAGAGAGAGACAGAGTGAGAGCAGGGAAGGGGCAGAGAGAGAGGGAGACACAAAATCTGAAACAGGCTCCAGGATCTGAGCTGTCAGCACGGAGCCATGGGGCTTGAATCCACAAACTGCGAGATCATGAGCCGAGCCAAAGTCCAGATGCTTAACCGACTGAGCCACCCAGGTGCCCCCCAACATCACTTTTAATGTAAAATATTACATGGTTTCCCTTTGAGATTGAGTGCAAGACAAGTATGCCTAATAAAATAACTTCTGTTCAATTTTGCACTGAAGGTTATAGCTAATATAATAAATCCAGGAAAAAAAGAAAGAGAATGAAGTAATGCCGAGGAACCAAGAAATAAAACTATTTGCAGACAATATGATTATCTATATGAGAAGTGCAAAAGAGTTGCATTGAAAATGCTAGAATTGATAAGGTCAATATAAAATTAACTATCAATTATATTAAACAGGAAATTGGACAATGAATTTTATAGAATCACACCATTTATGAATGTATCAGAAAAGCAAACCACCTAAGAATAAAACTGATGAAAGCTGTGCATAACCCTACAAATGAAACTAAAATATTATTGAGAGAAGTTAGAGATGACCTAAATAAATGAATGGAGGTTTTAAAATTTTTCTTTTGCAGATGGTGCAACTTTACATATTGATAGTAAATGCATGTGGAAAAGCTGGGGGCCAAGAATAACCAGTACAATTTGGAAAAGAAAAATCTGGAGTATTTACTCCACCCAATATCAAGACTTTATTATAAAGACATAATAATTAAGACAGAACGGTGTTTCTGTAAACATAATCAAACTGAGACATGAAACACAAATTCCACAGTTTCACCCATAATTTCTGATCTATGACAAGATTGGTACTGCAGAGTGGGATATGTACAGTCTTTCAATAAATGTTGCTGACTCGATTGGAAATGCACATAAGAAAACGAAAAAGTGACCCCACATCATATCATACACAGAAAGTAATCCCAGATGAATTGCAGCTTCAATTATGAAAGATAAAACAATAAAAAAGAAAGACAAAACAATAATGTTTCTAGAATATAAAATTTGGTGTAGGGAAAAAAAGAATTTAAGAGACACTCTAGGCATAAATATGAAGAACATCGGTAATTAGATAGCATGTACATTAGGAACACTGGTATATTAAATCACAGAATTAAACCTGTGAAAACTGAAGCCACAGAGTGGCATATACAAAGAATTCCTACAAATGGGAAAAGAGAGATAATACAATAGAAAAACAAAAGATAAGTACTTGAACAGTCACTTCACACACACACACAAAAAGACAACCAAATGCCTAATACGCATATGTAAATTGCATACAGGATCCTTAGTTATCAGGGTTATACAAATGAAAACCACAAAGTGATATGACTACACACCCAGCATAATGCCTAAAAATAAAAGGCTGAGGATACCAAGTACTGGTGAGGATGTGTAGCACCTGGAACTTCTCATACACGGCCATGTATGGCTTCCCTACACATAGGTGTGCTGCACATACATAGGTTAGCACACCTTTGAGAAACTAGAGTTGGAAACACGGACTGCTTGAAATGTCACTCTTAGATATTAGCTTAAACCACATAAAATTGACAATAATTCCTTACACATGGCAATTTTATATGATCCGATCAGAAATATCCAAGTTGACATACCCAGCTGAAATGAATACAGATATACATAGAAAAGATGTATAAGAAGGTTCATAGCAGTATTATTTGTAATGGTTCCAGACTGAAAGTGACAAAAATGTCAAACAGCAGTAGAGTGGATAAATAGTGGTAAATTCTCCCAATGTGGTATAATACAGTAATGAAAATAAATGCACTACAGCTACACAGAGTAAGATGGATATAAAAGAATGCATTCTTTATTATTTCACTAATAAAAAATTAAAAGAGGCAAAATCATAGTGCTCAGAGAATGATTGGTGGGAAAACCATAAATGAAAGCAAGGATATGAGTACTAAAAATGTCTGGAGATTGATTATCTTTGAACCGGGAGGAAGGGCATATGATTGAAAGAAAGCATAGGGGGCCTTCCAGGAAATGTAGTATTGCTTCACCAGGGAGACAGTTCTATCAGTATTCACTTTGTGATGGATCACTGAGCTTTATATTTTTATTTTGTTGTCCAAAGGTGAATATTTTACAGTAATAAAAGGTTAAATAAGATGATACACTTTAAAAACTAATATATGCCAAATTAAAAAGGGCATATTATCCCCCCAAATTATTACCAAAGAGGGAATCAACAAATCTGATTTGTTATACTCTCACATCATGGGTAGCTGTCTCTATCAGTTAATTTTTGAGCAGTAGGATAATTTACTCAACAACTATTTTATTCATTCAGCTAATATTGAGTGCCTATTAAGTGCAAGGCATAATTTCTAGATGTTGTGTTTTAGCCATGAACACAATCTAAAAATCTTTGCTTCTCAAGGAGCTTATAGTCTGGTGGTCAAGATAAATAATAACTAAACCAAATCAGAAAATATATCAGCTAGATTATCACAAATTCTAAGGATAAAAATAAAACAGAAACAGCAGAGTCTTCTGTCTGGCTCAGCTCAGTTGGAGAACAGGTGACTCTTGATCTCAGGATCATGAGTTTGAACCCGATTTTGGGTGTAGAGATTACTTAAAAAAGAATTTAGAAAAAGAAAAACAAGATTTATTTTATTTTATTTTATTTTATTTTATTTTATTTTATTTTATTTTAAGAAGTATGTAGTTACAATTTTAGATGTGATGACCTCTGTAAAATAAAATGAAAGTTCAGTGAGTGAGGGATCCAACCATGTGGATATCTGGAGATATTAAGCACCACAGTCAGAAAAACAGCAAGTGTAAAAAGGAAATGTAAAACACACTCTCCAGGTATGATCTCAATCAAAGGAACTTTCAGATTCTTACAGAAATCAAAGAGGAGACCAGGGAAATAATGAAATAATAATTTAACGCAAAATTAGTAATCTTGTGGTCTGGCCTCACACCTGTGTTACATTCCATTGTAAGTGAATCTTTTAAATTTCCTTTCAACAGCAATAGAGTAAATGGCTACATCTTGGAGATCATATATATGACCTTTCTGTATGAATGGGAAAACAAGCAAAGAAGTTATGTGAAAGAGCTCTTGTGGACTGCAATAAAATTACCGAGATCATTATATAAGATACATTATACAAAAAGCATTATACATAAAAGCTCTTAATTTCCAAGAGATTAGAATGAAGCAAAAACAGTGGGTTCTGGAAAACTGTTAAGCAAGTCCAAAGGTGACTTTATTACTGTTGAAGATACTTGGAAAGAACTGAATGAGGATGTTTCAGGAAATGTCAAAGTATGGAAAATTACTAAATTAATATTTTAAAAAAATATCTAATTGTAGGTATGTGTTCACACAAAAACTTTACATGAATGTTTAAACAGCAGTATGCGTAATAGCAAGAAGGTGGAAACAATACAAATGTCCATCAACTGAGTAACGGATAATCAAAAGTGCCATATCCATACAATGGAATGTTACTAAGCCGTAAAAAGGAACAGAGTACTATTAATATAGCTGAACTTTGAAAATGTCATGCTAGGTGCAATAAACCAGTCACAAAAGACCACATAGTGTATGATTCTATGCATGTAAAATAACCAGAACAGGGTAATCTATAGGGACAGAAAACCTATTGCCTGGGGCTAGAGGTGGTGATGGGCAGTAGAGGCGATAGCCAAAGGCCGCAAGTTTCTTACTGAAATTCTGAATATACTAAAAACCATTCATTATACATTGTAAAAAGGTGAATGATACAGTATGCAAATATACCTAAATAAACTATTTTAAAACATGTAATCTTTAGGTACATGTTTAGATAGGTAGGTAGGTACAACCAAATTAGTAAATATAAGCAAACATTACATGTTTTCAAATATAGGTCAAAAAGTGTACAGGTCCACACTAGCTCCAAACATTCCTTTTCTAGATCTCTTCTTTGGAAAGATGGGACCCTCTCCAAGGACTTCGGAATTTTCGGGTTAGGTATAGCAATTAAATAATGGGCCAATGTGAATGCTGAAGAATTGTAGTTCATTGTTTCCAGGTCTTCCTGACTTGATCATCCACTTCAGTTTTGATCTCCATCCCTACCTGTCACTTGGTCTCTATTTTTTCCTTGGTCATGTTTGAGTGTTGGAAGATGGAGGCAGGAACAGATTCAGACCTTAGTGGTTCTAATCAGGGAACGACTATGTTGCCAACAGCTATACATAATTCAAAATAAGAGAAAACAAAACCTAAACTCGGAACTTACATGTAGGTGGAAATTAAAATAGCTTTCCAGCTTTTTCGATTGCAAAACTCTATATAAGTTCATCAGAACTGCCTTCTCTCTCCTCTTCTCCCACCACTTTTTTCCCCCCACTCAGATGGCGTACTCTGCAATGATGCCAGTACCCTAAGTAATATTCCGTCTGCCTGTTGGGTGACCCAGCATGGAAAGTAGGAGAAGGCAGATGCTGAGCACGTTGGCTCTGAGTAGAAAAATCAGCATGTATAGAAATACAAGAGTGTAACTATGCTGTGTTTTTAGCATTTACATAGAAGACATTTTCTTTCTTTTTAGAAATTAATTTGCTTCTGCCATAAATTCCTTACTTAAATCTCCCTGTCTCTAGCAGTGGAAAAGGTGCCTTAAGCAATCATGAGCGAGTAGGTCAAAGAGTTTGACTTAACGTGGGCAAAAAGTAGCAGGAATTTATTCAGTTGATCAACCTGGTGTTCCTCCATCGTCCTATAAAAAATGAAAAAAACTAATAGAAAAACACAATCAGTGTACACGTGCAAGCATAAACCATGTCTGCCTGTGTTCTCACAATGATTGAATCATTAGCAGTGCCACAGTGTATAGGTACCTTCCACACTGCCTTGGGCATGACAGTCAAAATGTTACTACGATATCCATTGACAGTTTGACAGTTTCCACCTGAATCAAAATCCTAAGACAAGTTTGCCATTTTAGAAAGTAACTACCATGGCAAAATTAGACCTAAGAACAATTTACAAATATATCAGCAGTTACAAAATAAGCAATTGATTTACAATTAGATTTTATTAGGCCTTTTTAAGAAGGTTTTTCTTCCGTTATCGGCTGTTCTTTTATTTTTTTCCCACAGTGTGTTAAGAGATCCTTCTCTGCACAATTAAAATTAAAAAGAAATTCTAGCAACATGAAAATAATAAGATGACAGCCATTCACTAAAATGGAGACATGTTAAAATTTATTATGTTTTAAATGCAATACCAAAAAAAAAAACCAATTGAAAAAATTTAAATATATAGAAGGATTTTATCCTTTACATCCATGTGTTTAATGTGATGGAAATTCAGTTTTGATTTTATAATTCTGGAGCCTATTCAGTGTTCTTTCTCCAGTAACTAACCTGTATTTACTCAGAATATAAATCAGCTGCATTTTTGTAGTGCATAAAACACTGTCTAATTGAGCTTTATTTAATTTGTTTTAACTCGGAGTGCAAAGGAGATGACACAATGTGAATTACTCATTATAGTAACCTCTCCTCACAACTACAAATGGGTATGAAGTGATGTCTGTGTGTGTTTTTGTGCTGTAACATCACTCACAGAAGCAGTTCCTCAGAAAGATGATAACAGTAATGATGATCCTTAGCATTTATATAGCATTTTCTGTCCTCACAACACTTCATACACCTTAACTAAATAATGGTACTTGCCAGAATGAGGTTACAACAGCAATGAATTATCATGGCCTTTGGTGTAACTTTAGTTCTCAGAAATGTCACCTCACTGTGTCTGTTCCTGTGGGAATGATTGCCTCTTGTGATGGATTAACACCAGATACAACTGATTGGCCCATCTTGGCCTGCACTCTTGAGGAGCCTCCATAGACTTTGAATGTTTATTTTGATTAGCTCAAACAAAGGTGTCTTTATTTCTGGTCACAGACCAGTCCCCCACTGACATAGCCAAGTAGAGACTTTAAGATAATTATTTCAACAATTCAATCCTTAAAGCTCCACTTATTCTGAGTCACTGAGGTAGTTGCCTCAATATTCTGTATCAAGGTTTTTCAAACTTAGCAATATTGACAGGCCTGGAAAACTCTTGGTTGTTGGAGCTGTCCTGTGTATTGAAGGATATTCAGCAGCGTGCTTGGCTTCAGTCTGCCAGGTGCCACTGACCCACTCACCAACAACCCCAAGCTGTGACAAGCAAAAATATCTCCAGACATTGCCAGATCTTTTCTGAGGAGCAAAAATGCCCCCAGTTCAGAACCATTGTTCTGGATTTGCCAGTGGCTAGCCATTCTTATTCTGTATCTTAACTCTACCTATTTCTCCACAGCGCCTCCTGTGGCAATGAACTTCAAGTGCATTGTTTCCGTTTGATTCTCATTAACTGGGAAACCCCAGTGTCCTGGTTTAGGAAACCTTCTTTTCAAGTCTGTTTAGATGACATATTGCCCCACTACCTCCCCCCAATAACCTCAAGTCAGGAATTCTTCCACACTGAGTGCAAAACAGCAGTATAAACATACCCTGAAAATCAGTTTAGCATTACAGGTTATGAAAAACTTATTTCACGGGGTTTTGAGATAAGTTGACAGAGGCTAGTTTGAAAGCTCAGCCTTACACATTTTGCTTCTCAGCTGGGCTTAGAAAATTGTTGCGACTGTAGTTGTAAGGAAAATACCACCTCAAGGCCCGATCATAAAAGCTTCTATCAGACAGATGTCTGCAGTTATTTTTGGTTCTGGATTCAATAAGTTTTATATGGACCTAATTCCCAGAAAAACTCCCCAGTCTGTTTACACGGGCTGGATAAACTGGCTGTGTTTTCTTTGTATTCCTAGTGTGAGCTGGTAATTATGCATCTACTGCTGGGATATTTCATGTAACTGGTGGACATTTTAGACACCATGTGCATCCTTAATCTCCCTAGGATTCTCTAGGAACAAAATTATTTGATATGAAAACCTTTGATATTACAAGTTGTGTTTAACATTTCAAGCCTCATTTACATCAGTTCAGTTCAGTGATCTGCTAAGCACTCCGGAGGACATATCATGGAGGGAAGGAAACCTATAGATGCACTCAGTAGCCTGAAGGTATATTATACAAAATAATAAAAATGAACTGCTGAAGAAGTATCTAAAATTTATTAGCATAGGGTGCAGTTAGTGAGGCCGTTGAGCAT
The DNA here is from genome assembly GCF_046562875.1 of Panthera onca. NCBI lineage: Eukaryota > Metazoa > Chordata > Mammalia > Carnivora > Felidae > Panthera > Panthera onca. Next base: position 57,408,527 of record NC_138339.1, read on the forward strand.
CATCTCAGATTATTTTTCCAAACAAATAAATGAGAAGATGAGTGGGTAGTGAAAATGATTAAGAAGGTCTTGACATATAGATTACATATACTATGCATATGGTATAATCTATGGGAAATGAATTATCCAAGCATGAATGTACCAAATCCTCTACTGATCTAAATACTACAGCTTAAAAATCTTATTTTCTTTCCTGCAAATCACTAAAGGCTTTGACAATTTCCACGTGGGCTAGAACGAAGCAAGCAGTCGAACAGTTACTGTACATCAAGGAGGTACTAATGGCTGTAGCTGAAACACCTGCTAACCTGCTATTGTAAGCATTTATCCAGTATTTGCCTGAGGCAGAAATAAATGAATAAATAAACTTTCACTAGTCATATTACATGAGTTAATGCATTATAGCATTATGTAAAGTAGCAAAGCGCATTCTTCTGGGGCTTTTTAAAAATCATTATTTGTGGCAGGTTGGAACATATCTGCTGGCTTCTCTGCTCCATTTTCCTCACTTAGGTTTCTTTCAGAGCCCTCATGACTACAGGGCTAGTTGGCCTTTGCTCTCTGAGGAATACCTTTGAGACAAACAAACTTACTAATCCTCAAAGAGTTTTAAGATGACATTACAAAGAGGATGGATATATTAAACACCTCAGCTGTCAATGAGTAGAATCAATAATGGTGGGGATGCAGCTTACATTATATCTACTTACACAGGGTTTCCACATATTTGGAAAGGAAAGCTTTTCCTTTGACAAGTTGGCACCAGCTGTTTCAAGAAATAACACAGCTGTATATCCCCAACACACCTGGCTCTCCTTTCATAACGTAAGGAAGAAAGGTGTGAAGCAATGACCAGAAAGGGCAGACCACTGCCAGAAGCCTCGTTTTCACGGATATTTTCACTTGAATGTTATAGAGCATTAAGGCTACCCTGAACCAAAAATAAATAAAATGAATCCACTCCTTCTCTCCCCCCAAAAAAGTGTTAAGGCTAAATTGTCAATTAAAATGGAAAATAAAAATCTTGAGTTGATTGTTGTAATCTTTTAAGGCTATAGGGGTATATTACTTCAGTCAGTAAAATATGTAAAATACATTTCTGGGAAATAAGGCTATTAAACACAACTATTATAATGAATAATGTCACTGAACATAGTATGAATAATAATGTGTTGTATTTCAAAATATGCTGTCCATAGATCTGCCTTGATTTATACTCCAAGGTTAAATTTATTTTTGCATTTTATAGTATTTTCTCCCATTTTAAATATTTCTTTCCTTTTCTAATTCAGAAATCCTATAAGTAAAATTAGGCAGGTCAAGACCTAATAGAAGAGCTTGCTTTGAGAGATAGATGTCCCTAAAAAAAAAAAAAAAAAAAAAAAAGGAGAAGAGCATTTAACCCTGATCATTTTTAGCAGCATCTTTAAACATTTGGCATTTTACTGCCTATGGGAGAAATATTCCTAATTTAACTTCTTCAGTTGTTGTTGCCTAATTTTCTTATATCGCAACAGGAGTACAGTGGTAGAAGTTAAAAATGAAAACTGTCCTTGGCGTTATACAAATTTGCACTAAATCAGCTATGTGACATGTTTCCTTGCAAGACAGTTGCCTAAGTCATTTATATTTAATGCGTTACATTTTGTATATATCTATGAAAATGAAACTAAGAACAGCTCCACTTATCAGAGCATCAAGAAAAATAAAATAGTTAGGAATAAACATATCAAAGGAAGTATAAAATGTGTACAGTAAAAACCACAAAATTGTTGAAAGAAGTTAAAGAAGATCTAAATAAACAGAGAGGCACTCAATTATCATGGATCAGAAGAACTAATATTGTTAAGATGGCAATAATCCTCAAATTGATCTATAGATTCGACACAAATCCTGTCAAATCGTGGCTACTCTTTTTTGCAGAAATCGACAAACTGATCCAAAAATTCATCTGGACCTGCAAGGGACCCAGAAATATACAAAACAATTTTGTAAAAGAACAAAATCAAAAAATTCACACTTCCTGATTTCAAAGCTTAACACAAAAGTCTAATACTCAAAACAGTGTGGTACTGGCATGAGGCCAGACATATAGATCAATGGAATAGAATTGCATTTCCAGAAATAACCCTTACATTTATAGTTAGTTGATTTTCTATAAGGGGAGCAAGCCAGTTTTATGGGGGAAGAGTGGTCTTTTTAAAAAGTGGTGCTAGAACAATGGGATATCCTCATGCAAGAGAATCAAGTTAAGCCCCTACCACAAAGCATATGCAGAAATTAAACCGAATAATAAACCTAGAAGTAAGACAAATTGTAAACATTTCTAGGAGAAATGTAGAAGTAAATCTTTGTGACCTTGGGTTAGGCCTTTTTTTTGTTTTTTTTTTTTTTTTTTTAAGGTTTGATAAACAATAGCAAGTAAACAAATTAGACATCATCAAAATTTTAAAAATTTGTGCCTCAGAAGACACAAGTGAGGAAGTGAAAAAAAAAACCCATTGAGTAGGAGACATATTTGTGAATCATATACCTAGTGACTTATATCCAGAATATATAAGGAACTTTTAAAATTCAATAAAAATAAAAACAATCCCATTATAGGTTGGGCAAAGGATCATAATAGATATTTATTTAAATAATATGGACAAATGGCCAGTAGGTGCATTAAAGATACTCAACATCAGTAGTAACTAGGGTAATGCAAATCAAAACCACAATGAATTACCACTTCATACCTTCTAGCATGGATATATTTAAAAAGACAGACAATAAATACTAAGGAGGATGTTGACAAATTAGAACTCTTGTACATTGCTGGTGGGAATCTAATTTGTGTACTCTCTTTATAAAACAGTTTGCCAGTTCTTCAAAAAGATAAACATAGAGTTATTATATGACCCAAGTTGTATAGCCAAGATGAGTAGAAACATACATCTACACAAATCTTATATGTAAATGTACAAAACTCATGTGTGCATGTTTATCACAGCATTACTGATAATAGCCAAAGAGTATAAACAATACAAATATCCATCAACTGATGGATGTATAAATAAAATGTGGTATATCCATTCAGTGGAATATTATTTGGCAATAAAAAGTGAAATATTAATACATGTGATAACACAGATTAATCTTGAAAACGTTATGGTAAATGAAAAAGCCAGTCACAAAAGACCACATATCATATGATTCCATATTGATTTACCAAATGTATAATAATGAAGGATAGACATAACGCTTCTGTGTTTTCAACTTTTTTTGTCAATTACAAGTCACTGTTTCTCAGTACCCAGAAGATACCATGAATAATATTTAATAATGTTACAAAAGGAAAAAAAAAGTCATTTCAATTTCAGAAATTTCCTGTGAAGTTTTCAGAGAAGTTTTCTCTGAAAACAAGTTTTTTTCATTGCAGGGGAGATGTCAATGAATTTGGGCAAGACAGCAATATTACTGGATGTTATGTACAAAAATAATTTTTATGAAAGTAAAAAGGTTGCTAAGCTCATTCATTTGTTTAAGCACAGCTATGTATTAAACCCCTACAATGTGCCAAGTGCTACTTGAGGCCAAGGGTCTTTAATGGTGAACAAGCTTCTGTGAAAACAGATGCTAAACAAGTAAACAAATTAATAAAGTGCTTGCAGATGGTGATAACTGCTATGAAGAAAATAAAAGAGGGTAATGGGATAGTGAGCATTTGAGCGGGGACTAAATAAGGGAAAAGGTCTGTAAAATCCAAGGGAAGAGAGCTTCAGTTATGTGCAAAAGGAAAAGGTAAGCAGATAAGAGGAGTGACTTTGAGGTCACTCGGGGCAGAAGACAGCCTGTGCAGCTACGGTGTGGTGACTCCCACAGAATGGGAGGAGGTCAGACGAATAGGCAAGGTTAGACCATCTGAGGTCTAGTATGACCATCAAGGAATCGAAAGTGTATTTGAAGTACGACTGGCGGTCATTAGAGGGTTTGACATTGGAGGGTGGGACAGTGCCGGGGTCAGATAGGGTTTTTAATATTATATTGACTGTGTAGGAAGAAAGTGGACGCAGGAGACCAGATAGGCAAAGGTCATGGTGTGGTGGATCTGCATGGCCACCACAGAGATAGTGAAAATTGCTCAGGTACGAGTTACTTAAGACATTTCTTTTTCTGCTTGATTTTTTTTTCTTGTGGGATGTAAGAATATTGAACATTTTGTTTAGACTTTAAAAGTGAATTTCTGACTGATTATCTGGTCCTGCCAAAATGAAAGGCGGACAATGGCATCTGACTATTTTTCTGGGCAGCTCTAGCCACCTCTGCCTCAATAGTTAGGGTGTAATCAATAAACATAGCAGAGGCTATTCATTCCACCAGGATGGATTCCAACAAAAGGACTCTATTCACACGGGTAATAGACAGACTTTACTTGTTCCATCACATTATGTATTATGTCTAGTGTCTTCAGTCACCTACGTACTTTACTGCTCAATGATGGTGACATGCTCTGTTGGCATAAGAATTATTACAAAGCTGGGCTGTTTACACTCCTGGTGGCCAAGACGTGGTCCTTCCAATTGAGGGTGAAAGACTGTTCATTACAAAAGGACAAATAATTCACATATGTTAAAGGTTTTGAAATTGGGTGCTTGGTGAGATTTGGATTGGGTTTCAAAGGTGTCCTGCAAAAAACAATGTTTTCAGTTGAACGTATTAATTTATGTTAATAAGTCTAGTGAATTTTAGTGGGCAAATACTGATGATGTTTTTAAAAAGGTGAAGTTATTTTTATCCTATCTTTTGTCCAGTCTCTTCCATTATGAAGAGACCATACACCTTTTCTTAGATCAGAAGTCACCAGGCCAATGGCAGCATAGTCACAGGCAGTGAAAAGTTAACATTCATTAACTTGAACTTTTAGTAGAAGGCTGGTGCTGTGGGTTTATTTTAGAGCAATTACATATGATTTATTCTCCATCATTTATTGACTTATTCATCCAGCAAATGATTATTGAATGCTTACTGCTATGTTATACAATGTGAGGCAAAGAAGGCTAATTAATAATAATGGCTAGCTTTTGTTTAGTAGATACTGTGAGCAAGCACTCACTTAGTGCTTCATATGTTTTATCTCACTTATTAAAAAAATACCTGACAATACAGCTGCTCTTATTATTATGGAGAAGAAAAGTGAGACAAGAAGAGCTTAAACATAATCTCAAGATGGTACGTGATAGATCTGGAAATTGAACTGAAGGACTGTTTCAACAGCCTTTGCTTAGGTGGTAAGATATTCAGCCTGCCAAAAGATGGTAAACATTCTGTCCTCAAGAAGTCTGTATGCTGGTAAGGGAAGTAGGACATTTATACAGAACAGTTCACAGCTAATTCAAATACAAAAACAAGTACAAAGTCACAGATATTGAAAGAAAAACGTCCCTTCCACCCAAAAGCAGTAGTTTTCAACTTTGGCTGCAGGTTGCAATCACCTAAGGATTAAAAAAAAAATACTGATGCCTGGGCCCCAACCCCAGAGACCCTCACTTAATTGACCTGGCATGTGCTTGTGCAGCTGAATTTTTTGAATTCCCCAGGTGATTCTAATGTGCAGCCAATTTGAAAACCCTGGACTAGAGGGACTAGGGAAAATGTTAGAAAGAGGAGGGGTTCAGAGTTGATTTGCTAAAACACAAGTAACTATTTTAAAATTTGGAAATGTCAGGAGTGCAAATGGGACTGGATAAATATGTTGTGATATGGAATATATCCTTGTTGTGCAAAACGTGGTCTGGGACCAGTAGCATTGGCACCACCCGTGTTAGAAATGTGGCATCTGAGGCTTTCCCAGACTCAGGCTTTCCCATGAATCAGAATATGCATGCCCAGGCAATTGGTATGTACATTATAGTTTGAAAAGCACTGGCATAGAAAAATAGGGGGAACCATACAACATATTTAGGGATTGGCCGATTGTACCAAGCAAGGGTCAATAGATGGAGTAGAGAGTATAGTGCATTTGTTGGGGAGATGTGACAAAGTGGAGGCCAAAACAGCCAGGTGCTTTGATTGCTAACATAAGCAGTTAAAATTTGTTCTGTAGATGGTTGGAAGTTGTAAAACTTCCAAATTAAAGTGATGTGTGCATGGATGGTTTAGGATAATAATCTGGTGATGATTTGCAAGACAGATTAGGAAGAGGGACAAGGCCGGAGGTGAACAGGTACTCAGGCCTCCATGTGAATTCTCAATTCCCAAATATACAAAGAGTGAAACTGAGACCAGGGTGCAATTCAGTAGGCAAGTTCTTATCTTCAAAACACATTGTTTTACCTTGAAGAATTCTTATCTCCTCTAGCAGCCTGACTTTGGAGCTACATTATGTATTTGAATAGAGATATAAGCTACATCTTACTCTGAGTGGCAACCAGTGTGTTTAGAACACCTTTGTTATTTCTTTCATAATACACACCACCCCCCAATATTAGAGGACTATAGAGGAAAAAGAACAGAATTCCAGTGGTACAAAAAAGACATGGATGTTTGCTCAGCAACAGTATGATAACTATTGTACCATCAATTTTCTATGTGATCATGAAACAGAGTATTTATTGTATTTGATAAACTATTCTGACTGAGGAGGGTTACTAAGAATTCTTGGGAGGGGCGCCAGGGCGGCTCAGTCGGTTAAGCGCCAGACTTCGGCTCAGGCAATGACCCCTCAGTTCTTGGGTTCAAGCTCTGCATCGGGCTCTGTGCTGACAGCTCAGAGCCTGGAGCCTGCTTCAGATTCTGTGCCTCCCTCTCTCTCTCTGCCCCTTCTTGGCTTTCTCTCTCTCTCTCTCTCTCTCTCAAAACTAAATAAACATTAAAAAAAAAAAGAATTATTGGGAAAGTATCTTAAATGTTACACCAGCTGAAAATACTTAATCCTGAGTATATTGTATGTAAATTTTGTGGTTGATGATTATGAGACTCTTTGGGGTCAATAGCAACTAGTGTCTAAGGATCACCATTAAAAGGGTCAGTGATCATTTTTTTACATATAAATGAACTAACTTATAGAAAAAAAAATCATTGGTTTTCCAAGTCCTGGGCACATGCATTATAATCTTTTAATGTAAGAGAAAACTTTTCATTACGTAGTATCTATTACTTTACATGTAGTTGGTTCATTTGTCAAAGGAACAAATGCAGACTTGGCATGAAAAGATACTGTGTTATGAATAGACTTTTAAAAATCAACTTTATAAAGATATAATTTATGTAAAATCAACTGCATACATTTAAAGTATATAAATAGACTTTAAATTGAAAATAACTGGAGAAACTGAATAATCAAATGCATTACAAGTATCTTTGAAGTTATCTATTAATAATAAATTAAGAATATATTACTTAAATGATCATATGGTGGTAACTCTTTGTGTAGTCATATTTTTAAATTCAAGCTTGCAGGTAGAAACTTCAAAAATATATCCGTGTCTTAAGACTTGATACTGCAATTTGTGTATGCTGCCACTAGATGGTGGTGTTTGCTTTAGTCATGATCACATGATCAGCCACTTACAAATTAGGTGAACTGATATTCAAACCATGAAAACCTAAGCCTTTTTTCATTTGTGGAAAACAAACTAATGGATTGCTTCATTGTTGGCAGACATTCCCAGTATAAGTAAGAATATAACCTGGGCTTAAACCCTGAAATAAGTCAACATCCTAGCAAGGATATCAGAAATTACATAGTAAAAGAATTGTTAAACTTAAGAACTGGTAAAGAAGCACTAAGAGACCATGCTGAATTCTTCCTGGTGGAGTGTAAGAATATTTTAGAACAGTGTTTTTCTATTATGCAAAAGTTGGAAGGATAAATAGTTCACCAGATGTGGAGAAGAAAGAGAATATTGAAAGTGAATGAAAAAAAGACATGCAAAGGTACAGAACATGATTCATTTTTAAAAAGATAGTCTGTGTGATCAAACTTGGGGGTCCATGGTTGGGAAGAGGAGGAAGATAGTACCTGATAGTAGATTAAAAATAGATGGTCAAGAGCAAGGTATGCCCTGTTTGGTTTAAACCTCATTTTTCATGCAAGAGGAAGCAGCAACTAAAGGTTTTTAAGAAAGAGATGGCATGAGAAAATTTATAAGGTAAAGAGAGTTTAAGAAATAAGTTCATGGATGCAATTTTGTCTTATCAGGAAGAAACACTTGTCTTAAGGATATCCTTGTGAGGAAATGTTCTCAACAAGAATTTTCCAGTAGTCTCCTACTTCTTCTGTTTTTCCCCCTGCTAGGTTATCAAATCAATTTGTGCTGCAGTCTCTTACCATTTCCCTTAACATTCGGGGAATGGAGTGACACAAGCTTCCTTGTAAGAGCCACTGTCATATTTCTTCCTCAATACCTTCTCTCTAGCTGAAATGTGGATTGGAATATATTATAGGCTTTCTTCCCCTCTTCTCTTTTTTCTTCCAATGACCAACGGCTCTGTCCTGGGCTGTCAGAGCTCTCCATAAAGGTTTGCAACCCATTTGATCTGAGTTTGGGGGAGGAATGGGATAATTACATTTCCTAATCTAAATCCTTTAACGGCTACTTTGTTTATTACTTGCCCTTACCTTGACTGTTTGGTCTTTTTCATAAAATGGAAGTGAGGGCCATGTACCCTATGTCTGGTCTGTTCTAAGAATAGGTGGTCTGCTCATAGCGGGTGTTAAATGTTGCCTAAGTCTGCGTACCCTAGGATAAAGGCTACTTCTCTGTTTTCCATAGAAACTGCTTTGTGGAACTGGCTCCTCTCTCCACCTGGCTTGCCAGAAGACCAAAGGCTCACTGATAATACTAATCCTCTCTGACAATTAGTTGGCAACCTTTCCTATTAGAATATCTTTGAAGTGTTCCTGGTTGCGGGTGGGGGGTGGAATTTAGGCTGGCAGGAAAGGACACAGGCCTTTTAATCTCTCTTCTGACTACCTTATTTCTTAAACTTCGTTGCACCATGGAAGGCATTCTGACCCTCTCAGTCACTATAACATAATCACATGGAACTTCCGAGTGCTTTTGGAAGCCCGATGGTGGAGGTTGTCTCCTTACCAGAGAAATACTGTTGGGGAAATGTAGTGAGCCCTCCATTCTTTTTATAACTCACATCCTCACAGGTTTCTGGGTGAAGCACTAACCTGCTCTTAACCTGTTACTTCTCTGAGCATGTTTGTTGATGGCTGTGAACTGTTCAAAGTCTTCGCGGAAGAAAAACAAAGAAAAATAGAAAGCTGAATTCCAACCCATTTACTACCTTCTATTTGAGCCGGCTCACTGTACATTCTGCCTCTCAGAACATGGAGTGTGTGAGGGGACCACGGCAGCGAAGGTTCCTGAGGCCTCTTGAAAGCACGTACAAATGAGAGCAACTTCTGAACCTTTTTGCTGCTCCTTAACAGAATTGCACACCTTGAGAAAGATCTTTCGTGATACTGCTGCCATCCCTCTACTCCTTCTTCCCTCCTCCCAACTCCACCATGAACAGCTTACTTTAAGCACCATCTTTTCTGCTGGAGAGGGCGGACGCTTAAACCACCTTGGAAACCACTGGTAGCACTTAGGTCCTGATGCATGCCCTTTCCATGGGTTAGTTCATTTCCTGTCACAACAACCCTGATGAAGTGTTAGTGCCATTTCTTTGAGGAAAAACTGAGGCTTAAGGAGGTCCCATAACTTGCCTGAAATCACTGAGTCAGTGGATGGGGAGGGTCAGATATGCTCTTCTGCATTCCTCCCTTGTCTCTGTGACTTTGGCATCCTTGTAGCTCCTATTTGCAAGGAGTATTTACTTATTTATTTATTTACTTACTTACTTACTTATTTTAATTATATCAGCACTACTGAGAAACCTGCAACCAGGAAGACAATAATTTTTTTTTTCATTTTTTATTTTATTTTATTTCTTTAATGTTTATTTTTGAGAGACGGAGGGAGAAACTAGGGGAGAGGCAGAGAGAGAGGAGGACCAAGGATCCAAAGTGGGCTCTGCACTGACAGCAAAGAGCCTCACATCAGGCTAGAACTCATGAACTTTGAGATCATGATCTGAGCCAAAGTCAGCTACTCAATGGACTGAGTCACCCAGACACCCAAGGAACACAATAAACTGTGTACACCTGCCTAACTGGATTCTAATCCCTGTACCAGATACCTATTCTCAGAATAAGCTTGCCCATTTCAGAAACTACACATTTCGTTTATCTCATTGACATTTTAATTACTGGGTGGGGGAGGGGACACAGCTGAAGCATGCAGTGAGTTTCAATGGCATTACTTTGCTCCACCCATGATGTTTGGCAATCAGGAACCTGCTACTTGGGAATTTTTTGACATGGCTTTCAACAGGCTGGGATATGTAACTTTGAGAGAGAGGAAGAAGAGAAGAAAGAGAAGGAAGAAGAAAGAATATTTGATTTTTTTTAATGAAGCACCTACTATATTCTGGGTACTGTTAGTTGTCTTCTATGTATGGTTACAAATAATGCTCACAGCAAATCTCGAAGAGATTTTTTTCTTTGCCCCCATTTGATAAATTCAACGATTGAGGTTCAGAGATGTTAAATAATAAGGACCAAGGTCACACAGTTAGTAAGGGGCTGACATGATCTGAAACTATCATCTGAAGCCCTTGCTCTTTCATTCTATCAAGAGGCTTTTAAAGAAATAATATGACAGTTGCTTTTAGCCAAAGGGAAATTGGAGGTTCATGACCCAGGACTTCATTCTCACAATGGTGCCATGTCATTTGATAGTAATGAGGATTTTAGGGGCCTGGGTCTGTGGACAGAATGTCAGGTGATCCTGTGAGTATTAAATATAGATCTTCACTTTGGAAATGAAACTAAATCACCCTTGCTATGTGAATTAGTTTAACCAATAGGACATGTTGGCTCATTTGCTTTCTACTTATTAATCTATTAGAGAGTTACCAGACATATAAGGGTAAGATTTAGCTGGAATTTCTCTCTCTTACTTCCCCTTATTGTCCTCTTTGCTCTTTCCCCCTATCCTTGCTCCCAGCATCATGGCCAAATTAGACAGCGTCAATTACAAGCTGTCTAATGACCTTGGGTGGTCATTTAACCTTTCCAGACTTTAGTTTCTTTACAAAGTGTTTATAGCAATGGTCTCTCAAACAGTTGTTTTGAGGAGAAAATGACTTAATGTGTACAAAGTAGTTTCACAATACCTAGACTATAGCAAGCTCTTAGTGAAAGTCCGTGTTATTCCTCAAACCAATAGGCGTCAATCTAGACCTGTTGCAAGGAGCTCAGGGTCCTTTGCTACGAAGCAAATGGAATTTCCCCGGTAGAAGATATCACTAATTTTCATCATGATGCCCCTCTCTTGTATGATTATGTTTAAAATATAATTTTATATTTGTTTTCAGGGACTTTGTTTCTTATTCCATGCTTAGTGGCATCCTGTCTCTCTTTTTTCTCTAAAAATAGTCCCCACACCATGTCTCTGTGAGGGCACGTGAGCTGCTGAGCAACCTGGGAGAATAACAAACCTGGTAATGTGGAAAACTGAGGGACAAGGAAAAATAACAATTATGTAGCCCTCACCAAATGTTTCTCATCTTGAAAGTGCTTTGAAAACATTAACTAATTAATTAATCAAAAAGAATTTCTACCAATCAGTGAAAACGCTCCTTACAATGTTTTTAAGCCTCTTAAAAAGTATTATTTATTCAATGATGTTATCTCTTCAGCTTTTCTTTCTTTCTTTCTTTCTTTCTTTCTTTCTTTCTTTCTTTCTTTTCTTTCTGAGAGAGAGACATTTCAGGAGATTTTGCAGAATCTCTGCACAATTATCTCCCTCTTCGCATCCCAGAAAGCATGAGCATGGGAACATACACACAGACACAAAATTTTCTTTTAGAACCAAACCCCTTGACATTAAACACATTAAAATATTATATAAGATTCTTTAATCTACTCTGCTGACCAGCTTTTTATTGACCTGACAGTAAAGTCAAGACTAGAATTTCTGTTGAGTGTCAAGTATCAACGTGACCTATTACATCTTTGTATTTTCCTGTCTTCCCTCCCCCCCCCCCACCTGGGAGCCCCCTAAAAGCTGCAACTTTGTTGCCATATTCTTAGAGTCTAGCTACTGTTAGTGCTTCCCCAACCTTAGCCCTATTCTCTAGCCTACAAAATGTAACTTAATCTCTTTGTGACATAGCAGGAGAGTAGTAATAATAATCTTATGTTCATTAATTCAGCAGATATTGAGCATCTGACATTCATTTATTTATATATTCCTATAGCATACACTTTTTCATTGCAAGTCTTTGTGTGAATCATGGTGATGGATTCAAAGATGATCCAGACAGGGTTATTGCATTCAAGGAGTTTGTTGTCCAGCAGGAAAAATAAGGCAAGAACATAAATAATCTTAATATAAGGGGGACACGATGTACACCTTCAACGAGGTTCCTTTAGAAAGATGGGAGAAGAGTTCTGGCTGGGGCATTCAGGGAGGAATTTTGGAAGGAGGTGACACCTGATGGGGGTCTGAAAGAGGAACTGGCCTATGGAAATGAGGAAGGAGGAGGTATTGTTCCAGACAGAATGAAACTAAGAAGGGAAACCATGGAGAAAGGAAAATCTACTTGGATGGGAGTCACTGATTTTGACTTAGAGCTGAGGTGCTGGGAGAATGTTAGAGGGCGTAATCTGGGAAGTGAGGTTTGGCTCTGTTTGGAAAATGCATGGCATGTACAGCACTCTATTGTGTCTCCATCAGCAATAGCCATTATTAATCAATCTCAGCACTCAGCATAATGTAGATCCTGTGGATGTGGCCTCCAAAGCCCTCTTGAGACCCCGTCCAGTAGTCACTGCTAATCAAATGAATCAAAATGCATTCGTTCAGGAGAGGAAAAACACATGCCACTTCTGAACCACAACATGGAGAGCCGTTCTTTTCTTTTCTTTTCTTTTCTTTTCTTTTCTTTTCTTTTCTCTTCTTTTTTAATCTTTTCTTTTCTCTTCTTTTTTAATGTTTATTTATTTTGAGAGATAGAGACTACTGGTGGGGAGGGGCAGAGAGAGGGAGAGAGAGAATCCCAAGCAGGCTCCACACTGCTAGCACAGAGTGGGACATGAGGTTCAAACCCAGGACCTAATGAACCCAGTGGGGTCATTACCTGAGCCGAACCAAGAGTCGGACACTCAAGTGACTGAGCCACCCAGGAGCCCCCACAACATGGAGATTTGAAACTGATAAACTGAAAACTCTAGCCTTTACTTTTTCGGCATCAGATAATAATCAAGCATGGATTCAGAATCAACATCATTAATAACATTTGCTGGTCTACATTATTGTCCTCTGAAGATACTCGAAGTTCTGTTGAAATGTGGGTATTTGGAGACTTACCCATGTATTAAATTAAGACTTCAACATATTTTGTATAAAATTCACATTTTGTCTCCTGTTTTTTAATTATCTGGTTATCAGTTTCTGCTTCACGTTATTATTTTCTAACAAGAGCAGCTTGCCTGTTATTTTCTGATTCTCTATGGGTTTGTAAATCCAGACCTGTTAGAATACTACATAAAACTCAAGCACATCGGCTCTGAGCAACTGTGTGAGGGGTTTTCAGGATTGAAATTCCAATGCTATTCCATCTATGTGAGCTGTTCAGACATCATTTCTTTTTATCTGACTGATTTCTGGAAAGATGAATGATTACTCTACAAGATGCAATCTCCACACTTAAGTTACAGAACCAAGACTACCATTCCTTATCCTTTTCTATAGAAGATCTTATGCAAAAATGCAAATGCTGGCACATGTGTGAACTACTCGGCACGAGCTTAATCTAGCTGGTTGAGATCACATTTTGAAGGGTCTTTCCTGTCCTCTCTTAAAAGCAGAAAATCATAGCTTCGACTGAATCTTCAAAAGGATGTTGACAGATCCTGGAAACAAACATGGCAAACTGCAGTGACTTTAAAATGCGCGTTTTGTCTCTCCTTCTAAGTTTCCCATCTTTAAGAAAGTAAGAATCTTCCAAAGTGTATACCCTGTAAAGGTTTCTAGGAAATCGAAGGGAATATCTGTCGAGAGAGAATGATCTGGGAAATGGTTGACAAGTTCCTTGCAGTGCTACTTACCGGCAAAAGGAATAAGGCATATCAAAGGAGATGCAGAATCCATAGCTCCAATGACACCCTTTTGGATGGGTTCCTCCCACTAGGCTCCATATGCATCACTTTTCCAATTTGCAGAATAAACTAAATCATGTTCCTTTAGAAAGGCTGTCTTACATGAGTTTAGTTTCCTAGGAGGATAGCAGTATCACTATACACAGAGTGTTGTGCACACCAAGTGCAAAGAAGCCTCCTCCCTCACCCCACCTCTCCCCACTTCCAGTTCCATGTGCAGAGGAATGTCAGAAGTTCAAGGCAGCAGAACGTAGAGTTCACCACACAGGTTTTGGCATCAGACAGACCTGGACTTGCACCCTAGCCCTATTACTCCCTGGTTGTATGCCTTTGCCGTAAGTGGCTTGCCTTTCAAGAGCTTCTGTTTCTTCATCCATAAAATGGGAATCATGACTGTACCTTCTTCAGAGAATTGCGATGGGCGATAACAGCAGCAATCTCCATGAAAGCAGTCAACATTTCAATTATTAGGGGACTTCTCAAAAAGCTTTCAAGTTCACATCCCAGGGCCAGAGTAGAATGTCCGCCAACATTCCAAGTTTTCAGCACAGTTTTCCTTGAAGATTGCCCTTCATGACTTTCTTAATGGGTTATTCTCATCACGAGTTAAAGATTCTGCTGCTCTCATGAGAAAAATCAAACTAATGTATATGTAGGAAGGGGTTACGGAGAATCCCAGAGAGCTTTCTGCCTCCTGAAACATTCTCTAGGGAATAAATTTATTCTTAGAGTGAAGGAAGGAGGGGGTAGTATTTAACATCTTCTTAACAATCCCTCACTCATTTTATTCATCAGATTTCAGTGCAGGGCAAGTTAATAGCCAAACAAATACAGGAGACAAATCCATAGTCAAGGACTGGTGTGTAGTTACAGCTGGTGTATGTGTCTATAGCTGCCAGGTATGTAAATAGATGAGTACAATTTCTGGATGTTTTTTGTGTGCACCTACAGAGAGGACAGAACAGAGAGATGAATACTAGAAACAGGGTAGAAAATGCATGGAATTGAGATATTTTTCCATATCTAAGCATCTCATTCTTCTAGACTACTAAGAATTCTCATAGGCTGGGAATCTCTGCAGAAGGCTACCTATAGATATCCCATTTTGCAGTAATACTCCAAAATGGAAAAATAGTTAACAAAAGCTTCCTGTTTGTAATCAAAGTCTCTCCTTGTCACTGAGCATGCCCAGTAGTCTGAAAGCAGAATTGTACAAAATGCAGTTTTTACTTTGCTCTGGTTTGTAACCACTGCTGCTGCTGAAAATTAGCAGGCAGGCAGGCTGAGGCATTGGGTTCAAGATGAGGCCTGTACAGGCAGAGGAACAGGGGCCTGAAGGGAGGTGGAGCCCAGAGGAATGGTAACAGGTAGGAAGGGTGGCGCCATAAGCTTTGCTGGTTTCACTGAAGCTGCTCCTTGCTGAGTGAGGACTTCCCTGGTCCTCCCAGCCAGAAACCTCTGAAGATCTTGGATACTCTTGTCTGCCACTCATGACATTCTATACCATGAGTTTGCAGTGAGGAAGTCCTGGGTTTAAAATCTACCTCTGCATTATGACACTGGCTGTGACCTTGAGCAAGTAACTTTCAGTCTCTGAATCTCATAATCCTTGTAATATTTGATGAGAGATAGAAAAGGCACAGCAGTGGCTCTCCCTTGGACAGTTCCAGATAAAGCTTCCAGCACTGTAGCATGGCTCAACTGTGAATCCCCCAGTGACCACCCCAATCCTAATTTCCCCTGAATTTCTTAAGTCAACCTAGGTGAAAATCCTAGCTCTGTGACTTTCTAGCCATAAAACATAGCGCAAGTTGCTTGTGTGTATGTGTGTGGAAGAGAGAGGGAGTTTAATGTCTGACAGGTACTATTGAATAAAATGTAAAATAAAAAATGGGTATATAACTTTGTCCCTGTAGTTTACAGTCAGGTGGATTTGTTTTTATTGGCTTAGTTTCCTTATCTGAAAAATGGGAATAACAACACTTTGCCAGAGTAAGTGTTGTTAAAGTTAACATAAGAAAAGTTCTGAGCAAGGTGCCTGACATATGGAGGGGGGGTGCTCAGTAGTAGGTTATGAAATCCTAGTGTATGCCTTCTCTGTTTTTGCAATTTTGAATTGTCTGTATCTTCCTTCATGCCATCCCCAGCAATCTGTCTACTTTATTTCCCATGAGCTGCTTTCATGTGGTCTGTGGCTGCTGGATAACACTAGACAAGCAGTAGAGCCTGAGGTCTGGGCTGTGGGCTTCAGTCAGACAGACCTGTGTTGGAGTCCTTCTCTGCCACTTATCCAGATGTGTGACCTTGGGCAAGCTACTTAACCTCTGTCAGCCTCATTTTGACTCGTCTGTTAAATGGAAAGGAAAACAGTTCCTACCCTAAGAATGATTATTCCTATTCCAAGAGTAGTTTGTGTGTGTGTGTGTGTGTGTGTGTGTGTGTGTGTGTGTGCATGTACATATGTGTGTGAAAGAAGGAGATGGATCAAGAGAAAGTTTAGCATCTGCCAGGCTCTATAAGGTTGATGGGAAATTACAATAGACAAATTTCCGTCCTCTTGGAGGTTACAGTCTAGGGGGTTGACTGCACTGAGGAGACATATACTATCAAAATCCTAGCAGAAAAGGAAAAAAAAAAGAGTTATATGATGCCATGATGCCATGAAAGCCCATGGTAAGGGGGATTTGACTCAACCAGAAAGGTCACAGATGGCTTCCCTGAAGAGGTGACAGTGGAACAGAAAGCTGAAGGACAAGTAGGAGTTTGTTAGATGAATGTGGAAGGAAGCTATCTTCCTGGGAAGCTCTCACTCAGCATCATTAGCATATGAGCATCATCTTGCTAGACTCTAAACTCAGAGTACTGGCATGTGTCTTTGTCATCTTCTGTCACCTCTAAGACAGCGCCTTGAAGGAAGTAAATGCTTAGTAAATATAAATATTTGTTGAACGAGTGGATGTTAGTAGGAAATCAATACATGTTTGTTGAATGAAATAAAAAGTAACTGCTATGCCCTCATCTCATGGCTTTATTTGGATTGCAGTTAAGGAAGACACATAATTTAGTAAAGACAACATGTAGCTTGGAGTCAAACAAACTACACCCCATCATTCAGACCCTTTCACCTTGGGGAAGTAACAGGACATCTCTGTTTCCGTCTCCTCCTGTAAAATGAGAATAAGCATAGCTTCTTTACAGGGTTATTTTGAAGTTTACTTATTTATTTTGAGAGAGAGAGAGCATGCACGTGAGTGGGGGAGGGGTAGAGACAGAGAGGAGGAGAGAGAGAATCCTAAGCAGGCTCTGCATTGTCAGTGCAGAGCCCAATACTGGGCTCAAACCCATCAACCCTGAGATCATGACCTGAGCAGAAACCAAGAGTCCAATGCTTAACCTATTGAGTCACCCAGCCACCCCTACAAGGTTATTTTAAAGATTATACTGGTAAGTATGTAACACCTAATAAAAGGGTTTGCCATTGTGTTGGACAATGGCAAATTGCAGGCATGCAGCTTTTCAAAGATTTGTAGGTTGCTGAAGACAGGCCAGGTACAGCTTGAAAGCCAGAGGGTGTTATCACCCAAACATCCACCGGGCCGTTTCTCTTGCTGGAAGTGTCTACAGCTCATCAGTGCACTGTGTTCCGTCTCTAGTGTCTGAGTCAGAGCACCAGGTTTGGATTCCCGGATCCACTGGTTGTCATTCACTGGCAGTTGGTAAAATATACTGGGACCTCAGTTTCCGCCTAGGGTTGCTCATATAGTGTTTGGGAAGGATAAAATCAGGTATTTCATGAGCATCAGGTAGCACAGAGCCTGCACAGGATAAGTAACCAGTATGTGTTAGCCGTTACTATTACCACTGACAGGCCCTCTGGATTTTCTGGCAACTACCTTGTAACTGAATGAGCTTTTCCTGGGCCGGGAATTACTTCCTTTTGGAATTTCCTTTATGAGGGGAAGAAAAGCAAATCCTCTCTGAGGTCTGTATGCCTAGCTTCCCAGCGCCACGCCCTCTCGGGCAGGTTCAGGGCCACGGAGCAGTCCAGGTGAGGCAGGTTAGCAGGGACTAAAGGCACTGGAACCTCCGCTTTTTTTCTCAAGAAGCCGCCCAACTTGGCTCTGCCCCCTCTCCGCGCTCCTAACCCTGGAAGGCGTGTTCTGGGTTCCAGCCCAGCACTGGGCATGCTCGCAAGTCAAGGCTGGCTTGGGTCGTCCGCAGGACGCGCCGGCTTGCTATTCCCCCCTGAGTGCAGGGACCCGGGTGCAGCTTCGGTGCGTCAGGTTTCGAAGAACTGAATCCTTGGTGCGTGCAGGCAGGGAACCGAGCCGCTCCTGGCCAACCCCAGAGCGGAGCTGAACTCTGCACCGCCCGGGGTTTGCGCACTCAGTGTCTGGTCTCGGAAACGCCCGGTCGGGGTTCTCTCTGCAGACAAAGGGGTGCACGTGCCCCAACGCCCCTCTCTCGTAGGCGTGAACCCCTCCCTGGTCCTGGGCTCCGCAGCCCCAGCAGCTACAGCCCCGGCGGCCGCGGCCTGTGCGCGCACTCGGGGCCCGGGGAATGGCTCACACCCCCCATTCGGGGGCTGCGCTGGCTGGCTGGCGGGCGGTGAGCGGCGGCTCCGTGTGTGTGTTTGTGTGTGTAGAGGCAGGGGGGTGGGGGGCGACGGTGCGCGCGCGCGTGCGTGTGTGCATGTGTGTGTGCGCGTGTGTCTGTGCGGCGCGCGGGCGGGCTCGTGTGTGCGCGCAAGGACTCGCGTGCAGGAGCCACTGGGTGTGCGTGCGTGTGTTATGGGTTTGATTCCAGAGCAGGTTGCACATTGGTCCTGGGTGGCTCGCAGGCTCAGGTCGTGCTTGGGCGTCCTCCTCCTAATCGTTTCCGAAGTAGCAGCACCAGCAGCAGCAGCAGCAGCAGCAGCAGCCGAGGCGGCAGCGGCAGCAGCAGCTTAGCTGCACAGCGGGAAGAACTGTGCAGAAGCGAGCACCGTTTGGGGAGTCCGGGGGGCGGGTAAGAGGGAGGAGGGGGAAAGCCTGTCTTGGTCTTTGGGATTATTTTTCCCCTTCTTTCCCTCTTTCCTGAGGGTGTGTGTTGCCCCCTCGAAGTGAAGGAATTTTGTTCCAAAGCGAGCTGGGACCGAAGACTCTAGGCTAAGTTATCTCTCTATGTAGATGGTGTCAGGGAGCGAAGCTACTGACCGAGCCGCTGGTAAATGTTTTTCACTTCTTACTCTTTAATGCTGAAGGCTTTTTTCCCCCCCTTTTCTTTCTTCCTTGTTTCCTTTCTGTTGCTCCTCATTCTGCAATCGCTCCTGAATCAGCTGCAGTTCTCTTTTCCCTCTCTCCTTACGTTTGTGCAGTTTGCAACTTGTTTCGTGGTTTTCTGTGTATTTTTTTTTCTCCTTCATCCTCAGATGAATGCTGGAACATTTAAAATCGGCACTTCGGGAGGTCATCATTAGTTGCATGAGTTTCAGGGGGGAGGGGAAAGATTGGTAGAGCAGACTGTTATTTCTCTGCAGAAGGACTGCCGGTTTCTCTCTAATGTTCATCGCAATTATAGGGATTTTTTTTTTTTAGGATGCATTTTAACGTTGCATTGATGTTTAAGGTTATCCTTCTTCAGGATTACAATGCATTTTGACTCAGTTTTGACAGCATGACAGATGCCAGTGATTCCAGGACTACTGTATGGTACATGCTGGCTAAAATATTCAAAATTGGGGGAAGGATCATTTGCATTCCAAAAGAGAATTTCTTAAAAATGCTGGTTTGCATCACATTGGTGCAGATTTGCAGGAGGCAATATAATAGACACCACTACTTAATGTTGCTTGCGAAGATAATAAACATGTAAGTGGTTTAGTGTATCACATACTGTCCTGTTCTCCAGTGATTGAGCTATTGCGAAATTTACTTAATAATAAATTTAGGGCTGTGGAGAAGAAGAGAGATTGCTGGTATGGTTTTATTCAAAATTGTGAGATGTGTATAGCAGTATCTAACGCCAAACCAGCCCTCTCTTAGATCTTACTTGAAGTGGCATCATGTCAATTGGGGAGGGGAAGGGCAGTTTCTACCATACACATGGAGTAAAATTATTTAAAATAGCCAGCATAATGCATGCAAATTGAACTCTAACTCTTTTCTGAAAAATAGAACTGACTCTGTAACTCTTGCTTCCAGGATCTGTTTTAAGTATTATTTAAAAATTAATATACAACAGTTCTTTAATGTGTTGCTATCATTTAAGTTCTTTGGAGGGTTCTTAGCTGTTACCATGTTTAATTTGTTTTGCTCTTTCCCCCCCTAAGTTTTCAGTTGCAGTTCAGTAGAGAAACTGATGGGTCAGTAAGTAAAGGCAAATCAGCAGTTTAAAAAGAAATCAGTTTATAGTTGTAAAATTTCTGCTAAGCCATGGGAAAATGAGCTACAATAATGACAACATAAATGTAGGGAGGGAAGTCTGGGATAGACCAGGTTGTATTTTTGATATGTATATTATTATCTTGAGGAGCTCTGAACTCTAGACTGAGATGAGAATATCCAGTTCAGGGGTACTCTGAGGCTCACAGATTTTATAAAGGGAAAGTACTGTTATTTAAGGAAGCCTGTTTTTGCTTTGTGGTTGCCACATCACGGAACAGCGGGTTACCTGTGTACAAAGAATATGTTTGCAGTAATACTGTTAAACTTTGTTTTAATGTAAACTTAGCTGCTGTTGGAAGAACAGCATAAAACAGTGCATGCAGCCTGTTCAGGACTGAAACAAACTGTAAATTCACTCAACTGGTCAGACCCTCTTTTTCATAGAGGAAATCCAAGACACCATGCAAATTCACCTGTTCTGGGTTGCCTGTGTTGACAAAGGCTTTTCTTGAAACTGTGGACAGGATTCCTGAGATCTGAAGCTTATTTCTACTTTTGTAGTTTGCTGATGGTAATAAGGCATTTTATTTAGAATGAAAGCTCAGCTTACTCATAGGTCCTTTGAGATGGCAAAATTGCTGTTCTAAAATATTTTCAAGGACCCTCGCTTGAATTTACCATTTTGATCAAGTTTGGGGAAGAGGGGGTAGGACTCAACTTCCATTAATTAGGATCACAGCTGTCTTTGAGTGAGCATTTGTTTTGTCTGGGTACCAAAGAAAAATGAATACATATAGTAAACTATGATCCTGAGAAGCCAAGTCTTCTAAAGCATCATGATTTTCTCATTCTAGGACCCAAACCAGAGAGCAGTTTACCCCATGATGAGCAGCTGTATTATTTCTTTGGCATATTCTACACACATGGGCACAAACACCTAACTGCCCAGGCTAAGGACTCATTTTATGCAGCCTATGGGGCAAGATTTCTAATTGTTATGTAATGTATTCAGAGCATGAATCCACTTAGGAAACATCACAGTTAGCTTCAGTACCAGCATCTTCACTAGCTGTGAAGACCGAGAGAGTTCATGGATTTAAGGAACATACTCTTTCCTACTGAGGTGGGTTTTTACCCACCCACCCCTCTTTGTGCTTCCAGTTTCCTGGCAACTTCTGAAAAGCTTGGAGAATTTATGTTAAAATATTAAACATACCTACATTTTGGGTGTAGTGCCTGGTTAGATGACTGTTCAACCAGTGGGATTTGTAATTACTCTTCTATGGGTCTGTGTGGTATAGTGTTTGTGGCCTGTCAGTGGTTTTATTATTAGTAGTATTACATTTTTCCATTGAATCTTAACTAAGCTCATTTTAATTTTCTGTGCCTTGTATTGATCTCAGGTTATGTATCAAAGTAATTCCATATTTTTATCATGCTTGTTGATAAATGAGCGAGTTTACTTTCAGTTGGTGTTTGTGTTGAATTTCTGCATTTCCAAACATCATGGAGAGAAGGTAACTTAGTTTGGGGGAGAAGGCTATATATAGAAAGAGACTGTTGGCTTATGGAACTTGACAGTCACATTTGCCTCTATTATGAGGGTTCCTATTTTCATTTTGATAAGAGTGGAGGTTTCTCTGCATGTATGAGGTGTTTATTATGCTAGAGCTACTGAATGTTTCTTAAAAGTAATTGCTATCCTTTTCATTGTGTAATTGAATGGAACTTTGAACTACTTGTGTGTTCTTAAGGAAAACCTGTATTGGCACGCTTTTCCTTTGTTTTCTATTCTCTGTAGACTAATTTTGAGAAGTGATTTTTGGTGAAATATGGTCAAGGTCATTGGCAAGGGCCTTTATCCCTCCCTACTTAAGAACTCAAACTTAAATTCAAAGTCAGATTTAAAGAGACAAAACTTACATCAAGCTACTACCTCAAATGGGGCTATGTGAAAAAGTATATGTTTTGTCTCTCATCACTTTGGGTAAAGCAAAAGTTTTGTTGTTAGTAGTGCTGATCTACTCACGGTCAGAAACCTCCATTCTGCCCTTACAGTGCACACACCAAATTGACAACCTTCAGGGGAGATGGCAAGAACGTTTTTTTGTTTTTTGTTTTTGTTTTTTGTTTTTTTTTTTTTTTTGCAGGGGGTTAGGAGGCAGGTGGGTGTCTTTTGATATGTTCCAAATAGAAAGGGACATAGCAGTGTTTCATAAAATGTGCTATAGTATCTAATTAGATAATACCTCATTTAAAATTTGTGAACCCAACAGAAATCTTAGAAGTCTTTTGTGGTGAGAGCAAATAGTAGCTGTTTCAAAGTATCTCTTTGTGCTACGTTCCTATTTTGCTTTATAAAAGGAACATTCACATTGTTCAAGACTTTGTTGTATTGGTAACATATTTTTTTAAATTCATTTGGATTATTTTCTCTACCTAACTAAGATAAAATACTTTTTTTTTTTGACTTAAGGTAATAATTTTAGCTGTGTTAAGAGTACCCTACTCTTGTTTCTGAAAGATTTCATAAAGTTGAAGAGGTATAAAATCTTTTCTATAAAATTCATGTTACTCAGTGCCCCAGTCTATTTAGTATACTATGTACTACAGTGTGATTTTGCACTTGAAATATTGCAACCTTTTCTTCTGAATTCTAATTAAGAAAAAAATGGCACACCTTGAGAAATAGTTTGTAAATAAAGTTCCTTCATTTTTGCTGAAGGACTTTAATTGGCCCACCTCCCCTAAATGTAGAATTAGAAGCCTTTTAGACCGAAAGGATTATCAGGGGGAAAAAAAAAAAAAAAGTACAGTTCTGTGCTGTTCGGCAGCAGTGTGCATGAAAAGAGAGCAGGCGTTTCAACTCTTTTCATGTAAGTTTAGTGAATAGATCTAGAGAGTGAATAATACAGTTGTATGTTAAAATGAAATCTATTTTCCCAAGTAAAGACTCCCCACGCCTCTCCCCGGACAATATGAATTGACCTTTGACTCTGGTGGAACAGTTTTCCTGTGTTCCTCATCTCATCACTGCTCTGTGGCTCCCACCAGAATATTGGTGATGGGTGCTAACGATACCGCATCTGTCTGGGGAAAGTGTGAGTGCTTGGTTTGGGAGGAGAGAGGTGATTTCTTTAAAAGTTGCCACTTCTCGGGCCTTGGCTGCAGTCCTTCTGGAGGAGGCTTTGTGCTTCTTGCTATTTATTTAGATCACCTGTGAAGACTACCCGCCCCCCCCCCCCAGCTCCCCCTTTCATTAATGTAGTTCAGCCGCGGGTTATTGTAATACAAACAGGATGCTAGATTTCTCAGTTTGGCTGTCCTTATTATTGTATTAGTTGGTGATTTCTGAAATGTGATGCAGATATGTAAAAGTTTGGAACTCGGTTTTCCAGAAGACATTCTGCTTAATTGTTCTGATGACTAAATGATTTGACTAGATAGGCTCAAGCCTGTTAAAAAAAAAAAATATTAGAAATTTTCTATGATCCATTTCTGTTCATATGGCTTTGGTAAAGTGCTTGTTTTTAACTTCTATAAAAGGGAGTTGTGGACTCTGTAAAATAAAGGACTTATTTATGAATTTGGTTCAAAAGAATAAATCATTTCTTTTGTTTATTTAGGTTCCCCCAAACTTCCATTGAAGGAGGCAAGGGTTAACATTGGAGAATAGAATTCATATGATGAAGATCAGACCGATACTAACAATAACATACTGATTTTAAATCTTTAGAGAGGACAGTTCTACAGAGGATTCTTTTGGGAAAAGCTTATGTTTAAATGTCATTTTTATTATTGCTTAGGATTTAACTGATACTCAGTGTTTTGACATTTCTCCTACTTTAATTACAGGAATAAGGGTATCTGTGGAGAAAAGAAATATATCATTAAGTAGAAATGATTTTGGCAAAGGTTAAAAAAAATCCCATAATGTAAAATAACCATTTTACAAATTTGTATAAGCTGCTTGCTATATTTGTGACACATTTTTTTTAAAGTGCCACTTGAAAATTGCATTTTGAATGTTAGAAATAGTCAAGTTGGGTTCTTAGATGATTTCTAAGAATGAAACTGAACTATTAGAGAAGATAGTTATGTCCATGCATATGGCTAAATAGTAGACATCTACATAGCTAAAATCATAGTTATTATTGGAGAACTCATTGCAACAGACTTTGTGATCTTAGCTGTGATAATTTTTCTGAACCATTTCAAATGTAAGAGTATATGGTTATATACTACACATTTCAGTAGATATTACTTACAAAGAACATGGGCAAATTAAAGCTGCAGGAAAGTATTTCAGTCTTTCAGTCTTTTTTTTTTTTTCTTTCAATAAACCATTTTTGGATTCCTAAGACAGGTCAGGTACTGTGCTCATATAAGAGCTAAATCTTATGGTAAGAGTAATTTGATGCCAAAAGTATGTCTAAGAAAGTAAATGGATATAGGGGAGCGTGCTTATTTTAAACTACAAGATAAAACTTTGTTCTTTGTAATCCTCAAGAATATATCAGAAAGGTGACTTAATTTAATTTTGCCTTAGGATTTGTTCAGGCAATAATTGTATACAAACATCTGCTCATTCTCCACCATCTATGCCCAGCTCATTTTCACTCATGTAGTTTGGTGTGGTATGACGCCTGAAATTGGAGATGCGAGTTCAAGTTTAGCACTACGTGCATGGATTTGATGGAAGTGTGGGGAAGGGCAATGTGAATGGCGGGAAGGGAATGCAGACCAGGGGGAAATGTATTCTGTAGGTGGCTACTATTTCCTCATGGTAATAATCATGCCATCAGTTTTATTTTTAGCCTGACCTAACTTCTTGAGAAGACACAAACTGCTTCTCTATATTTTAACCCTAGGAATAATAATGTAATTATTACAAAAACATTTCACAGTGGTTAGGACTCTGCAATTTGTGTGACCCAGCATCTAATTTTTCTCCTCTCTAATCCTGTTTATATATCCCCACACATAATCAGACTCAGTCAGATGAAACCAATTACTAAGGGGGGGAAATCAAATTTATTTATTATATTTATTGGATGTATCTGTTGCTTAATTATCCATTGGCGAATTTACATGTGGCCACAGAGAGGGCTGTGGATGAGTGTGGAAAAATGATCAATCATCACTTCCACAGTCCAGAGGAGACTGCCAACAAAACAAGAAAAAAAAAAAAAAAAAAAAAAAAAAAAAAAAAAAAACACAGCATAAAAAACTATCCTTTCTCATTGCTTCAATGTAGGGAACTAAAACTGAGAAGAGTCACCCCCAAATGTATTTGGCCTGACATAGGAAAATCTGTAAAACATTGGGAGTTATCACTAGCAGACTTTTTCCGAACCACTTGATGATAATGTTAGAAAGAAAAGTAAGGAGTTCTGTAACACTTTGAAACAAATAATGATTTAGATGTTCCAAGGTGTGTGTTGGAAATCTGGCTTGAATGATTCGACAAGGCAGATGACCGAGCCCACGCGTTGGCTGTGTGACGGAGCGTGGGAATCTGAGGAAGTATGGTGGGCTGGGATCGGATAAGGTGATAGGCAGGGTGGTGTTTGCAAAGTTATTGACCAGTACATGCTACTCTACCGAGGGAATGCTAAGACAGCACTCCTAAGGCAGTGAGTTAAAATAGATTTTGTGTTTGGTCTTTGATGGTAAAAACATACACAGACTTTTATCTTTATCTCTTATGTTTTTGTTTAAAAGAATTCCTTACCTCAATCCAATCTGGTTTTCTTCTCTCTCTCTCTCTTTTTTTTTTAACCCCCCTCTACTTTTAAGAGGATCGATCTTCACAGCTTATGTCTTATTTTTTCCCCACTTGCTCTCATAATACATTTTTGGAAATTTATCATTGTGGAAGTAGCTTTTTAAAATAGATAGCAACTGCAATAGCCATTATTTCAAGTAAATGTGGCAAGCCTAATTGTTAACAGAAGTATCATCTTATTTCTGTAATTCTTCAATTTCAGAGACCTCTGAATTTTTATAAATCTGTCCTATCCACACCCCCAAGGTAGAACGTGTATACAAACTTAAAAGGAAGAAAATAAGCCACTTTTGAACTTGCGGCATTTGGAGATTGTCTGCAAGGCGATACTGAATGAATTGTGTTTTAAGAATTACAGCACGCCATTAATGTATCATTTAAAGAAGACAATGAGTAAATTATGATTTATTGTTAATTAACATTTATTTGGGGCTGCTTCTGTTGAAGAAACTATTTAAGCATTGTAGATGATGCTTTTGTCACATTTGAATGCAGAGAAATTAAATTGGCACGTTGAGTCTTGAGAATTGAGAGGGAGAGGGAGTTTTATACCTGTTGACATAGCAAGAAAATTCTAGAGGTGAGCTAAATTTTGCATCTATTCTAATCTATGTTTTAAAAGTTATTCTGTAATAGATTTATTACAGAATAAAAGTTGCTCTCACCTGGATTCACTGCAGAAGCCAAACAGTAGCTAGAGAGACTGAACTCCACTTTCTGCAACAGTGATTTTTCACTAAGCTATTCCCTAAGGCCACTCTAGGTATATGAGGGGCCGCACTTCTTTTTATATGATTTGTGTATGTTCCCATAGATTGTGAAGTCTATTCCTGGGCAATTTTCAAGTTAAAATTGTGTTACGGCTACCCTGAAGGTTGTCATTTCTTGGTTTTTCTCTTGTCAGTCAATTCATAACTGTTTATTAATCCCCCATGGGGTGTATGCAGAGTCGTACACAGTTTAGGTGTTGTGTGTGTATATGATTGATCTCTGGTCTAGAAGCTTACATTATATAGGCAAAAGTACCGTGATGCGTGTGTGCGTGCGTGCGTGCGTGTGTGTGTGTGTAAAGTAACATTTTAATTACAGAAGTTGGTTTTTTTCTTGCCTTTTCTTTTGTTTTGTTTTGTTTTGTTTTGACTAGCATTGCCTTTGAACTCCAAATGTATTTACTTTGAGGAAAGCATAGCTTCAGGTGAGGTTAGGGACATAACTTCTGAGCTTTCTTTTCTTTCTTTCATTTTTTGTTTTTGTTTTTATTTTTATTTTTCTTTGGATATCTAATAACAGACATATTTAAATAAAGAGTAAAACCAAAGGACAAGTATTAAAATATGGATCTTTGCCACGAGGAATCAGATCATGGTTAACATCTAGGTTTGAGAGTTAAGGACAAATTTTGATGCTGGTCATTTTTAGGATGTGCCTGTTACCTGTGTAAATTCAGCCAGTGAATGCCTGAATGACTCCATACCCCACAGCCGTCAATTTATATTCTTCATGACCAATGAATCAATTTATCATATACCTTTCTTTTATGAGTGACTTTTGGAAGATTATAGGAATTGGGACGGAAAGAAAATTTTCAAGTGTTCCCAAAATACCGTAGATGAAAAATGCTCTCTAACGGAATATTTTCCCTGTTGAACTTGAAAGCATAGTGAATATGGAGGTTCAGAGAGTTAATTTTCAAAACTTGTTCACTCTCTTAGATTCATCTTTTATCAGTCATTTGTGGGAAGGGTAATAGTCTTGAAAAGTACCAGGTGAATAGCTCTGAAAGTAGAAGGCATCGGAGGAGTACGTAGAGACACTGACCCTTTCCACAGCCCTAGGTAATAGCTTCCAGACTTCAGGCAGTCAGCTCTGACTTTTGATATCACTGGTCAGGCTCTTGATTAATGCTCATTTTTTTCTGTGATTTTCAAGATGTGCATATCTCATTTCCAGCAAATCATAGATACATCAAAATTTCTTTTCCATCTTCTGTTCCTTGTTGATCTGAATCAGAGAAGCCATGGCTGAGAAAAATAGGAAGGGTCTTCACTGATGTATTCCTCATTTAAACTTTGATTGTTGACTCTTCCTGTTGGGTACATGAATTTCCAAGGATTTATGAGATCACTTACCATTTGCTGCTGGGGTCCTTCTGGATGGGAGGCTTCCTAGTCTCTGTGAAAACGAATGTTCTTTACAACTCACAATATTGCAGGAGCTCTTAATTTATTTTTCAGCAGTTTATAAAATTAACCAACACAGAATAAGAGCACAATTGGAATTATTATTTTTGATTGTGGGATCAGGTTATAGTCTTGCTTGTAATCTGCACAGACTAATTCTGGTTAATGTAAACAGAAAAGGAACATTAGGATATTGGGAATTATGCAATCACCAGGAAAGATGTGGAACCTGGCACTTCTTCTGCCACTGCATACTGGGTGCCCAGCTGGAGCCCTCCACATCCCTGACACTGGGCTCTGCCACTGCCATTAGTATCAACCAGCACTACTGCCCTGGATATGGCTGTTGATACCAGGCCTGGAAGGAACCCCTGTCCTTTCTTTTGGGAGTCCCTAGCTCTCGTTTCAAAGTTCTGGGCTGGTGCATCCCTTCAATTGGCTGCATCTTGATAAAGTCTTCATACCCCTGTAACTAGGAAGTCTGGGAAATCCATACTCTGACCCTTTCATGTTCTATAATGAGATAAGAAGATTTCGATTTCCAGCAAGATATAAGTGGAATTTCCTCAAAATAAAAACAATCAATCAATCAATCAATCAATCAATAACCAACCAGGAGGGGGAGCTGTCAACAAAACAGATAAATGAAGAGCCCCCAGCAAATATTTACCATTATCCCATGAGTGACTTTAGGGTTTTAAGGGAGGGATGACAAGTGGCTTGGTGTATAAACTTGAAAGACGACTAGCAGTGAGAACTTCTCTCTTGCTTAAAATCAATTGGTGGACATTTCTGTTTAGTATTAAGCATAACTCTTTAGATTTTGGCATACACCAATTTCAAATGCTTGTTACGTAGAGCTTTATCACCAAGCCTCATATTAAACAGTTATCCATTTGAATTCTGCTCCTGATGAAGTTAAAGATAATTTACCTCAAATGAGCTGGTTTGCCTATGTATAAATATGTAAAGTTGACCAATGGTCTGAGAAATAGGTAAATGGGATTTTCTTGAAGTACATATGGAGAACATCTGGATGTCTGTGTGATTACTTGTAAGCAAATTAATAGGAATTCTGGAGAATAGATCAGACCAACTTTCTACTTATAAATTGGTAATAATTGTGGTACTTGAAAGAAGTAAAACTGCATCCTCCCGACCCCCCCACCATAATTTAGACTTTCCAAGGCTTAAATAGGTCTTCCTCACTAAATTATTAGTAAACCTAGTGACATATATGGCCCAGGCAAGTAATCCACATCTCTAGTAAAACTTTGGCATCTAAAGGCTCAGTCTTTTATTCTTCAATTCCAAATTAATATTTATCCTCCCATCACTGTCTCCCAAGGATTTTGAGAATTAATTAGAAACAAAATCACTTTTAGCCCTTGGATGTTACATTCTGTGCTGAAAAAATATGAGATACTGAAGTGTTATTAATAATGACAAAGGTTCATCCAATAAAATAATCCAACTGGCTGAATTCTCACATGGTTGGTATTTTCTAATATAAATTACTATAGGATTAGATAGTTAAATATTGAATATTGTCTCATTTAATGCAGTTCCATGAAATATTAATGATAATGATGGTTCTCCAGTTTGGGGAATAGGCTGATTTTTTTTTTTTTTTCTAATAGCTTTGGCTGGTACTATAATGCATTTTACAAAATGATAATGAAGATATTTAAATGAAAGTGAAGCAAGAAATAAATGGCCACTGAATTGATAGATTTCAAACAGGTCAAATGTCACAAAATTTTTTAGTCTTTGTATTACATAGTTTTTTTCTCTATTCTAATGATACCACTGTGATCATTGCAGATAGTTTGAGAATTTGTTAAAAGAACAGATTTACCCTATTAGGCCATGGAAGTGGAAAACCGCTGATGTTGTTTAGTTGGCATGAGGTGTTAAGGTCTGAAAATTGGATTGGGCTTTGAAGGAAGGTTGGCCATGTTGAGTGTGACAGTTTGAAATAGGATTGTTCACGAAGTTAAAAAAAAAGAAAAAAAACAAAAGAGAGGGAAAAGTGGTGGGGGGGTGGGGGGGGGACAGTGAAAGAGAGGAGAAACATTGACCAAATAGCCCCACTGGAGAGCCTTAGGGCTGTTTGCAATCAACTAAGGATTGAAGTGAAAACTTGTTAATTAAGATTTTTGTCTCAAGGTTTTTTTTGTTTTTGTTTGTTTTTTTGTTTTTTTAATATTCCTTGTTTTGACTTTCCTTCGTGATCTTGATTCTGGCTCTTCTGTCTCAAATTAGTGAACTGAGATGATAAACAGGGTAAGTGACTATTATTGAAATATTTTGTTATGAATACACAATAGGAATTTATACCAGTGCATCAAATTGGTTTAAATTGGGTGTGAGGGTTTTTTGTTTTTTGGGGTTTTTTTGTTTTGTTTTTTTTAATCTCTTCTCCAGAGGGGAACTTCAGTGTTCTGTGAGATGATTTTATTGAAATTGCAGTTATCCTTGTTTCAGACCTAGTAATTTGACAGTTGAAAAAGCTCTTTTTTTTGTTCTGTGTAGTTAATGTATGTGGTGTGAGTGAATACATTTTATTTTTAAAAAGTGTTTTGGGGTAGCATTCTTTTAGCAAACTTACTCCTTGATAAAGGAGCTGGCTGTAATTTGCCGAAATGACTGTTTCTTTTTCTTTAGTTGTTAGATAATTGCTCTTTGTATACACTGTGGAAATGTTCATATAGACCAGTGACAAAGCCTAGCAGATGTACGTGCAATTATCTGGAATTTAAGTAAATTTTGCATCTGATACACACAAAGCAAAGGCTTTGTCCAAGCAGGCTCTCAGAGTGGCGTGTGGATTGCTGTGAACACAATGAGTAGATTTTTAATGGACAACAAATGGGACTATTAGTAAGTCTTGTCTTTTACTTGAAAAGACACCCGTGTTAGGCAGGGCTTACAACTTATTCATATTCATAGTTGGTTCAGTTCTAAATATGACCTTTAAAACTGAAAAACATTTTTAAATGTTTAAAACGAGATGTGTAGCAGTGTTTTTATGGGAGTCCCATTCGTAATTTTCCGGAAAAAAAATGGATGGTGAAATAAATATTTGTTTCATACGTCAATGTTAGTTTTTTTTCTGACTGTTGAGGAGAGCCTTCACGTATTAAGAATCTAAAAATGTAAAAGGGAGTTTCATATTATAAACAAATCATGCTATAGATAAAAGATAATTACAATGTTACTTTAACAACCTCAATTCACAAGGGGGACCATAAGAAAGAATATATAATAGGTCCAAATTTTACTTCATATTGTAAACAAAAGAGATCTAGCCAGTGGACTACTACTCTGCAAAAACCTCTTTTCTGAGTTTTGTTTGAGATTAATCCTTTCCACTGTGTATTTTTTTCTTGTTGTCAGACTTACGTAAGTTGGATATGTGAAGGCTTAATCTTTTTCTCCATACTTATTCTTAGAAAATATTAAATGTATGAAGCTTCTTGGATTCTCTTAAAGGCCTTTAGGTCTTTGATGGGGGGGGGGGTGTTAAATCATTTTTACTTCCAGTGAGAGGTTACAAATAATTGGTCCAGTGGAATTCTTACTTTATAGTTTGAAGGTGCTCCATGCTATCCTGGCCTTTGAATGAAGCAAATTTCAAAAGTAACTCAGGCAACATAAAGGCGTGCCTATCTTGCTCACTTTCTGCTTTCTTCTCTAAAATGGAATCTAATAATAACTGTAGACCTTTTCTAATTCTTTTAAAAATCAGAAGCCTCCAGGGGGTCTCAGGGTTGAGTAATTATTTGAAAAAAAAAAGTAGATAAAGTAGATTTGGGAAGAAATTTTTAAGAAAGAAAGGGAGAGCCTGACAGCAGTATTTTAGGCTCTGAATTAGAACAAGACAGATGTGCTGTTACTGGAATATTGTGTCCACAAAATATGCCTCCACCTTAACCACTTTTCAAAAAACAAAACACTAAACTTCTTAACTAAGTTCTTTTTATAGAATTGCAAAAATGACAGAACTTACTCAGATGCGCACTGCCAGATGATCTGTGTGTTCTACAATCTCTCCGGTGCTGTTCATGACCTCCTCACTCGCCTCTCCTTTCCCCCACCCCTGCTTCCATTTCTTAAACTATCAAAGGCTATCTTTAGGCTTGGAGAGAAACCAGGTGCTTTCCTTGGTATTTAAGCAACTTGCTATTTTGAAATTCCCTTAGAGAAATGTGAGCATTTTTATTTCTGTGTCTTGAAGCATCCCTTTCCCTTTTCTGAAGGAGAAGCTGCTTATATAATACCCAGAAGCAGACCCTTGGGAACCACCGAACTATTTTATAGATGTTTTGCAGGAAAAGGAACACCAAGTACTCCTGTGTCATTCATGGCCTCCCATGGGGGGTCTCAATTTGAGGTATTTGCACAATAGCAGATTCTCAGAAGGATAAATATATACAAATCCATCTTTCAAATTGAGTGGAATCAGTAGGAAGCCGCACCTAGAAGGATGAGAGCCCACTAATAGCTCAGCCCGAAAAAGATTCTTGAACAGTTCCACAGCCAGGGCCCAACTGTCAGCAGAGCTTGCCAGGGAGACAGATGCTGCGGTTGGAAGACAGTTTTCCTCAGTTAGATATTGTGTTCTTGTAGATGGCCAACCATGACTCATGGGGGAAACCAGAGAGAGAGAGAGAGGAGAAGAGAAGAGTAAATTAATCATTTTATTAATCCCTATTTAGAATTCAGTCATGTAACTAAATGTCAACCTGGTGAACTTTCCATGAAACCAGAAGGGCTGTAAGACAGTTGCAGGGTTTGAAAGTTATGCCAGGTGATAAAGGCGTCTAATTTAACCTGCAGATTAAATGGCTGACACAGTTTCAGAAGGATACCTGTGGAAAATAGTAATGCAGGAATTATCTCATAATCCAGGCTCAAAGAAAGCATGCTTTCGAAGGATTGAAAAGACTTGAATCACTTTTCCATGAGAGATAAGTTGGTTCTCTGTTCACTGTTTCTGTATGTGTGTGTATTTATGTATAAAAGGTATGTTTGTGAAAGATAATCTTTTCCTCATTATTCTTCTCCTTCCTTTGTACCTCTTTCAGTACGTATGTGATGTGATATGATGTGTGTGTGTGTATGTGTGTGTGTACAAATAACTTCCCTACACAGAGGTGGTACATTAAGCCCAGGTTGCTGGTGTACCTTGAAATACCAGCTTTCATGTACATTTGTCAATCACTTTCAGATCTCCTAACTCTCCACCACAAGCAGCTGGTTAGATCAAAGCAGAATATCTACTGTCTGAAAGACAGGGAAACTCAGTTTTTGTAACTCACGTCTCTAGCCAGATTGTGAGTTTCCTACAGATTCCCAGAAAGGGTTAATACTGTAGGTAGTGGTTTTAGCTTTTCTTCTATTTTACTTTTTTTTAATGTTTATTTATTTATTTTGAGAGAGAGCACGCAGGAGCAGGGGAGGGACAGAGAGAGACGGAGACAGAGAAGCCCATGCAGGTTCTGCCCTGTCAGCCCAGAACCCTAGGAGGGGCTAGATCTCATGAACTGTTAGATCATGCCCTGAACTAAGATCAATAGTTGGATGCTAAACCAACTGAACCACCTAGATACCCCTCTGGTTTCCTTTTTTAAACTTTTCTCGTTTCCTTTGAAAAGAAACAAGAGTTTGGTACAGTTTCCCTCATTGTCACATGTTTGGGTCTGAGGAATTGAGTCTCCCTTTGAGCCAAGTTTCACTCCTAGATCTACTCTGTAGGTCTCCAAAACTGGAATAAGCTATGTGTTTGAGTCCCTGACAGCAGCCCTTCTGCCAAACTTTTGATCTACCATTTTCAGAAGTGTCCCTTTTCAGATCTGCATGTCCTTCATGAGTTGGAATGGCAGATTGCCAAAAGGTGTGTGTTTGAGGAAAAAGCAGGCTTTTATTTTGTCCCCATAACCAGCTATTTGGAGGGTACTCTAGGCACTGGAAATCACAGCTGTGGAGCCAATTTAGAGAAAGTAATTCACAAGTGACTTATGGAAGAGGTAGGCTGCCTTCTTGAGCCCCCATGCCTGTCTGGCCAATATGGAACTGTCTGAGATGAGGCTCTTCACCTCAGGGTTTACGTGTCTTTCACTGTATCTCATGTCAAATCAAGCACTAAGAGACGATCCTGTCAATCTGTAGCACTCTCTGGAGAACCTGGGGTCTCGAAGGCCCTGGGTCATATTGATCCTTGAGTGAAAGTGCTTGCATTTCTTCTGAGGTTTAGCAAAAGAATGATGACATTTTTCATTTAACTGTTTCAGACACTTACATGTGAATGCACAAAAAGCTGAATCATTCTTGTACACATGCCAGAGAGGTTGCTGTATTTCACATCGCCTTACACATAGTATGTTCTCGATAAATATCTGTTGAGTAAAAGCAACAAAGCAATGTCGATTTCTTTTCCTTTGAAAATATGGGAAGAATGTACTATGTGATTTTTTTTTTCTGTTTAACAATGACTGGCTGAATGAGTTATCTTGGTCTCATGGATA
The DNA here is from genome assembly GCF_046562875.1 of Panthera onca. NCBI lineage: Eukaryota > Metazoa > Chordata > Mammalia > Carnivora > Felidae > Panthera > Panthera onca. The sequence goes on from NC_138339.1 coordinate 57,443,593, forward strand.
TATAATAATGTTTTATCATTATACTTTCTTTTCTCTTATCAGTACAGAAATTGACACAAATAAGAATGAAGGGCATATTAACGTATTGAACAATAAGTTTGTGGCACAATTAGGATGAATAGCATCTTGAATTAGCTGTCCATCAAATGATTAATATGAAGGTATTTTAAATCATTTTTTTTTCTTTTTATCCTTCCTGTTAATTAAAACATGCTATAGGGGTTACTATATAGGAGTTACAAAAGTAGTCATCTTTTCTGGCACGAGAAGATGCACCATTACTACTTCCAGTATATGAAGAAAAGCCAGTTACATCACGTTTTGCTTGAAGTTAAGAAAAGAGCTAATGTAATCACTATAACATAGGGCTCAGCAAACTATAAATTATGGGTTAATTTTGACCAAGTCCCTGCTTTTATATACCCATAAGCCAAGAATTGTTTTTATATTGTCAAGAGGTTGAAAAAAATGAAAAGGGGAATAATTTTAAGGGTACTTAAAATGATATCAAATTAAAATGTCTATGTCCGTAGATAAAGTTTTATTAGGACACAGCCATGCCCATTCGACTGCATGTTTTTGATGACTGCTTTTGTACTATAACAGCGTTGATTAGTATGGCCCACAGGCCTAACTGTGTACTATGTGTCCCTTCACAGAAAAAGTTTGCTGGCCCTTATCTAATGTTGGTTGGCAGTGCTTCAAAGGCAGTGCAACAAAACTGGCGCTCTTTTTCTATGGGTTCATATATATTATTGGGTTTGACCTGCTTTGGGATTTTTGAGTTGATAGGTGATTGAATATGTGAGCCAAAGGAAGATTTTGTGCCTGAATAAAATGATGCTATTTCTAATGTTAGCTCCCGGTTTTAGAACAGAATAGACAATATTTCCCTGTGAGATAAGGAAGAGATGTGTTCAAAGGACAAGGCTTTACCCCAAAATTTGAACTTTCTATTCTTTCGTGTTGATGATCCTTTTCAAGCCAGTTTGATCCCCATCTTTACACACCCACACAGCAGTTATTCCTGGCTGCTTTGTTTTTTATCTGTACAATTACTGGGGGCATGTATTACTGGTTTTTATTCACATGCATTTGGACCTCACCTCTACACCAGATGAACTTACTGTCATTTAAGAAGTATATAGAGTAGTATTATGATGTGTCAGGACTTGTGCCTAGCCCCAGGATCAGAAGAAAGAAAGAAAAAAAAGGAAGGGAAGGAAGGAGGGAGGAAGGAAGGATGGAAGGAAGGAAGAGTGAAAGATGGAAAGGAAGGGAGGGAAAGAGAGAGAAGTCTGTCTCAACATGCCGTCGAAGACCTGCCAGTAGTAATAAGCAGAGACAAATTATTTTAGTATGAAATGTTAAATAAAGTACATAATAGCTATTTAAAAACAGATGCTATTTATTGATCAGATGTTCTAAGCACTTTATATATATAATGTAATCCTCAAAAGAGTCCCATTCTTTGTAAAAGAAAGAAATTGAGGCAAAAAGATTTTATGGAATCCACCTGAATACTTCAGTGATGGAGTAGAGATTAGACTCTAGGCCATGTTATTCCAGAACCTTACTCTAGATCACTATTCTGCAGGGCTCTCCCTGAAGTTCAAACACCATATTTTATATATACAGGATGTGCCATCAATGAATAAGCTTTTTTTTTTTTAAGAGAAAGAGCAGGAGAGCAGTGGGGGAGGGGCAGAGGGAGAGAGAGACGGAATCTTAAACAGGATCCACACTCAGCACAGAGTCCTATGTAGGGCTCAATCTCATGGCCCTGAGATAATGACCTGAACTGAAGTCAAGAGTTGGATGCTCAACCAACAATCCAGGTGTCCCTGGCTTTTTGTTTTTAACTAAAACACAATGAATGAGTCTGAGTGAGCAAGGCAGAAAAATCAAGACAAAAGAAGGCACACCAGAAATCACATACCAAGGTGTGGAGCCCAGAGAGAAAGTGATGGATTTGGGGATAACAGATGTCTTCATTCACTTGATCTGAATTACAGCATTAGTGAAGGAGAGTGCTAGAAATTGTAGGAGTCAGATAATTCATGAATCATTGATTTGTTCGGCAAACACTTATTGAGATTATGTTAAGTACCAGGCACATATTTCAGCACCAGGGTGGTAAATACACATGTATTCTATGGTCTATTGGGATAAGATAGAAAAAAAAAATAAGTAAACAAATAAAGGTCAAAATAATTTTAGAAAATGATAATGACTTGGAAGACAAGAGGGAGTGCTATTTATGTACATAAACATACATGTATGTGCCACATGAACCAGTTAATAGAAAAGGTGGACAGAGTGGGCTTCTCTGAAGGCATGGTATTTGAGCTGAGACTTCACTAGCAGGAAGGAATCAGGCATTTGAATAAGTGTGGGATTCTTTCAGGTAAAAGGAACAGTAAATGCCAAGGCCCTGAGGTAGAAATGAAAGGGGAGCGTTGGCAAGATGAAGAGACCAGATGTGGTTACAACAAGGTTAAGGAGGAAGAGAGTGCTCCATGGTGAGATCAGAAAGATGGTCAGTGACTAGACTGTGAAGGATTCTGTAGCCATGGTGAGGAATCTTCAGATTTTATTCTCTCTGAAATAAGAATTTATTGGATGATTTTAAGCAAAGGAGTGCTGTGATCATATTCATATATTTTTTAAAGAAAAATCACCCTTCCTGAGTGTTACTGTACCTAAATTATGCTTCAGTACATCTGACTTGAAAATAGTTAAACGTGTAGTTCCAATAATTCGTTTATAGGAAAGAGAAGGAAAGAGGAATACATTTAAATGGACATGATGGGGATATACCCAGCACACCTCTAACTTTGTTCTGAAACTCAGTTTTCCAGCCAAGCAATGATTAACATAGGTGAAAGTGGTATCTGGAGTAAGATACAGACAGGTATGGGGTGTATTTCCAAGGTGGAGTTGACAACTTTTGCTGTTGAATTGGGTGCAAAAAGAAAGGAAATGGTGAGAACCAAGGACGACATGTAGGGTTCTGGTTTGGGCATTGAGTAAATGGCTGCCCCATTTACATAAAAAGAACATCTTTTGGGGGACACATGCCAAAACCACACCTGAAAATAATGGGGGTCCCCCAAAGACAGATTGGTGTTAGGAGTAAGAACAGATTAGGGGGTTGAAGCTTAGAGTCAGGGAGTCTGAAGTGGGAGGCCCCTGTGGTGATTCAGGTGAGCAATGCTGAGTGCATTGACTGAAGTAATAGAAGTCAGAATGGAGAGAAGGCAAGGGATCTGTAACATATTTAGGAAGAGGAATCAATATGACTTCGCTGGAGGTAGGAAGGAAGGGAGAGGGAAATCTTACAGTGCTTTCAGGTTGGTGGTGAGCATATGGTAGGTGGTGAGCAGTTTTAATTAGGGCAGAAACAAGTTTTGTAGGAAAAAGTTAGAAGCCCAGTTTTGGCCACCTGATTTTGAGATGCCTTTAATAGGGATGTCCTGTATGGTTAGACATGAAGGCCTGAAGCTCAAAGGAGAAATATGGACAAGAGCCCTCTGGTAGTGTCAGTGTGAGCAGAATGGCTCACATATTTAAAAGAAGAGGAGAGCAGAGGTCTGGGAAGCACCAATACTTCCAGCTGAGGCATACCAGATTGAAAAGTGATACAAGAGCAGGACTCTGAGAGAGTAATGTACACCGAGGTGGAAAAGAGTTTCAAGAAACAGGACACTACAGTTGGCATCATGCATGATAGTGGGGTCTGTAAGATTTGGATTGGAAAGTATCATTGGACTTGGTCATGAAGAAGCCACTGTTAAATTTTAGCAAAAATCACAGGCAGTGGAAGGCAGGGCTACGTTGGGTCAGTCAGTTAATGAGACTTCAGACCTAAACCAGCCAAAATTTAAGTGAAAACCAAATAGAGATCAGGAAGATCAAAAAGAAAGGAAACATTTCTATCAAGTATCAAGTTATAGATGCCAAAACCTATCTGAATCGTTAGACATTTCCTCTATCACCATTAATAATCAGGAAATTTATTTTAATTTTCTTTATGACATTGGATGGTTCAGATGAGGATTTTATTTTGTAAATTACATTTACAAGTTTGTGATTGGAAACATATTGGAAATCAATCTGCAGGCAGACTTTTATAATTCCAAAGTAATCTCTAACTACTAAATTCATTTGTGTATTTGTTGCTTAAAGAAAAGTCCACCAAAAATGTAGCTGATAAATAATTCTCTTTGCCAAAAATAATAGATGTTTGAGTCATGTTATAGATTTTTGGGGTATATCATTATGCACTTGGTCTGATGCTTGATTAGGGACCACTTATTGAATAGAACAGAGAAAATAGATTGGAAAATTTTAAAAACAGGATATTTTTTAATATCCTGTTTTTTAAATTTTATATTTTTAAAATTTAATCATGATATCCCAGTATCTTACATAGAACTAGTTTTTGGAATGAATAAATGGTTAAATTTATTATAAATGCTATAAGTAAATGTATAAATAAATGGTTGTGTGTCTAGATAGGCTTGTTGGAACTCTCTTGCTTTCTTCATAGAAATATTTTCCTTCCGAAATTTAATTGGGTGTTTTTGTTTTCAATGTTTTATTTTTATTTTTGAGAGAGGTAGAAAGAGTGCACACACAAGTTGGGGAGGGGCACAGAGAGAGAGGGAGACCCAGAATCCAAAGCAGGCTCCAAGCTCTGAGCTGTCAGCACAGAGCCTAATGTGGGGCTCGAACTCACTGGGAGATGATGACCTGGGCCAAAGTTGGATGCTTAACTGAGTGAGCCATCCAGGTGCCCCTAATTAGGTGGTTTTAAAATATTTTACAATTTACTCAGGTAAAAGCTCTCTAATCCTCAGACCTTCTTGAGGAAAAGTAAGCTGATTATCATGTGTATTAAAATTTTATTTGTGTTGTTGCTGTTATTTCCTGGATTTCTACTTTGCTTGATACAAAATGACAGTTTAGTCCATTAGCCAATTAGTTAATCAGCTTGTCACGTGGAGATTTGGAGATGAAAATGTAGGCTGGTGTGAAAACTACCTGAAATTGGTCTAAATCCAAAAGTTCCACATTTCCAAATTAAGACATTGTTTTGATTTGATAAGAAACTCAAGTTTTCACTTTATAGGTTTACAGTTTCAAGGAAAAAGTTTGGCCTTATAACCTTCACGCATAAGCCTTGGTTAAAGGTACTGAAGTTAGATAATGGAAAGGAAATCATCTCCTAACACTAACAGCATCATGAGTTACTCTCATTTTCTTCAGGCTTATGGAAAAACCATTCTCAAGGCATTCATATTTCACGTTTCTTATTCTCCAGAGTGTAGGCAGTAATCTTATATCTTGAATCTTGATTTCTTTCTCTATACACCAGTACTAACCTGATTTATGGGGTTGGAGAAGTTATGGTATGCGTGGACATCTGCCGTTATACTTCATCTCATGAAAAGAGCACTGTCCAACAAGACCTATCCAAAGTGGAATAAAAACCAAAAATCTGAACAGTAACAATAATAACAAATGCAAGTTAAATGTCTCTTACTTTTGCATGGTCCTTGACTATTAGATTCAATCAAATTTCATGCTCTCCAAAGCTGGCTGCAAAAACCTGCCTTGTCACATTTTTTGCAAATGTTGCTTTCTACCATATCTATGAGAACAGCCCATTGGATCAAAAGAAATAATAATCACTGTATGGGTGACAGTGATTGTTTCATACAGAAAAGCACATAGTACAAACTTGTTGATAGCTGGAATTTGACTACCCTTCCAGTTCTCTCCCCCTGCCCCCCATCTCTTTTTTAATAGACAAATGTCTTTGGAGTCTCCAATTGCTTATTTTATTTTGCTTTATGTTGCTCTTGCTTGTTACGTATTCAGTGAGTTTCTTACGGAAAGAGTTACTTGCTCAGGTTCATTTAATTCATCATAAAAATTCTTTTTGCATTTAAATCAAATTGATTCTATTCACAATAATATTTTTCCCTTCCTGTAACAGTAAAATGACAAGGGATATTTTTGGACAGACTCTGTAGTTCGTATGAAAAAGAACTATGAAAGAACGATCTTTTTCGGAAAAATATCACTGGAAGAGCAGAGGCATTTTGGATCTGTAAATCACTTAGGAGAACATTTAGTTTAACCTCCTAAAAGGGTAAATTTGGACCAAAAAGCAAGGAAACAACTTGTAAAAACATCTGTAAAACTTGTTGTACTGTCTAAATGAAAGTAATCATAAGATATTAAATTGCATGCTAGTTCTTTATCTTTAAAATAAAAGATTAACACTATATTTAAAATCTCATCTTGAGAAAAGAATTATAACTATCAGTTAAAGCAGTCTAGAGTAAAATAATTTATAAGCATTCAAAATTTGTTAATCAGTAAATAATGATAATATAATAATGATAATAGTCTTTTAATTATCCCTAATTATTTATTTAATTAGGTAAGGGTTTCTTCTTAAAAAGTAATAGATACTCAAGAGGTCATTTTGCAGTGATATGGATTTTTCCCTTTAATTTAAAGATCCTCCACATAAAATATAATTAAATATAATTAATATATTTAAAATTCTTTTTGCCTGGTGACATTTTTTCATAAAACCCTCTAGGACTCATTTGCAAAGCTGCTTTGAAGTTAATTTCATGCAGATCATCCTGATTTGTAGTTGTAGTGAATTATTGTTAAACTAAAAGAAAAAAAGAGCAGAAAAATCCAAATCATCCAAACTTACCATTTATTTCATCTTTTGTTTAAATTGGTTTACTTTAAACCATGCAAGTGATACTAAGTACTTCAAGTCTCTAATAAATTAAACAGACATGATAGAATCTTTCTATGAATTAATATAGGATACAGAAGAACTGCCGTTTAATAATCCAGGTGTCTTCACCCAAGAACACTTATTAAGATACCTATCACCTCATTAAAATGTTCCTACAAACAAAAAACCTCTTCTAGAGTGTTCTTTTCCTTTTAAACTGTAATTTGGATAATTGGGGGAAGGGTATTTTCATTACGCAAATACGTTCTAGTGCTCACCTCAGAGTTGCTTAATTGTCAGTGAATAGGTCAGTATATCATTCCTCATAAATATTTGAAGTTTTAGTTGAAATCACTTCATGACACAAATGATAAGCTTCTGTCTTATAGCATAATTTAATTCACTGTGACCACAAGTTCAAATTTACTTTAAACTCTCTATAATGTGTATTTGTGATTGACAATCACCATTTGTTGCGTGGTTGGTAAGGTAGAACTTGTTTTATATCTTGAAATCATAAAGGCATTTTGAAGATCTACATCATTTCAGGGCAAGACAGTTAACCCTGTAAGTGTCTCCTTTTTAGAAATAGAAAATTCAGTGAATAAATACTTAGACTGGTAATCTTGGAAGAGAGACCCGTATTGTACAATAGAATGTACAGCACTTTACATTTTCAGATTGTTCATTATTAACAAGGAGTGTGTCTAATGAGCGTGTTAGCTTCTTACTTAGAAAATACACTCAACTTTCAGTTACAGGCTTTTGGACTCTCTAGTTTATGGATTATCTGCAACAAAATGTTAATCCCAGCCATGATTCCGAGTCAGTTCCTTTGCTCAGGAATTGTAATTCATTTTTAATATTAGCCTTAGGGGTAGAAACATGATTAGAAATGCAGAATAATGCTTTCATTCAAAACCAATTAAAACGACTTCTGGATTCTCCAACATAACGGGTAATTCACAGTGCTGTATTTCTCCATTAGGATAGATTGAGTTTGATGTATTGAAGGATGATTTAAAACTTAGTCACTGAAAGATATTTCAAGAACACATTTAATTCTAGTTTTTACTGATGAAGAAAATACTTGGTTTTGTGTCTCATTTGAAAAATGAGAAATCCTGTTATATCTTGGCAAAAGAAAAGTTCGGCTTCTTTTTTTTTTATCTGTAACAAAAATCATGTTTCATATAAACTATACCATGTTTACCTTAAGCTGGCTATTTGCTGCCCTTGAATAAAGTATCATTTTACAGTATATTCTCTAGTATATAGAGAAGCCATCACTTATAAAAGTTATTTATTTGTGGCAGTATTATGTAATCTGGTCCTTTTTTTTTTATTTTAAGCAGGAAAAAGAACAGCTGAAAAGAAGATAGTAACAAGAATATTCTATACTGTATTTTGCCAGATCCTTTGGATTTGCGTTTTAAGACATCATCATGTTTAAAATCAAAGATGGGAAATATTATTACTCTTTGAATTAGTATGTGGCTTATTGTTTTGTTATGAGTAGGTACATTAGTAGGGAAATAAAACTTGATATCGTAAAAATATTTTAAATAGTTTTCCAGTTGGTGGTATGTGTTCATTTTAGGCTCTGTGCTCCCCTGGGTTAGCAGGCCTTCACTATTGAATGTCAAAGAAGCACTTTCCTTCTACCATGCAGCCTGCTTGAGTGATAGGAATGTGGAAAGGAAGCCTGGCAGATGTACTTTAAAATTAAGTAAAAAGAACTTAGTCAAATCATATTATTCACCTAGACCTCACTTTGGAACTGACCTTTCTTTCCAGCTGTTTTCCTAATATGATTGGAATGCTGAGTTAGGAAAAATAAATTAATTCAGCCATCCATTTACAAAATTTAAAAGGTCCAGAAAACTTCTACAATGCAAGTTATTAAGAACCATTTTATCAGGGAATTTTTTAAAAAACAAAGTCTGGGAAGGAATCTGTTTTGGTTTGGTTTTTCTTTTTATTGGAATTCCGTGAGTCTATGTGCTGCCTCACTGTTTCCAAGGTGATGCGGTAGGGATGGATTCAAGGGCTTTCTTCTGTAGTGGCGTTTATGTTTCTGCATGTCGTATGTATAAATTTACAGGAAGATCTTTTTATTTTTATTTTTTTTCAATGTTTGCTTATTTTTGAGAGACAGAGACAGAACGAGCGGGGTGGGGGCTGAGAGAGAGGGAGACATAGAATCCGAAGCAGGCTCCAAGCTCTCAGCTGTTAGCACAGAGCCCACGCAGGACTCACTCACACACCTTAAGATCATGACCTGAGCTGATGCTTAACCCACTGAGCCACCCAGGTGCCCCCAGGAAGATCTCTTGAATGTTACAAATAGTCTGTTGGGGGGTAGGAACATTTAAAAGATGTAAAGATTTGTCACCTCTCCCTGGGTATCAGGTATATGCATTTCATTAGTGTGTCAGTCAACAGAATGTCAGTTTCTGATTGAAACCTGCAGAACATTCTTTAAGAACACCATGGTATTTAATAATAATGATAGAAGGCTGCTCTTTTCCCACCATTTTAGACTTTTAAAAATGGCTTCCTTGCCTTCTAAGAGTGCAGAAGACAAGATGATCTCTTGCCATAAACAATATGTACTATACCAAACTTTTAACTCCATGGCATGTTTCCAATATGTTTAATTTTTTAAGGAATCTTCACTTCTTTTGATATATGTAGATGTACTTATGGATAGTCAATGCTCATTTTTGTTCTAACTGCTGAAGTCTAATTTAATTGTAATAGGACATAATAGAGAGGCGGCAAATACAGCCCTTTGAGTCTAGGTTAGCGTTCCTCATTCTTAAGGACCTGCAGTTTGGAGGTTCCCTCCCACTTATTTGAAGCCAACCTAGGAGTCCTGAAATTGTGCACTCAGATCCCAAGTACTCTGTGGTTAGCCAACCATATTACTATGTTTACCATGAGGTTTGTAAAATATAAGAATGGCCAGACACCAGATATTTTTTAGGGAGTTTTTGGTCAGTTCAACAAGAGAAGAGGATATGCATACACCCCTTTTCCACTATTGATCTGTTAAAATTGCTAAGTATATGGGAACTTATTTCTTTACAGTAAGTAGTTTTTAATAAACAAGTTGTTTTGGAGCACCTGGGTGGCTCAGTTTGTTAAATGTCCAAATCTTGATTTCGGCTCAGGTCATGATCTCACAGTTGGTGAGTTCAAGCCCCTCATCAGGCTCTGTGCTGACAGTGTGGAGCCTGCTTGGGATTCTCTCTCCTCACTCTCTGCCCCTCCCCCCACTCAGGTGCACTCTCTGTCTCTCTCACTGTCTCTCTCTCAAAATACATAAAATAAAGCTTAAAAAAAATCACTCCAAGTTTTTTTTTTTTTAAAGAAGCAAGTTGTTTTATCACTTGATTTGGTTTTATTTGAAAATGCTAATAAAGCATGACATTGAAAGAAAATGCAAAAATTAAAGAAAGAAAAACTTCTAAAATCAGCCATATTCCCATAACCTAAGTAAAACCACTATTAAAATGTAGATGGTATGTGTTCTTCTAAAGAAATGCATTCTTATTTACATGTATGTATATGTGTACTACAGAAATGTATCAGGTATCTGATACATTTAAGTACGTAATAAGAATCATTTATACAGTACTACACATTCCTTTTTTAAACCTCACATTATATCATGTTTTTTAAGCCAGTAAAAATTCTTCAAAAACATAATTTAATGCCTGCGTAGTACATGATTCTGTTTAATGCATTTTCATTCGTTTACCCGTTCTCCTGCTATTGATTCCTTAGAGCTTTATAATTAATGGAGATGCTTGCATTTTGAATATTATTGCAATGCTTTAACATACATATTTCCATTTCTTTCTGCCTTATTCCCCCATTGCCCAGAATGACTGTGTGTACTTGTCTGTTAATTTCAGGATCGCATATGTAGACTTAAATCCCAAAGGCATTTCTCAGCATGCAGTTAAAAGGGCAAGCCTATTAACTCTGAGAAAATATTTTAATCTGAGAATTTTTCAATTAAAGGAAAAGAGCTTATAGAAGTTAATTTTGATGCAGCATGTTTGATCTTTTACCTTATTTGTCTGTTAATTTATGGACGCAATTCATGCAAAGGCAAAACAAAAGTATAAAAGCGGATAGACAGAAAGATAGATAAGTGCTAGTTTTGTTTGCTATTCCTTCAGTCTACTCTTTCCCCACCATCCCATAGTAGCTTTTATTTTAATATCTTGATGCTTATCATTTCATACTCTACAATAGTCTTATATAAATAAAGAATTAAATAAGGCTTCCCACTTGCAGAAAAGAAAATCTGGTGTCTTATTCGTATTATACATTCTCCCCTACTCTACTCATATATCATGGTCAACTCTATAGTTAAATGTATGTCTCTAATTCATTCTTTTTTATAGCACATAATACCCATGAGTAGCAGGTAAGGTTCAATCTTTCTATTTTATGCCCACTGGCTCCTGGTGCACTTTCACTCCCACCAGCCAACATCTGCTCTCTGAAGGACTTGGCTCCAGATGCCAGAATCTGATTTATATCCCATTGGTGGAGCCTGGAACTGACAGGTGCAGGGGTCTGTCTAGGCTGACGATGACCCCAGTGGCCTCCATAATCTGTTTGTATAACTCAGCCAGTTAGCTACTATGGGTCACTGCTTGAGACTGCACACTGGCCTCCCTTCCTTCTGTGTCCCCCTTCCTTACCTGCTTTTCCTAAAGCACATCCAGATAAGTCAGTTTACATGAATCCCGTTTCAGGGTCTGTTTCTAGGGAATTCAATCTGAGACATCTAGTGTGCATTATGATTTCTTCCATGTTAATGGACATTTAACTAATTTATAGTTTTGGCTTTTGCAACCTTTCCTTCAATTTTCAAACTTCTATAAACATCCTGACATGCAGCTGTTTTTGCTGCTTTTGTTGTTGCTGTAGGATAGAAGCTTCCTAACATTGAGCTGTTGTCGCTTTTAAATTTTAATAGACAGATACAGAAGAGGGGTCCCTGGGTAGCTCAGTTGCTTAGGCATTTGACTTTGGCTCAGTTCATAATCTCACAGTTTGTGGGTTTGAGCCCTGCATCGGGCTCTCTGCCATTAGCACAGAGCCCACTTCAGGTCCTCTTGTCCCCCTCTCCCTCTGCCCCTCCTCAGCTTGTTCTCTTTCTGTCTCTCTCAAAATAAATAAATAAGCTTAAAAAAAAATAGAGCCAGAAGAAAACACATAAAAATGTTGGCAGTAATTCATACTCCTTCCAGCAACGGATGAGTGTGCCTGCCTGTACCCTTTTCCTATACCCTTAATCACACTGAGTATTAACAGTTTTTAAAAATTGCCCCTAATCTAATTAGTCTGAAATGGTTTTTGTTATAATTTCCGCTTACGTGATTACTAGAGAAGTCGGGCTTGCTCTCATATGTGGGTTTTGTTTGTAGTGCTCTGTTTTTCCATTTGCATTATCTTTGTGAATTGGCAGTATATTTCATATTTGGTGTGCTACCTTTTTCCTAACAATTTTCAGGATATGTTTGTATTGGGATATCTTAACTCTTTGTATACATATATGTTAAAACTATTTTCTTGTAGCTATTTGTTTAGACTTTGTCTCAAAATTCATTTAGAAGATCAAAATACGGAGGATGTTTCTAAGGAAACATCCACGTTTGGGAACGGTGCCTGCCCCTTCGATTCCCAGCGTATTGACGTACACATTTGTGAATCATATGCATCATCCCTATTTGGGTCATTGTGCACAACTCGAGTAAATGCAGACCGTCCTATTTATAGGAATACGCTTTAGGAATTCCCACAACAAAGCTTTTAGCATCGGTCCTGCAGGCTGTCCCACTTCCAGCTTTGTGCTTCACATCGAGACATGACAGGAAACGGATCAGAGGCCTGGCTGTTCAAGTGTGTGGTTATCAAGCACTTGTAAGAAAATGAGCTTCCACCAGAAAACGTGAGAGGATCAACTCCATTGTGCCATTCAGATCAACTCATTTACACCCTTCAAAAGAGACGTGAGCTCCAAAGTTAAATTTTAGGCTTGAATTGTCTGTTGTGATGGCTTATATTGATTAAATGATCAGGTGCTCACATGCACACACACACACACACACACGCACACATGCCCACCCACCCATCCCACTCTATCCCATTCTCTCCTGTGGCTAATCTGAGCAAAGAAATAGAAACATTCTTTCCTACACTTCTTGCTCCCTTGCGCTGTTCACCTTTCCTTTCCTTTCCAACCCATTCGTTAATCTTTCTGTATGACTGTGCCTTTCTTCTTACTTTCAATAATTAGAAGTATAAAGATATATAATGTTCAAAACAAATAAATGGCTATATAATTAACAGATGTTTTGTGAAGTACCCTTTGTCTTTAGAATAAAGTGTTAAAATGTCTACTAATATTTAAGTTAAGGATTTCTGTTTCTAGTTTGTAGCCCCAATGATAGAATAATTAAGTGGTGTGGTCCCACATTTATGGAGGTAATCTTTTCAATCTCCAAATTCCTCAAAGCTTCTTTGGTCTTGGTGTTGTCAAACTTGATTTTTATTGATCTCTACATTTCAATTCACGCACATAAAAACGCTTTTTCCCCGCATCGTAGGAAAGGAGCAAGCCTGTGATATATACGTTTCCTAATTAAAGCTTAAATCTAGTTCCCAGCACTTGTGCTTCTGAAATGTTAGAACCACATAGTGAAATATTTTTAACTTTTTCCATCCATCACACTGGTTTTTAGGTTGCTGGTAATGTCAGCCAGAAAAGTATCTGAATTAAGAGCATTTTTCATAGAGACTTCTACTATACTTCTTAAATGGGTAAGTTAGTATTAAAGATATCACTGGAATTTATCCCAAAATGTAATTGAATTTTTTATTGGTTTTAGGATACAGTTCTTAGTTCAGTTTGGATATGAAGCATAGGAAGTAAAATATGTGGTGCAAGTTGGCGTCAGAACAGCAATAAAATTTTACAAAGAAACTAGATCTTTTAAGAAGTCAAACCAAAAAAAAAAAAAAAAAAAAAAAAAGAAGTCAAACCATTTGCCTGAAGATACTGCCCATTTGGCATTTTAATGGACAGCTTGGTAGATATGTGAATGACGATGGCAGTGCTAGGTGAGAATATATGGAGTGATACATTTTGGCAAATGATTCATTTTTTCATAAGGTGAATAAAAAAATCTCCTGCTTGGGTACCTGATAGAGTTAGCTATTCTGCCACTTTATGGCTATTTGGGCAAAACTACTATTTCATTATAGCTAATAGTTTTTACTTTAAAAATTTCACCATGGTAATTTATATCCCTCCCCAAAACACTCTGTTTGTTTTCAATGGGAATATGTATTTTTAGTCTATTTCGTGGGACTTTTTTTGTTTTTGTGTGGCACACTTTTATGAAACTAAAGTTATTGTTTTAAATTTTTTTAATTATTTATTTTGAGAAACAGAGCATGAGCGGGGGAGGGGGAGAGAGAGAGGGAGACACAGAATCTGAAGCAGGCTCCAGGCTGTGAGCTGTCAGCACAGAGCCCGACACAGGGCTCAAACCCACAAATGCAAGATCGTGACCTGAGCTGGAGTCGGATGCTCAACCGACTAAGCCACCCAGTCACCCCTAGAGTTATTTTTTTAATATGACAACAACGAGGGACACAGCTTTTTGGATGAATGATAGTAAAATTATACAATAGCAAATGATGAACAAATGTGAGGTATGAATATGTGACTGGTATTTTGCCCAGCCCTTTATAAAACATCATAATGTTTGTTCCTCAAAGCACCCATGTGCACCAGATAGTATAATTATCCATTTTATAGATATTAAGGAAAAAAAAACAGGTTAAATTACCTGTTCAGAAGTTTAGGACCTTCTGAAATATAAATTCTTGGGAAAGGAAAGTTAATGCTTTTTGGTTCCTGTAGTAACTCTAACTGCTCATCACTACTTTCTCCACTTTTCTTGTGCAAGGAAATAGTTAACAGCATTCATCCTGAGCAGGAGCCATTGTAACTAAAAATAAATGGTGAAGTCCATTAACTTCTAAGTAAGGAATTATACAGTCTGTAGTAATTTGTACTATTATTTCTTTTTAATAAACCCTGTCTTCATCACAGAAAGGTGAACTTAAGCCTAGCTATGGGTCATAATATCTACAATTCCCAGTGTGAATGATTAAATGTTTGGGTTTTATTCTGAGCATGGACAAGTGCAGTTTCAGCATTTATGGAGAGGTATAAACTGTGAATTTAAAAATTAAGTCTTACATATAAATACTAGTAAGTCTCTGGGTTCTTTGGTCACTTAATGAGAGAGGGTGCGAAACTTGCCCTTGAGGAGCCTAAGTGGGAGCTAGGGCACAGGTGAGAGGGGGTCATTCTTGTTTGTTGTATATACTTGCCTTGGCAGCCAAGGTTTGGGAGTCCCTCTTCTCCTTGCTAGTGGGAGAATTTGAGGCCAGACAGTGAGTTGATTATTTTGGTGAACTCACTTGGCAGGTGACATAGATTATGATTTCACTTCCTATTCAGGAAAGTAATGTTAGTCGTATAGACTTATGTCACAGGATGTGATTTGTTAGATTACTTATGTCTTTGTTGTGGAGATCAAGGTTATGGACTTGTAAAAGTGCAGTGTTCTATTGGCTGTGAATTACCCAAGGTTTATTTTCATGGCAGTTGATGGCCATGAAATCTTTCAGCTTAGTCTTGTCTTCTGACTGATAGCTCTGTTGCTCTCAGGATCCTTCTCCTCATGGAGTTGTGGCCTCTCAGTAACCATAAAAACCAGAATAAAGAAGACAAAAACAATTTGGCTTTCAGTTTCTTAACAGGTTTTATTGGCTGTTTACCATTCCTTACTTTATAGAAGTCTTGTATTGTCCCAGATCAAACACACCCAGAATGAAAAGCATTCACAAAGATTATCTCTAAACTTGTGAATTTTCCCGTCCATTGATCTCATTTTCCTTCCACATTAAACTCTAGTCCCTGCATCCAACCATCATTTCAGCATGTATTTATCAAATGCTTTCAGCATGTCAAGCATGCCATGGGTTCTGGAGACACAGTGACTTAGACTAACCATATCCCCTTGCACTTGGAGCTCATATTCTAGTGAGGGGAAGACAGATAACAACATATAAACAACCAGGAAGCAAGATAACTTCAGATAGTAGTAAGGCTACAGAGGTAATAAAGCATAGTGTGCATAGAGATGGTCGGGATGGCTAAAAGGTTTTTGTAGTCAGGGGAGACTCTCAGAGGAGGTGATATTTGACATGAGATTTGAGTGATGAGAAGGAACCAGGTGTGAGAAATTTGGAGGAAGAGCTTCCAAGCTGCTGCCATGGGAAGTTATGTAGTGTGTGCACTGCACAAAGGCACCTAGCCAAGGGGAGAAGGAGGGCCTGAAATCTTATGCTTCTCTTACATAACATACTATCAGGTATGGGGCTGAATCTTCCCAGAGATTAGTGGGGTTTTTGTTTGTTTGTTTAAACCGCAAAAGCTGTTCTTTTTGCTAAGCTAAGTACCTAAGGAGATTATTTCCACCAGGAGTTTTGTGCGTTGTTTGTTTGTTTTTAGTGTAGATGGTTTCATAGGCTAGTGTGGACTTGAGTTAATTAGGTGTGTAAGGTTGGCCTGTTAGCAGGTAAGGCTGGAGTAGAGTGTAGGAAGTAATGAGAATAGAGTGGTGGAAGGTGAAGTTAGAGAGGCAGGTAGGAACCAGAACATGCACTTTTGTAAGGGGTTTGGATGGTATTCTAAGTACACAGAGGCTATTGGAAGGACTTATTCCAGGATATGATAACATATCCCATAACATAGTAACTATGTTTTAAAAAGATTACTGTGACATGTAAAGTGGAAGAGAGAACCTTACCAGGACAGAAAACTTACTGGAGCAATATTCTATCCAATGGCCTTGTCTCCTCTTCTGATAATCAAAATAGGCCAAGACTAGAATCTTGCAGTGGCTCATGACAAAAAAATAAAAATATAAGAATTCTATATTCAGAAAGCATGCATTTTCCGTCTTTCCCATCTATAGCCTGTGCACACAGCTCATTTGTTTGACAGTGATATTCCAAATTGATGGAAATGAAGGAAATGTATGAATGCCATTTGTTTTCAGGAAAGCCAATCCACATTAAAAAGTACAAACAAGTCTGTGGGGAAAAGGTGGATTTGACTATAATCTCAGTGCTTTATTGCCAACTCTGGGTAGAATTGGATTATAAGATTATTAATATAAGGTATAATTATAACTTGTATATGATAAAGTTTTCCAATATGATTACACTCATAAGGGAATGTTGACAAGTTTCTCATGAAAACACAGCAGGTTGGCAAAGTGATGAACCTGGGATTGTGAAACACTGATTCCATGAAATCTTTAGTGAAATCTCAAGAGCAAGTACATTGTAATTACCTAAAAGAATTAGGATTGAAGTGCATTATATAGGTTTATTTTGTGAAAATCAAGTATTACACTATAGGACCTGGGGATTATTTACTGGCATTTGATGCCATCTAAGATGACCAATCGTTTCCCCTACAATGATTATGAGCTTTATAAGAGTAAGACTCTCATAGATATTTTGGAACTTAATGTTTCAGAGTGTCACAGAATTTGTGTTTAATGCTGTTTTTTGGAGACAGATAAAATAAGGCATGAAGTACTTTAGGTTTAACAAGAGAAAGGAAGAGTTTAGTGATCTGCTCTTAGCTTTGGAGGAAGGAAATGGAATAAAAACAGCTCAAGTCAGTGGGTTTTAACTCTTTCACTCCGCCTTTCCCCTTTCCTTAATATATTGTAAAAGATCTGGCCCACTAAGAGTCTATTTAAGGATCAGTTCCCTATTCACATTATCTCAGGGAAAGTGATAATATGGGCAGGCCTGTGTCCTGAATTTTAATGTATCCCCATCTCCTCTCACACCCTGCTTGGTGAGGAGAGGTAAGGTACAAATAGTCCAAATACACTAAAGAGTGTAATAACCCTACAGAACTCTGTTACATAAAGAGAAAGAACCCAGACTGGGTACTCCAAAGTGAACAGATGTGGCTGGTTAATTCAGTTGCCCTGACCAAGCGATTAAGGGAATTAAACCTGGCCCATTTCATTACGCTGAGTATCCTTACACCCACTCTTCTTTCCAGATACAGTGCTGCTTGGAGTCTAAGAGTTATCATTGAAGACCAGGGTGAAACCAAACATTATCAATCCCAGATGTGACATTTCACCTTTTCCCCTAAATAAATGCATTTGTAAATGTGGGTAGTTTCTGCTGGGTCTACCTAAATTAATCCCTTTTAGAAAGGGTACATAAAAACTGTTGTAGCTTTGCTTTATGATTTAGCTGTCTACTGTAAGGGTTTAAAATTTTATATAAACCATCGTTATACAAACCTCTTCTCTAGCTTTAATGCAAGGCTTTCCTGGGTATAGTTTACTGTTTATATATAAAGAGTGTAGGTGGTTTAAATGCTTTTCTAGCACATACTAGGCTCTCAATAAATATCTTTAATTAGTGAATGTAAGAATGAATGGATTCATTTATCTTACTGGTTTCCTGTTAATATTTTGAAAAATCTAAATATTTTTGGTTATTTCAGTGGCTGAAATAAAAATGATTTTTTTCCCTCAAAATACTATGCTCTTCTAAAATGTGATGGAAGTATGGGGAATGCAGTAACTCTTTCTAGTTCTGTGTTCGCAGAGGGGAACATTTACGATCATTTTTAGATTTAAGTAGGTATAGTAAAAATTATTTGCACAGTGATATTTTAGCATGCAGGTGTTTGGCTGAGGTTCCAGCCTGGAAATCACTTTTTAAACATAGGCATTTGTGCAAAGAGCATATGGAACTTCATTATCAGAGCATAAGAATATATTTTGTGGTACGTTTTACTATATATTCATATACTTCCCAGGAATACTGGACGGTCCTGAATTATTTATAAAATGAAATAGAAAAAATTGTTACCCATCTCTTGTACATTTGTTAGTTCATAAGACAATACATGACTTCTATAAAGTATTTACAAATTGTTGTCTGTTCATTTGTTCGGCATCTTTTCATTTCACAAGGACTGTTCATGGTAAGAATGGTCCAAGTGGCTAAATCAAGTAATTATGCTAGAAGGAAAAGATGTAAGTCCCCCGCCCCACCTCACCTACCTTGGATTTAAATAGACTATCATTAATTTACTAGTCTGTAATGTAGAGTCATCATGGTATTGACTCCAAACATACTAAAGGCATTTCTTTTTCTGTCTCTTGTACCAATTTGCTTTTCTGTTTTCTGCCCTGAATAATCCTCGGAGGCATACAAAGCGAGGAGAGCTCCAGCGAGGGAAGGGATGGAAACCTCCTGCCTACTTTCTTTCTGTGTAGAATCATTAGTACACTCTGTTAGTCCATTGACCAATGCCATGTCTCATGATAGTCTGTTTTATTTCTGTTTTTGAGTGTGTTATAAAGGAGATGGGACCAACATTTTTAAAAAAACAATTTTTGATGATTTAGATAAAGTAAAAATCACCTAAATTGAGTTTATACTGGCAAGAATAGTTTTTATTCTAAATGTTGGGTTGAATGAAATATTGATAAACCTGAGCCAATTCTTGTCTGATGAAACTTATGCCCTGAAACCCGAGTGAATTCACTTGCTATGGCTATATACTGTCTCCTGGTTATTGTAACTGTTCTGGGAAGATGGGAAAAGGAAGAGGTTTCAATTCTTAGTAATATCATCACTTATCCTAATGAGGTCACAATAGATTACCCCTATGAGAGCAAGACACTTTTATTGACTCCAAAGCGTACCCGATTACTACCTAATGAGAAAATAGCATTTGGTGATACCACAATTCCAAGAGATTATTTGTCATGGATATTTATTCAGGATATCAGTTAGCTGCCTGACAGTGATGCCTCAGATCCAGATACCTACTCATGCCCCAAACTGAAGTCCCCCAGCTTCTTGTCACTCTCTCCTCCACCAACCTTGACCCTGTGAGGTAGCAAATATATACGTTATGAGTATTTCCTTCAGATATTTGATTGAGTGGTAGGTATCTTTCCCTTCTGGTCTTATTACAAGCAAAAATTCTTCATCTTGAATATTATACTTGTGGGATTTGTCCTGTCTACTGAGATGAAAAAAATATATTCCAACTAGGTTAATTATGACAAATTTCTAATCCAGTATTCTTGTGCTCCTTTGGCCATAAAGCTGAAGAACACCAAGGGAAATATGAGTTACTTATCTGGAAACCCTGCAATATAATTATTTATATTGCATTAGGGAAGTTATATACTGTTTACTCTATTACTATATGTACTATATGTATATTATGTATACTGTATTTATAAACACTGGATTCATAGCCCATATTTTATAAAATATTAGTAACTATGTTCATTTTCTAGACATTTTGTCCCATGGAAATCAATATTCATGGATATCAATAATAGTAACTAACATTGATTGAATACTTACTGTATGCCAGATACTTGATATATTATTTCATGTAATCCTCAGGGCAGCACTGTGAGATAGATATATTCTTATTCTGAAATGTAGAGGAGCGATGCTTCTGGCTGTAAGGAATGGTATGATTGAAATTGGTAAAAGCATTAAGGACATTTTGTCTTATGTAACTGGTAATTGACCAGATATAGCAGACTCAGGCAGGTTCTGGTTAGAGTTCTATCTTACTTTTTTTGTCATTCTCAATCTGTCCTAATCTCTGCATCAGCATTAACCTTGGACTATTTTCCCTAATGCTTAGAAAAGAGCTGCCAAGACTGACTGAAGCAAAATAACTTTCTTGTTTATGTCCAGAGGTAGAAAGAGCAACTAGCTCCTTTTTAGTCTCTGGAGAAGGGAAGAATTCTCCATGAAACCTCTATAGCAAGCCTTCATTCAAATCACATTGGCCGTTCCAAGTCTCATGCTCATTCCTGTACCAATCACTGGTAAAAGGGAAGGGGTTACTATGATAAGTTTATACAAATCAGAGTTCATGCCTGAACTTGGAGGTGGAGTCAGCTCTCCTTTCCCCTTTCTTTGATTACAATGGGAAGGTGATAAGTGAACACAACTGGGATTCCAAGAAGAAGAAGGAAAGTGTGAATGGATTCTGGGTAAAAATGACTGTTTACTACAGAGGGATTAGGTAATACTTAAGGCCTTATAGCTACTTACTAGTGGTCCCTAAACTTAAAATCAGTTCTGTTTCATTTCAGAAGTCCAGGCTTCTATACAGTCTTTTGTGATGAATATCAGGGCTTATTTTTTTTGAGAATATATTTCTAATAAAACTTCAAAAATAGTCTGTGCAACCTCAGGGAAGTCATTCTTTCCTGGCCTCAGTTTCCCTATACACACAAAGAGAGTAAACAAATATTTTAGGCTTTATGGACCATGAGGTCTTTATCACAGTTAACTACTCAACTCTGCCAAGATAGTATGAAAGCAGCCACAGATGACATATAAATGAATGGGAATGTTCCAGAAAACTTCCCTTACAATAACAGGTGATAGCCTGTGGATTCTGTTTTGCCAACCCCTGAATTAGAGGCCCAACTCTAAAGTTGCAAGTTTCTGATTTTATATATTAGCAGCAATTTTAATATATATTTTTAATCAGAAATGTTTATATTAGCTGAATTTCTATATTTGAGCAAAGATCTAAGAGAGATTAAACTTCATAATTGCTAAAACTTTATATTGTGAATTTCCTAGTGTAAAATTTTAAAATTTATTTTCAATCATATGAGTACATGCAGAAAATTTGTGGTATTTTGGGTTACTACAGCAGTCTAGAAGCCTTTTCCCCTGGAATCTGTTGAACTTGTGAAAGTAACGTTCCTGTCTTAACTGGCATGCTAACCTGTTGAACATGGCAACAAGTCAATGTCAATAAAAGTAGGATAAAGGGCCGAGGAAAATCAAAAATGTGGGAGAGACCTTTAACAGTTAATCAACATATGATTATCCGGTGTTTATCTTTTACAAAAAGCAAAATTGTTCATAGAAAATAACATCGAATAGTCTTTTAAGTTTCTTAATCTTCTTCATAACACATTCTTAATTTTAAAAAGTGCGAGTAGATTAAAGGTATAAAAACCACTCAATCACCTTCATTAACATTAAATGAGCTACACTGCATATAAGAAGGCTTGTTCAGTCAATTTCCACTGAAATAATATATTACAATTCTTGTTACTCCAAGAGTAAGATAAATTCATTTTAGTGTTTCATTTAAGTGGGTCAGCGTTCTACCCAAAACAAAGAGGAGGTGCTCAACCTAGCACTACAGACAACAATAAAGCTAATTATCAGAGAACTTGATACCTGAAAAGCCATCTCACCTGTATTTTTTTAAATCCCACTTAAATATATATATATATATATATATATATATATATATATATATATATTTAATATAAAAGTAAGAAAAATACATTTAAAATAATATATAACACAAACCAGACATCGTTTTTGAGTCACTGCATGAAGAAATTAATGAAAGTTCATTATCATCATAATGTATTTGATGTATCTCTGCCTCTACCAAGAACAGTAATTCATGTGAAATAAAGACTTTCATCATAGGGAAGCATGCCAGTAAACACTCATTTGTGTGTCTACATGTATAATATTGCAAATAACATGTGAGGACATGAGATTTCTGCATCAATCTAATCTCTGTGTCTCTATTCACACTCATTGCTGTGGAAATACTTTGGGGAAAATAGAGTGTCTAAGGCAAAGAAAAGTGAAAGAAACTTTACGGATGATGTGAAGTTTTAAAGAGGGCAACCATGAGATAGAAGTCTGGGAGATTATGCACAACTTAGTTGCTCTTGAGAAAAAAATTAATGCATTCTTGTAGCTTCAATCCTCACGTGTGTAAAATAAGACAAATAATACCTTTCCTGGCTGCCTCAGAGGCTTGTTAAAATCAAATGAGATAATACAAATGAAAATGTTTTGTAATCTAATGTGGTTGTATGGAAACGAAGGGTTTAAAAAGCTTCTCCAAAGTAGATCCTTCTGAAGCCTAGTCAGTACATTAACTGCAAGTTCTGCCTTACTATTTTCTTCCTGTTTTTCTCTTCCCTTTGATTTACCTTGCCTAAGTTCCATGAATCACAGGGTTAGATTAAGGGGTATTCTCTCTTATGTATTCATCCATTCATCCATCCATCCACCCATCCACTTATTCACTCAACATTCATTTTCTGCCACTTAGTGGGGTTGGGGTGAGTCTCCAAAAAGTAGTGGTGATTCAACAGTCCTGATGGATGTTTTTCTGATGGGAAAGGGCCTTGTGGAGAAATCAATGTAGGTGAGGTCAAAGAAGAACATGACTGGCTAGCTATTTGCTTTGGTTAGATCACTGAGTGTGTATCAAAATGGGCAGGTATGTTTGGTTGTGGAGAGATTGTGAAAGATCCTGCCGAGCAATTTGGGCTTTTTTGTGGAAGAAACAAATAGCACAGGTTCGACAAATTTAGACTACTTGCATGATGATTTTGTAGTTCTCAAGTCCTCAAATCCAGAGTAAACTAATTTAACAAGGCTTCTTCTTAAGGAAAAAAGAAAAAGAAAACGAAAAAAGAATTGTGTGTAAGGCCAAGAGCTAGTAGGTAATTTACTGAATTCTAGAGCTTTGAAGATGGGAGATGGCATAGGTCAGGGGAGGGGCTGGGGAGTGAATGATGAGAAATGGAGGAAGAAAAATCAAATATGGGAGAGTATAAAAAGATTTTCCCTATTTCTAAACTTTACCTAGATTTGGCCCTGTACTCTGAATGAGGAATAGTCACCTAGTATTAAAGTTCTTTATCTTCTGGCACCTTCTGTCATGTAACCACATATAATACATCCTCTATGGGAAAATTATTCCAAGTAAGATTTTACTCACAAACACTCTGGAACATAATGTATCTGTGAGTAGGTAGTCAACATTGGGTGTAGGAAAAACTGTGCTCCATGCCCAAGGCACCTTTTAGAAGTCAACATTCTATATGCCTGATGCCTCAAGTGACTGGAAATCATTTTGGAAGTTACAGAGTAGTAAGAAAGCTAGAATGAAACTTGTCAATACTTTTTCCTCTTCTCTCATTCTGTAGCCGAGGAAAGAGATTTGAAAATGTGCAGGACCTGTGTATATCTGTGCTTGGTCTGCCCAAGCTGTCCCTGTTGTAGGACTATGAGCAAAGGGTGCCCACTAGGT
The DNA here is from genome assembly GCF_046562875.1 of Panthera onca. Lineage (NCBI taxonomy): Eukaryota > Metazoa > Chordata > Mammalia > Carnivora > Felidae > Panthera > Panthera onca. The sequence continues at coordinate 57,467,655 of NC_138339.1, forward strand.
AGAAGAAAGGAAATCTTAAGGAACCTTTCCAAAATGGGAGAAACAAGTTATATCAGTCATTTAATTCCTTTGGACCTCAATTTATTACCTGAAAAACAAGGAGTGTAGACCAGATGGGTTGTAAGAGCCCTCTTTAGGAAGTGATTGAGTCTTCGTTTTGGAGATGTGGGTGTTTGTTGGTTTAAGTTTGAGGCAAGGTGAATTGCTTCCCTGTTTACCAACGTTTTCTAATGGCTGACTTCTAGGGAAGCACCCAAGAAAAAGATGAAAGTTTATATATATTTCATGTCTGCTGTATATCTTATTCGCTGCATAAAGAGGTCTTTTTTGAAAGAGGTATTAAAGGGATAGAGAGCACCCTTAAAAGAATACCTAAACTTCTACTTTAAAGTGCAAAAGTGGACTATGCCCCATAACCTTTCACATAAAATAAGGTAGGCAGGTGAGTTTTCATGTGGGAGTCAGGAAAGAATGACTTTTTCTTTGATTTGGGGGAAGGGATTATATCTCTCAGTTAAATTTACTCAAATGATTGCTGCAGAATGAAAATACAGTAGTACAGGAAATTAATTGTGGTAAAAATTTAAAATGCTATAAAGAACTGTGTTAATTTAATTTCCCGTTACTTTGTGGAATGCACAGAACATAAAATTCACAGAACGACTCATAAAGCCAGTGCCATACTTTACTCCTCTGTGAGGCTATAGTCTCACCTTCATGTTGTTCTACTTTTTTTAAAAAAAAGTATTTTTTTTGAAAGAAAGAACATTTTTTTTTGTCTTCACATACAAGTGGTAGCACAGATTATACCATATGTTGCTCTTTGGGGTCTGGGAAATCTTTGTTCATGAATATACACCTGAATCAAATTTCTCTGCCTCAGCTTCTATTAAGCTGATGGCTATTTTTCCTAGAGTTGCCTATCTTTCAGAGGTTCCTGTCCATTGATTTTTTTTTTCTTGAAAGATTATGGAGTAGATACTCAGGCTCTAGGGCCAGAACATCTGGATTAGAATTCTGATTCTGCCATCTACTAGCTTCATGACCCTGTGCAAGATACTTAACTTCTCTGTGCCTCAGTAGTTCATCTGGAAAACGAGAATAATCAGAGTACCAACAATTCATAGAAATGAGAGAGTGAAGTAACTTAATGTGTATAAAACACTTAGAACAAGACCTGATACATAGCACGTACTTAGTGTACTTAACTCTGTGGATCTATTTTCAGAATGAAGGGGAGTTCCTTGCATTTGAGGAACCTTGATACCCATTTGTTAAAATAAGACCCCAAAGAAACAGAAACACAGCAATTGAATAACAGACTCCAACGAGGTGGTTTGAATTGAATACCCAAATGAAGTGGCCATTGCCTTTCAACAAGGCAGGATTTATTTTGCAACTTTGGTGTGGCCCAAGTGATGAATCTGTCTTGCAAATTTGCTTCACACATGTGATTGCCAGACACAATAGAGGATGCACAGTAAATTTGAATATTAGAGTAAACAACCAATCATTTTTGGTATAACTATGCCTCGTGATCCTCAGGACATTCTTATGCCAAAAGATTCATTGTTTATCTGGAATTCAAAAAGATTGAATGTCTTGTACATTTATTTGAGAAATCTGGCTATTCAATTCACATTGTGTCTTTATGAAAGTCGGTATTAGTCGCTTCTAAAATTTGAAAGAAAAAAATGTAAATTCTCAAAGTCTTCTGAAAAATTAGATTTGGTAAAACTGGACCTTGGTGGCAATAACAGGCTGAATACTTACCTTCTCCTCCCGTCACCTGAGACATGTACCATCCAGTAGCCTCAATCCTGTCCATTACTCATTGTTCTCTTCTGTCCCCTCTTCCCTAATTTACATGACTCTCCTGGAGGGCTTTGGCTTTGGAATCCTCACTCTAGTGGCTACATAGGCATTTGGAGTATTAATATATTTTGTTCATTTCAGTATGAAGGTTTTTAATGAAGATTCAAAAGTGCATTAAATTAGTAAAGACAAAAGTACAAATTTGTTTACTCTAATATTTGTCGATACTATTCCAAGACATCATGTAGCCACAGGAAAGCATTTTCCTTGGAATTATGATATACTTATCACATCCTCTAAGACTTTCTACATACTGGCCCTCTTAAATGTTCCATCTCCCTTCAGAGAATTTTAGCCTCTGAGACTCTGGCCACTGATAGATGAGTAATAATAATCCTAACATTCTTCACTACTGGGTTCAATCCAAGGACAATGACAGGAATTCTTACACCACCTTGCAACTAAACTTTATTAGCAATTTTCAGCTTACTGTGTTTTAATGCATGGCATTCTGAAGTAGTTAAAATGAAATGGAGGGTATTAACTTACATTAGTAATATTTTGAATTATGCTTGGTTATATATGTGAAGAGTATTACTCACATATACCTGTCACAGATGAGAAAGGCACATACCTGGATGAATGTAATTCTTTTATTGGTTTTTGAGGACACAAACCATCACAGCGTTCTTTGAATATCTCTTGAGATTCAGAGAAATTAGATGTGATGTTAGTACTATGAACTGTGTGAGTGTAAAAGTGTAGATGATTTTTAAAGGTAACATGCATCCAATAAAAATGTTATTTTCCCCCTATATCCCTATAGGATGGCTATTTACTCTTACACTGTTGACCAGAATGACAATAGAATCAGAGTTAATGAATTAAAAAAGTCTCTTTTGAAAGCCACCCACTGTTATCTTTTCACTGTTATGCACCCCAAGAGAATGAGAATGCACCTTATACGTCCAAAATAGAAATTGCAACACAGAGGTCTTCAAATTATTATCAGGAAGCAAATGAGCCACATATTAGCATATGTCTACAAGTGTAGCCTTAGCTGCATTTTTCTGTTCTTCTTTTGGGATGGAAAACATAATTCCCTTAGTGAATTATCCTCTGGTCAACAATTCTAAAAGCAAATTACTCATGAAGGCTTGCTAATGGGAAATACCGTTAGCAAACAAATACATATTTATGTATTGGAATTTAAAAAAAAAATTCACAAGTCCTGCATTTCACTCAAGGAAAGCACATTTAATTTAAACTTTAATATATCCACATTTCTAACTGAGGTAATAGGTTATTCAAATAAATGAACCAGCAATCAAATTAGCCTTAAGAACAGAGATTTACCAGAATTGAATATTAATCAGTATTCTAATTATTTCCCCTCAGTTTTAGTCATTAGCTGTAAGATTTTGAAAAAAGGTATCTTAAAAACTTGGTAGACTACTTGAAAATTAAACCTCCATGGTTATAATTTGTTGTTAAATACTATATGTGTATTCTTTTATTCATTGAATAGTTACTGAGGTCCCCCTATTTGCTGGATGGGAGAGTGGCTCAAAGACACAAGTCTCTTCTGGAGCTCCCATTCTAGTAGGAGATACCTAAGGTAAATAATAAACAAGAGGTTGTCAGAAGGTGTCAGGAGTCATGAAGAAAATAAAACAGAGATGGGAGTGAGAGTAAGCGTCAGGGCTGGCCAGACTACTGGATATTATAGAGTCAGGTTTGGGCAGGAAAACATGGGCAACAGACCAGAGCTATCCACATAAGGATCTGTGCTATGAGCTTTGTAGGCAGAGCAACAGCAAATATAAAAATTGTAAGGTGGTACTAGTGTGGCTATCTCAAGGGGCTGTAAGAAATCATTGTGACTGGATGCTAGTGAGCCAGAGGGACAATGGTGAAGATGAGGCTGACAGGTAAGGGACTATACCATGCAGGGACATCCATGCATACACTCTTCCATCCAGGACTCCCAAATTCACCTTTCTATAATAGCTGAAATCATTCCACTACTTCCTCTTTGAAAAGCTTTCAGCCTCTCCTCCCCCGGCCCCCACCACCGCCCGATCTACACAGTGAAGTTTGATCACTTCAGTATGGCACCTCAATCCTGGAGGCACATTAGAAGCACTGGGCATGTTTAAAAATGTGAGTGCTCAGGTCCCACTCTAAACTAATCCAATCAGACTGGACATTGATATTCATATCCAGCTTATAGTGGATTCTAATATACAGCCAAGGTTGAGAAACATTGATTTGGTCTGTGCAGTCCAACAGAATTATAATATAAGCCACATATATTCTAGTGGCCACATTATAAACAAGCTAAAACAAAACAAAACAAACCAGATAAAGTTAATTTTAATAATATATTTGTTTAACCCTGTATGTCCAAGGTATCCCCATTGCAATATGTAGTCAATACAAAAATTAAAAAATATGTCAAATTTCTTTTTACATCCTATGTCCAGTTCTATTTTCCACTTAGAGTATATCTTGATTCTGATGGCAAATGTTCATCAGAAATACTTGAGTTATATTTGCTGTTTATAAAGCTTATGGTTAAAAAGGTAGATTGCCAAACCCACTTTGTTCATCACATACTTAAAAGGTTTTTTTTTTTTTTAATAACTGAATTCAGTTTCATTTTTAAAAACATTAGTTATAAGCTAATTAAACTTGAATGAAATTGGCAGCTAAGTTCCTTAGTCACATTAGCTGTATTTTATGTGCTCCGCAGACATATGTGGCTAGTGACTACCTTCTTGGACAGGGAAGCTATAGACTATGAGTCCAGCTTACTTACTTTCTAGCCTGACATAGTCCTGGGTAGAAAATTTGGTTTTGTAGTCAGACATTAATGGGCTTCAATTGCAGCCATGTGTTGTGGGATTATAGATTGATTAATGTCTGCTATCCTCATTTCCACATCTATAAAGGAAGAATAGTATTGTTACCACATTATCATTAGAATTAAATATGAAAACATAGATAAAATACCGAGAACAGTACCTGCTGTAAGATAATCCTTCAGCTCAGTTGAATCTTTATATTAAAATAATAATAAAAAAGGCAAAGGCTTTCATAACCTTTGGTTATGTTTACCTTTTCCTCTAAATTAGTTTCATCCTTATCCTATTTTTCCTTCTTTTTCTCCACTGTCATCTTGCCCATGAAGCCAACCAAACAAGTTGTGATATATATATACATATACATCATATGTATATGTATATATATGTATATATTTGAAGATATTTTACTTTTGTTGCTGTTTTGAATATAATTTCCCACCAGATTGTGTATTCTTTATCTGAGTGGTTATTCTCTGGTAGTAGCCCACAGGCCAAATCTCACCCACAACACTGTTTTATTTTTTTCCAAAGCAGTGTTGGTCTGTATAGTATTTAAAAATTGGTTGTTGGCATGTAAGAATCAATTAGACTTGTTCAGAACAATTACATTTGCAGCTTCTCATGAAAAAAAAGAAAAGAAAAAAAAAAAAAACTGTGGATAACACAAGGCTTGCATTTCCACCTGATGATAGATAATCTTCAGTGTCAAGTTGAAGCTTTCCCCTTTAGCCAACATGTATTCCTCAGGTATCCAGTTTCTGCTGTGCTCTCTTGTGTTTCTGACTCTGAAGCTGAATGTCAGTTACTGTTTATCATCACTCTTGTACTTGCAATTTTATTATAACTGTTACCATGATCTCTGTGGCCAAAAGTATGCTAATGAATTTATGACTTCTGATCTCTTTCAATGTTAAATCTGCTCTCTTCAATGCCACACACTTCCTGGCCCTCCAAAAGCAGCTAGGGTCATTATTATACACAGATGTTAGGTCACTTTCTTCCGATTCCCAATGCTTACTATATAGACTTTTGGAGGTAGGACCTGAGTGCTGTGTTTGAAACAAGATATGTGGGTATCCTGAAATGTGTGTCTTTTGCCCTACAAATGTGTGTAGGCAAAAAGCTTCCACTTTCAGGAAAACCCTACACCAAGTGATCTTCAAGCTTAAAGTGCAAGCTCTGTTCTCATCAGTTCTAAACGAGATTTTTTGGAGAATGGCAGTAACATAGTGAATGAGCTACTTGAAGCAGAGCCCATTGCTGGTTTTTTTAGATTAGTCAACATTTTTGTGACAGTGTGATTATATCTACGATCCTAGCAAAGCCCTCAGGAAGCAGAAGAACAGATATCACTTTTTAATCTTTATCATTGGCATGAGACCATCCAAGTAGGAGTTTATATGTTGTTTAGTTCTTAAGGGTCTCTTCAAGGACTTCTGGAAGAATTTCAAATAATGTCCATAGCTCCACTTAAGAACTTTGAAATATGACTTTATCTTCTATAATCAAGAGTTGCATTCAGACAGGGGTTGGGGGACGTTTTCAGGGGATATGAATTACTACTAAGAAATTATTTTGTATTTTCAAGTTTTGGGGATTATTATTATTATTATTATTATTATTATTGGTGTAAATACCTTCAGGGGTCATCAGGTTCACATTTTTCATTTAATGTTTTAGAAAATGAGGTCTAGGGAATGTTCACTGGCTGAGTCTGGTTTACCTAGCTAGATAGTAATAAAATCTCTATTTGAATTCAAATATCCTCTCTGTAAAGTCCTGGAGGTACTTAGGTCTCTATTAGCATTTACTTTAGGTGCAGAATTATGTTAGGATCACAGATAATTCTGCTTGCTTTTTCAAAAATGGTAAATGTTAGAAGTTACTTGGAAAGTCTATGGTAATGGTATAGATCATCTTGTGCCCTTTTTTGTTTTGTGTGTGTGTATGCGCGTGTGTGTGTGTGTGTGTGTTTTAAGTACTTTTACTTTAGAAAAAAATCAAAATCAAAATATATTTATTGTTTTTTTATTTCCTGACTATAATGCGTTGTCATTTAAATTTGACTTAAATAATTCAGTAAGACATAGAGAAGAATATACAAATCATCCAAAATCTTATATCCAAAAATTATCAATATTAATTGGTACATATTGTCCCAGACATCTTGTTATTCATACCTGTAAAATTTTACATAAAAGTCATCATGTATTTATATTTTAAACTTTTTTTTTTTTGCCCTCTCAGTTATAAGAACTTAACCATCATGCCCATGAATACAGAGCAATATGCTGGTATAATAATGTCATAAGCTAAATATACTATAACTTATTTTACTAATATGACATTTCAGTTGTTTCTAATTTTTTATGAGACACATTAAAATGAAAATCCTTGTTCACATACTTTTGATCAACTCTCAAATTGTTTTCTTAAAAATAAATCCCTAGTATTAGACCTAATCAATCTGAGGGTATGCATACACATTATATATTTTGAAACACATTGTGAAAATTCTCTCCACAGAATTGTCAACAGTCTGTTTTGTGTCAATTGACCTGTGTCTTCACCAAAAATGTTTTTATCATGTTTTTACTCTTTGCCAATCTAAGTGAAAAAATGTATCCCTTTGGTTTCATGTGTTTTGCTATTGTTTCTTTTCTAAATTTCTTTTGCCAACTTTTGTAGGCAGATGTTTCATTTTTCTTATGTCTGAGAACTCAATATAGTATATCTGTCAAATAATATAAATGTATAAATAGCAAATACATGTAGGAAGTCATCATATTTATTAACTTTTTCTTTCATGTATTTTTTTTCCTTAGCAAATGAAATCAAATTTAGCGGGCCCCCTTATTAAAGTAACAGAAGACTCTAAGTTGATCTTATCTATGAGTTAGTCAATAGCATCTCTCCCAAGCTAAGTTCTACAACCAATGAGGCAATGTGATTTGAGGCTTATATTGTCATACTTTATAGATCTAAATTTCCTAACTTACTAGATGAAAGAATTATATGAAATTATTTATAAGGACCCTTTCAGGTCTAAAATTCTTTGAATCTCTGTTTGCATTGTATTGGGTTTTTCCATGTTACCATCGAAGCTTTGAAAAATATTACTTGATTTTTTAAATAGCAGGACATGAAAAATTGTAACTCAGCAGTCTAATTTCATCAGTTAAGCAGAGTTGTGTTTCATTTTAGTCATTGTACCCAAGCCAGCCAGGTCATTTTAATTGTATGGCTTATATTTGCAATCATAGGATGAGCTCCCCAATGAATACATCTCTTTGTTGCATTGTCACTTCCAAGAGTAGGATGCTGAACTGAAATACTTTGTTCTTCCCTGATTTCCCATCTAATAGTACAGACCCTTGGCCTTGCGAATTCTAACAGTCATAAATACAGCAAGGATATCATTTTCTTCATAAAATATAATAAAGAGCTACTAGAATTTTTAAACAGTCTCTTTTGTGCTCCAGTGAGTCAGTAGATACACTATAATCAATGATTTGGTTTATCTGAAACATTTTGGAAGAGTAGAAGAGAAGTAGCTTACCTACTCCAGTGTGTTGGACGCTAGCCCTTTCTCTACTGCATTCTACACTTGGTGCTCGTAGTGTAGACTAGTGATTAGAAGCCTCCAAACCTGATTCACTGCTTCCTAGGTACATGGGCAAGTCATTTAGTAATCTCTCTAAATCTCTTTCCTCATCTCTAAAATCAAGATTACATTAATTCCTTCCTCCTGGACTTGTCAGGGATGATTGAGATGTTCATAATGGCTGACATTTATCCACTGCTCACAACCCTTGCAGACTCAACACTTGGTACTCAGTGAATGTTACTTTATTATCTTCACAACCATCTTCCACAGGTGAAAAAAATGAAACATATAATTCGGTCACATAATAGTTCCCACTTATAAGGAAGGTGCAGTGGGTGCTGTTAGAGTCCTGCTGGACCTTGCTAAATACCTCAGTCACTGATACCTGGGACTTACCCTTCAGCCTGTGCTTCAGGTCCTCACCAAGTTCAGAATGACTAACAGCCACATGGATGTTCCTCTGATTCGGGCAAAAAGAGTTAGTGACTTCTTAAAAACAAACATGTCAAATCTCCAATTGTCAGGAGTCGATCAAACATCCTGGATAATCTTTAAAATCCCCTGGTCCTTTGTTGGGTAATTCCTTTTCAGCTGTTGTACATCATGTTTTTCCTTCCTGGGCTCTTTGCCTCTCCACTGGTTGCCTTCTCACGGTTCACATATCTCCTTGGGTAGTGATGCAGGCCAAGGATGAGTTTGGCTGGTGGATTTTAAAAATTATCTTAATTAGTTATAAAAACTTAAATGTTAAGAATTTCAGATAAAATTGAGATTTCTGGCTTTTCTTGATAAAATGGGTAGATATGGCAGCCCTGGGCTGTTATTCCCACATAAATGCAATTGACTGGTAACCCTCTTAGATGGGTCACATGCTCCTGTCCCACACCCTTTTTTCCATTTACCCAGCTTCATTTTTATTACTTGCTTAGCCCCTGTAGTCATATGTGTTTATGGACTCTGCCCTATGAGGATTTGTTGTTTTCCTCTTAACTCCCATTTGCTGGCCTCTTTGTTCTGACCTTTCTCCTTCTTTCCTCACTCTCAGGAGCCAGCTCTGGTGTTTGCACCATTGCTGCTTCTACTGGCTTCTGTCTCTATAGTAACAGGAACATAGCAGGGAAGTGAAAAATTCTGGGTAGTACCAGCAGGGGGTAGAAGACTCTTGAGAAGGGAAGGGAGATTCTCTGCACAAATTGGTGGCAACCTTATCCTATGTTTAAACAGTGTTGATGCCTGCCAGACACACTTTATTGACCACTCCTCCCCCACACTCATTCCTGTTGGCCAGGAAGTAACTTTCTGCAGATGTTCCTTACAATGTTATTGTTCCTTAGAGCTGAAGGGCTTTAATCCAAGGTCACCTCGAAGTCTGCCTAACCAGTTCCCGGCCTCGCTTAAGGAGCTTCCTTAAATATTACTTCTGGCAATTTTGATTCTGTAGAACTGGAATGGGACCTGAGAACATGTGGTTTCCAGGTCTTTCGAGTGGCTGGTCCAGAGTCTAATAAAAGCTTCACTTTGAAGGTAGGAAGACTGAGACCCAATCAAAGGGCAAAATTCTACTCAATCGTGCTTATGGCCAGGATGCAAGATCTCTTCTCTCTATAAATATTCATCACAAGTACCAGAGACTATTTGTTTTCCAGTTTAATAATGCAATTGAGGCTAGCTTTCATTTAAGCCAAATGTAAAGAGAATTTTAATGTTAGAAGTTTCATATTAAAAAAAAAAAAATTCTAGCTATTTTGTCTTTCCTCGAGAAATGGCAGCACTGCGTTCCCACATGACATGACTTCAGTTGGTAAACATGCAGTCATCTGAGTACTTGAGTCAGTAGTTGGTTCCAAAATAGGACAATCTCAAAGATATGTATAATCAAACTTAAGAATAAAATGAATGGATTTTATTTTCATAGGATTGGAAAGGTTTCTTCCTCCCCCTTTTTCTTTTTATTCCTGTTTTGAATTCTTGAAAAGCTTGTGAATTGTTCAGTTTCTCTTCCTGCTAAAATGACCTGCGTACAGGTTCACGCTGTGAGCAGTAGGACGTTTTCTAATCTTACTTTGCCACAGTTAGGCGATAGATAGCCATGACTGTTGCATTAAAACAGCTAGGTACGTGAACGTTAAATTCCATGTTTTGTCAGAATTCCACGGAGAATCAAGAAAAGGATATTAATTTTAAGTGAATAAGTACAATTTCATTCACAGTCTGGGGAATATTATAAGATTACAGGTATAGCTAATTTCAAGAATTTTATGAGCTTTTGTAGAATACAAACCCAAGGGTAAAACCACCAAAAAAATAAAAAAAACCTGCATGAACGTAATTGAACAACAAGTAAGGCACAATAGAGATGCTTAGTGGTACAATTTGTAAGTCTCACATTAGAATTCAGGTTGAATAATGTCTTTAGGATTCAGTGGGATGTATTTTTGCTGCCTTTGCTTTTGGGTTTCTGTATTGTCAAGGGTGGTTCACAAAACAGCTCTGATCATTAGTGGGAGAGCTTTTGTGAAGGGGGTGAGAAGCCTAGAAAGTAAAGTCTTGGAAATCAACTAAATGCCCTTGTGTTTTATTAGCTAGCACTTTTTATAGCTCATAATAAAGTCAGCTCAGAAGGTCACTTCTTGAACATGGCTATGAATATTGTAGTGTATGAGTTCTCAAATTGTTTATAAGCAGACTGGGTAAGGAGTTTTAATAAATACGTGGCCAAGAGAACTATTCCTGAATTGTGGGGGAAAAAAAGTTGAATCGGATTCCTCTCCCCATCCACCTCCTCCCCCCTCACTCCAGGGCTGCATGGTCTATCTTCATTGAACCTGTGGTTATTTTATTCTTGTTTTCCCTTTTGTATTTCATATTTGTAGAAATTGTGGGGTGTTACAGAGCTATTTACATACTTTATTTTGAACTCAGCTGAAGGATTTTGTCACCTTTATATCATTCCATCTTATGTCTATTTTTTTTTTAAAGTTTCTCCATGGTGAATACAAGGCTCTTACAGATAAAGTTCTCACCTGAATTCCTTTATTTTTGAGCTAAAAAAATTGAGGTGTAATTATTGGAAGCCATAGCAAGTAGGGCTGTGTAGGCAAGGCAATGGGAAAACTTCAGTGAGATACAGAAGTTAAAAGTAGAAAGCATCTAGGCTTGCTTGCTGGAATAATTTTCTCAGTGTCACATTCCTGACTGACAAGTATTAGATCAAAGGGCTGGGATGCAGGTTAGTAATATTTGCAGGAACAGCATTAAACTTAAAGTCAATAGTATATTGTGCTGAAGCACATATATAATTCACATCTCTTTATACTTGCTATTTTTTGAGAAAGTTCACTTCATGAAATAATGCATTCAGTCCAATAAAACAGAACTAATACACAACACTGCTGATGTACAGGCATTCTGCGTACTTGATTTATACAAGGTGAATAGAATAATGCAGGTTGGCCCATGTTCAATTTTCATCCACTTGAGTTTTATCTTTTAAGCTGTAGATGCGGACATCGCGTTGTCTCTAGTGTTCACCTTTCCTAGTTATAAAGTTAATTATGACAAGCTGATTGTTGTCTTCAACACTGATGACTAACCTTTGAAAGATGCTTGCAATTTTACTTGATATTTGTTTTTGTTGAAGGTACAGTTTAAAAAGTGAAAGCCAGCTAGTCAGTTTTAGTTTATTTCATGGTGATTTTTATAGGTTTTATTCCTGTCTTTTATATGAAAATATATTACAGACCTTTTCTTCCTAATACTAAAAAGAGATGACAGTGAAACTTTTAAAATTGCATCATTCGAAAGAAGGTAAGCATAGGAACATAAGTAACTTAACCATATTATTCTGGGTAACATTGATACTCATTACAAGAAACATTTTTGTTTTTAGCAAACACCTAACTGTCATTCAACATTTGTAACTCCATACATTTTTGGGGGTTGGCTATGAGGTTTGGGTTTTTTTAGACATAATAAATGTGCTACAACATAAAGTTTTTATATCATGTTGTAGAACTTATAGTTTTCTTTAATGATTTTTTCCACTTTAAATAAAACAAAGACTGAAAGAAACAAGAGGAAGATCTCTTGGATGAATCAGTTTTTCATGTGTATTCATTAAGTTCATATGCATGTCTTTCTGAATATACATGTACCTTAACTTTCCTAAATCCTCACAATTATCATGAAAATAGATACTTGCCATTGTCTGAGAGTAGCCCCTTGATAAAATACAATACTGGAGTTGGGTACCATAGGTAGAAGCTTTATGAATCTTGGGAGAAAGTACAGGGAAATGAGGGAAACCTTCTCTGAACTCCATGGGGAAGACTAGAGAAGTTTTTGACCATACCAGGAAATGGGAAAATAATGTTGGCTATTTCTATGTGGTTTCCTATTCCCCAGACCAACCCTCATGCCCCCAAATCAATGACTCTTGCTGCCTCACTCAATCTTGAGGGTTCAGCAGCAAAAACTAGTTCATTCTTTCAGAGGTTCATTTCACTTAGATATGTTAGAATTAGGTGATGGGGAGGGGGTGTGCTGGGTGGCTGTCGGTTAAGCGTCTGATTCTTGATATCGACTCAGGTCATGATCTCACGGTTTGTGGATTCAAGACCCAAGTCAAGCTGTTAGTGCAGAGCCTGCTTGCAATTCTCTCTTTCCTTCTCTCTGCCTCTTCCCCACTCTTTATCTCTCTGTCTCTCTCTCTCTCTCAAAATAAATAAATAAACTTAAAAAAATAATTAGATGATGGGACAATTGATCATCCTGGATGGATACCCTAATATGGAACTTACTCTGACAGTAAGGAAGAAAAACAGTGAAGAGAGAGGCAGGTGTGATATTATTTTCAGAGTTAAATTGTTTTACACCAGTGGTCAAGAAAAATGCATTTGAATTATTATTATTTTCCTCCAGTATTTGTTCCAAAATGCTCTTGAACTGTGTTGATTAATTTCCAAATCCCTTTGAGGCTGAAAGCCAGGGGTTGGTTATTTAATCTACTTCATTTGATTTGAGGTTGACTACTCTAGTCACATCGTAGGGTCACAGGGACCCTTGCTGCAGCAGGAATTAGTACTCTCTTCTAAGGCTCCAAAATTCCTCCTCAAAAGGGAAAATACTCTTCTAGAGTAAGTTAAAAACCTTTGTGTGGGTGATTTTCTGTTATAAGTGAAAGTGCTTTTACATTTCTTGGTTTATGGACCAAGTTATATTTCCTAATGAATATACAACAAACCTACATCCATATTATAATGTTTTAGGATGGGTGGGGCATGTTAAACAATCAGCTTTTCATAGATTGACTTTGCGTTCAAGTGCCTAGCTGTAATTTGAAGTCTAATAGCAATTTAATTTTGTTTTTCATTCTTTCCTTTCCTGAAATGTCACCACAGACTCTACTTTATTTGAAACATATACATGCAGAGATATTACTATGCATAGTAGTTCTTTAATTGCAGCATATTTCATTAGGTTGCACACATTAATTCCACTCTATTGGAAAAAAAAGAAAACTGGAAGTCACTACATGGTAGTTAACTTCATGTGAATTTTCATGAGTAAATATACACACTGGTTTGATGCTATCAGATGAGTGATCCTCAAAATTTCATTATTTGAGGCCTAATATCACCAAATGCATAATTATAGAGTTGGCAATTTAACCATGCTGGAGAATTTGTTTTAATGCATCTGCCTCTTTAAAACTTTAATCTAAATTCAGACTCCTTGCTGGGACACATGGATAATCATATCATCTACCACCATTTTCTATGTTGCATCCACTTCTTCTACTCTTGGTAATATTTTTGCAATCTATGACCTATCAGCCTGGTTATATATGTTCATTTATTCAGTGATCATATATGGAAGGAGCTATTTTTGAGGGCACAGTAGTGAAGGAGACGAAGAGATTGCCATCACAGGGTTTATATTCAAGGGGAGGAAAAGGGGAGATAGAAAGTAAGCAAGCAAATAATGAACTGCTTATAGGATAGTTTTAAAAAGTGGTATGTCCTGCCAAGAAACTTAAGCAAGGTGAAAATGCGATACTGACTTGGTAGAAGATCAGCTTTAAGTGTGATGGTCAGAAAAGGATCTCTGAGGAGGGAACATCTCACCTGACACCAGCTAGGGGAAGGTCTGAGAGGTGGAGTGTTGTAGGGAGAGGGAAGAGCAAGCACAAGGCCACAGGCAGAGCCAAGCCTGGAGGTTGTTGTAAGGTCACACAAATAAGGCTGGAAAGAGAGAAAGCTCAACAAGTACATGGAGTTTGGACTACACCCGGCTTTATTTCATGTTTATTGTGACTCATTTGCTTTGTTTTGAATAATTGTTAAGCATTAACAAGATAGTTTATTTATAAACAAATTATACCCTTCAAAATCTTAATTTTTCTACTCTGTAGACCAATAAAATAATTATTACATTCAAATGGTAATATTAATTTCTTCTCTATTTAAGTTGTATCATGGGTTCTCAAATTATATCAATGAAGCATCCGTGTTTTGAATTCTTATATTACATTTAGACATAAACAGTTTTTTTTTTCCAGAATTGAGGTATCTTTCTATAAAGTTTTTCTCCCCCTATCTATTCTTTTATATCTCTGAGTGGGAATGCCAAATAAGGTTGGTGATTATTTTCCTGAGGCAGTGAATCTAGGATTTATTTAATTGTTTGCATAATCAGTTGAATATGGTTTAAGCCGTCCTGTTTTCCAGGGGCCTTATTCTGTTAAATATATGCACTTTCTCAAATTCTTTTTTTATTTGCTGCTCTGTTTGTAACCTCTAAAGCCTCCTTATTATCTCTCACCAGTATTTTCCCCTCATACTGATTTAAGACTACCTGTAGGTTTAATTAACTTGCTGTTTATTTCTCTGGTCTGGACCATTAATGAAGATGTTAAGTGAGACCTGGCAGGCCCTCCCACACTGAATATACTTTGCCATTTAAATTCTATTTTGCTTTGGGATCCTCAATTGCATTTCAACAAAATATCTCTCCCCTGATCTGAATCTGGTTTGGAAACCAGATTGTATGAATCCTTAGTTTCTATTTTCCAAAAAAAAAAAAAAAAAAAAAAAAAAATCAGTGAAAGAATACATTTAAAGACTTATTGTTTTCTTCATTTCTTGCAAGGACATTTTTGCATTGCATTTTGAGGAACATTTTAGCTAACCATTTTGCAGATTTTGCCATTTTCCTCTCTTTAGAAAAGCAACCCATCAATACTATTGCTTTCAAGCTTTTGAGTGATGTTTTGATAATTTGATTTCTTGAGACACTTAAGTGATCATTTTAGGAGAAAAATTTTGTTGACTGATCTCAGGTTCTATAAATCACTTGTATTTATTACCATTGTTTTACTAAATGTTATGATTTGAAGCTTTTTTGTTTTTAAGGTCTTCATTTGGACACTTTTTTAATGTATTTAAAATAAGAACAATGTTTTGAGGCTTCACTGGTGATTATTTGCAGTTTGTAAGTGTAGCAGGGAAGTACATCAGGACTCTGGCTGTCCCTGTTCCATCTCGGGCCCCAGTTACTTCCACTGCAACATATGGTACTAGCTCAAGCAAACAAACTTGCAAAAGAGGTGTCTAGGAACTCAGACATGCCACCCAGACATGACCACCATCCTTTCTATCAAAGTGACTGCAGAACCTGAAGGAGGAGCTGGGCATAGAGGGTGAGAGTTTATGGAGGGGGTTGCAGGGTCTTGTGAAAGGGTGAGGAGTAGGTCTCTCCCCTCAAGTCAACAGAGATAGTCTTCAGAGAATTATTGACCCACATCCCCTCCTATCTCCTAAGCACAGTGTATGCTGGTGCATCTATTCCTGGGGAGGAGGAAATGAGAGAACATGGAAGGCTAAGATTTGGGAGCAAGGAGAGGGACTGCTTTGAGAATGGCCTATGCTCCCAGATTCTACTGAAGGAAAAGATGTGTAAGTGTTCCCCATAGGCTTTGTGGGAGAAACTTTCCCAAAGGAAGCCTCTTGGAAGACAAGACAGACACAGGAAAAAGAGACTGAAGATGCACTGGGAGATGAAGACTAAGGGGCATGCCTAGTAGCAGCCAATGGAGACATTTACCTCCCTGAGGGGTCTGGTTGTCCTCAGAATGGCAGCAGGTGTGGGAGAAAATCCTTGAGCAGTCAGGCATCAAACATCTTTCATGACCAAAGGACTCCAAGGCCAGGTTATATCAGTGCTAGTCCAATAAGCTCTTTTGTACCCTATACCTTTTGCCCCTTCTTGGCTTTTCTGCTACAAATTTGGAAAGGTCAGAAATCAAGGCAGAGGAGCTAGGAGTGAGGAGAAATACAAAGCAGTAAACAGAAATCTAGGGCACCATAGCTCTTCCCCACAAACATGGAGTTTGGGCTCAAAGCAGGGCTGACAGGGAGGACAAAGGTAATGATTAAATGAACTTTAAATGAATTAGTTTTAACTAGTGTCTTAGACTGGCCATTTTAGTTATGGAAGAAGAGCATTTTTGTTAACTAAGAGTCACTTAAGGACTTTCATTGTCTGAGAAAAGTTGTGGGGTCTGGGTAGGTAATCCTTAAGGGGAGAGAAATGCCATCCACATAAGAATGGATGGGAATAGAGATGGAGGTCAAGAATAGTATTCTTCCACCTTTACCTGGTGTAGTTCTAGTCTTTCACCCTAACATTTACTTTTTTGCTTTTAGAGATCACGGACACTATAAGTGATGAGACTTGCTCTCGGCAAAACAGCTTGGAATCTCCTTGGAGTTGGCATTCTCAGGCTTTATTTGGTGTCTACTTTTTGTCTCTTTTGCTGTGGAAATGAAACCCAAATCTGGTTGTGGAGAAGTTCAGTAGGAAATGTAAATATCAAGAGAAAGTAACAGGATGATAAAGGATCTGAGATCCTTGCCATCTGAAAAACAGATATAGCGGGCAAGGCATGTATTTAGCCTGTAAAAAATGAAAGATGTAAAGGGAATTTGGTATGTGTCTTCATATGTCATGGCTGAAGGACTCTAATTCTGTATGTCTTCACAGAATCAAACTAGGGGCATTTTAGGGGGAGAGATTATATGCTAATGTGAATTACAATTTTGAAATATTCAGAACTGTTTTTAAATACTGAAACTAGGCGTTCCTATAAGAACGAGCTACTATCTTTAGATATGTGAAGCAGATACTAACTAGCTATATCCAAAGGGTGGTGGAGAGGACCCCTGCATCGGGAAGAATCTTGAATTTCATACCAGGGGCTTCCTTACCAATGCTGAGATTTTAGGTGTTGATAAGGTGAATGGAAGAGGCACTGGCTGGGAACCTCAAACTATCATTGCTCTGCAGATAACCCTATAATTTGCAGGTTAGGAATCTGTGCTTACAGGAATAGTATTGGCAGCAACATGTGTGTTCACTCAAGACCAATATATGGCTACTGCCCTAATCACAGTTGTACAGCCAGATTTTTTTTTTTCTGGTTGTGGTAGCAAGTGGAAACAAAACATAAATTGAATATAATGTCAATTACAAAAATAGAAGGTGGAAGCAACATCACATTTTGATTGGTGCTACCAAAACTATCTGTGTATGTATAATGTGTAAAGTTTTAGGTCAATGTCATGATAGGTTTCACTTTAAACACTCCCCCCCCCGCCGCCCCAAAGTTGTAAGCATATCTGAAATCAGAATAACTAAAGGTTCTGAAATGAATTTTCTACATAAAGAAGTTAATATTTCATTACCATAAAAGACAAAAATAAAGCACAAATGCTTACCTCCTCAGTTAATGCTCCACCAACATACATCCTGAGGGCAGTCATGTTTGAAGTCATAGTTGAATTTTTCATGTCTCTTTAGGGAATTAGTCCTCAAATTGAGACTCTAATAATCTTCTGAAGGCTGTGCCTTCTCTCTGGAAGCATAAATAGGACTTACAGGATTCATTCATTCATCCATAAGTACTTTCAAACCTGCAAACATGCTGTTATTTTAATATATTTAAAAAAACCAAAACACTCTGTGTCTCACATTCCTATCTTGCTACCCACCCCTCATTTGTCTGCTTTATGGAAGAACTTTCTAAGAACAGTCTATACTCATGTTATACCATCTTCTACCATTCTTTCTTGAACTCACTAGTGGAGTGATCTCAAGTTTTCTTATAGTTTTAAATGGTAATCAGAGCTAATTTATATTACCATCTCAGATCTCTCTCTTGCCAAAGTCAGGATCGGTAATGGTTCCTGGGTGGTAGGCCTTGACATGAACCTTCAAGCTGAGATTGATAATTTAGGCAATCTAGAAGTGTGCTGGTTCAAGGCTGGAGTTGAAGTCCCCAGGTCAGATACATGGTTTCATAAGCCTAAACACTAAACTAAAAGAGTAAACAGCAGTCAATTTATGAAATTAGGGTCAGGAACACAGAAGCCAATAAAAGAGTTGTTAGAATCAAAGTGAGATAACTGAGTTCTGTGAGAAGAAACACTAGCGGGTAACTAAGGGGAATATTTAAGACCTTATTTATCCATAACTTATAATCTTCATGTCTGTGTTCAGTTCTGAAAATTTCTTCTTCTCTATCAATTTTTTTCCCTTGGAGAGGACTAAATGACCTACACTCTGAAGGAAAAAAAATAGATTTCTATACAATGTATTTTAATACATGTTAAATGATATGAATAATATTTCCCCCACTGACAGTTTCTAATCCTGCTTTACTGTAGTTAGAGGGCTATAAATACATTGAGTTTTAATGAATCTTTGAAATAAATTATTGATGATCATGAATTTTCTCACATGAAAGCCAACTAGAGCTATTCCCCTGCAGTTTTATGAAAGTAAATTGTGTCTGTATATTATAAGTCTATTAGGAGAATCATGATTTCCTGCTGTTGAGAGCTGTGGGTGGAATGATTTAGCAACATGGTGGTCAGTTTTCAGTAACCCTTAGGTTATTAGATACCAATAAGACACCTTTTCTTTTCCATGATACACCAGGGATCTAGTGAAATGGGAGCAGAGCACAAGAAACAAATAACTACATGCAAGTAGATAGTGAACCATGTAACCATTTTGCATTTCCTTAGCAATTGACATTGAAGTTGTGATAAGACAGCCTTGACTGCATGCATTCCCTGGGTGTATTCAACATTTATCTGGCACTGAGCACTAATGTAAGTGCAGATAGGGATCTCATTAGAGGTATGGAAATAATACATATGGGATGTCTGAAGGAATACCTTGGTTGGCAAGATACCTCCAACAGGCCATAATTTGTATAAGCAGCCCTAACTAAAGGTCTTAATAATCCACAACCACCACAAATGCATAGAGGAGCAGAATTCCTGAAATAGATTCTGATACTTTGCTTTTGAAAAAGAGAGCCACATATATTTTGATATTTTTGGTTGTGAGCATAATTTATCTTTGCTTTGCCCACCAAGTGTTCAATTACCTAACAGGCAAATGCTCAGGGTCCTAGGATGCGAGGGACACCAAAATACTCTAAACAATTCAGCTTGGAAAAACAAACAAACAAACAAACAAAAACACTTAACTTGAACTTTTCAACCAAAGGAACCTGGGGGAAAAAATACCAAAAACACTTTAATTTCAGCACATGCATGAAATTAAGGGTTTTTTGGCTTAGGTTTGTTTTTGTTTTTGTTTTTAATTACAAATTGAGGAGCAAGTACCATAATCTTTTCAGGTTTGAGGGCCTTTCAGAGGTCTTCATGTGACTGTGTTCTCCACTGAAATGGAAGTAAAGTCCCCTCTGAAAGTGCACAAATGACCCAGGCTGTGTGCTGGTCCAGCAGTGTCTTTGTGACCCAGAGGTAATTAGTCTGAGCCCAAAAGGAGGACTGGATTACTCTTATCTTCATGTGAGCTTGCAGCACGACAAATGTTATTAATGGTCATAAAATTATCTGATCTTTTTTTAACACCAGCCTTCGCATTTGTCTCTCTGACCTCATGTGGCAGTTATTCCCACAGGCTGACCGATGTGCTGGGCGAAGATGAATTTCTTTTTATTGGTTTGAAATTTATTGTCCGTTAATTTCATTGATCAAAGGGAATAAAAGATCAAAGAAAGGATAGCCCATTACATGAAGATACAAATCATTATTACTTTCTTTAATATTTTTGACATTAACATTAATCACTATGAATTATGGTGGTGTTCCTTTGGATGTAATATGCAACTTCAAACACATTTTAGTTTAATACCACATTATTGCTCACCATGTTACTTAAGCAAGTTTTCTTTCAGCACAGTTTTTTTTTCCCTCATTTGCAACCAAATGGGGGGAAAAGCATCATGTTTGTATCTCTAGAGGCTGTGATCACACATCTGTGTACCTGTATCTGCTTTTGCAGCAAAATACTTAATATTTAATAGATGTGACGGAGCTATGTTCTTTCCTCAGTAAACTGTACTGACTTGAAAGGCATATAAATATTCAGGATCTGTGGAATCAAAGACAATTTTGATATTTTGGGGGGAAACTTAGAGCTGCAAATGATAATAGGATTGTGTATTTGATTTGAAAATATGAGGAAAAAGAGAGAAAGAAGCCTTTGATGCATCTATTAAGACCTACATTTCCCGGCCAAATGACTGTTTTCCAGGACATTTTTATGGGGATTTTTTGGAGCTAAGTATGAAAAAATTCAGTTATATGCGTACTTTTGAGAAGATGATTTGAAGTAATTTGTTATGTCTTTTTAGTCAACACATATCTTTGGTTGTTTACAACAAGCAGTTTTGTTTTTTTTGTTTTCTAATATCAGTTCAGTCCTTTTCTTTGAATGTTGGCCCTATGTGATTGGTTATGACCTCATATAACAAAATAGATACTTGAGAGCTATAGAAATTTTAGAAAGTATCCTGTTCACCTCACTTTACAGGTGGAATGCTTAAACAAAGCAGTTTAAGCTTTGTTTGTTGCGTTGTCCAAGGACTTACACTTACTTATCCACTCACATGATAGGCTCTGGAGCTATACGTTTTGGACTTCCAATTTACTGATTTCCAAAGTAAATCTCATTTGTTCAATGGCCAAATTGCTTCTAAGGCATATTGATTCTTTTTAAAACAATTGGGGTTGCCTGTTTATTTGTTTCAGTTTGAGACTGAAGGTCTTAGGCCATCACATGTCAAGTCGAGTTCCATAGTCATTTACTAAGCATCTAGTGTGTGGCAGGCCTTGTGCTAGGCACTGGAAATACCAAAATGATTGAAAAGGTAGCTTCAGATCTTAAAGTCTAGTGAAGTAGACAGACTCTGGTAAAAATAAAATTAGCAACATAAAGTGTCAGTGATAGATGCTTTTTGCCATTTGTGCCTGCATTCAAGGGAAGGGGTGCTTACCTCTAGGAAAGATCACAGACTGTTTCAAGAAGGTAATTCTTGTCTATTTGAATAGTGAAGAGAAAATACGTGTTTTTCTGGCAAAAATAAGGTCATTAAAGGTGGACAAAGAAAAAACTGAGTGTGCAAATATCCAGGGATGTGAAAAGTTACAGCATACTCAAAACACTCAGTTGTACAAAAGATATGGGAGGAGTGGTGCTTGTGATAGGAGATGGGGCTGAACAGGGAGACAGCAGCCATATCCTACACAGGTGCAAATCCTGTGCAGATACAAAGCATTATCTGATTTGTGTTTTAGAATACTGTTCTAAGGACAGTGAGGAGGACTGGCTAAACGGGGCAAGGCAGGAGTGGGACTGGAGTTCAAGGAGGCAGGCCATCTCTTTGGCTCAGGCAAGAGTGACCAAGGCCTGAATAACAACAAAATGAGATGGTTTATGAGAGAGAATTTGGTAGACCGAGGAACTATTTTGAAGGGGGAAAAAGGGTGTCATGAAGATTAAAGTGTCAAATACGTTATCCATGATTTTGGCTTCTTTGAATGTAATAAAGATGAAAAGTTTAACTGTAGGGTGAGGAAGTGTGGTAAGGACCCAGTGAGCTCAGTTTTGAGTATGTTGACTTTAAGGCTACTGCATGCATTTGGGAAGTCATTGTGGCTAACACCCAATGGGATTCACAGCTCTGGTTTTCAGATGAGAAATACCAGTTGGTGGGATAGGTGAAGAAGTCAGGTGAAGGAATGTTGTGTAAGTCTGTGAGAGCTTGTGAGCATCCAGACACTGCTAGGAAAGTAGCAGAAAAGAAGGAACTTGGAATGCCACCACCATTTCTAAGAAATTTAAAGGAAGAACCACTGGTGGAAAAGCCTTCTCAGGAATGGAGAGCCAGCAGGCTGATAGTTCAGAAGAGAAGGTCATTAATGTTTCAAGGAGCAGTCATTAGACCCAGAAGCCTCAGGTCATGGTGAGGTATCCATTTGTCTTGTCTATGGGTAGAGTATCAGTGCCTTCAGCAGAAGCAGTTCCTGGCATGGTGCAGCAGAGATCTATACCAGAGGAAGGGAGGAGAAGGGCAGAACAAGCTCAGACAATTATTCCATCACAAAGTGGCGATGTTCAGAGAAAATGCAGGGGTCAAGGAATGAGGTTGTGGTCAAGAGACAGATCTGAGTAGTTTTAGAGACTGATGGGGAAGAAGATAAAAGGATGGGGGAGACTCAACTTATAGGTGATGGGACAAGTTACAGGAGAATATTCTTGGATGCCATGTGTTCAGTGGCACAGGTGGAAAGCTGCCTTGGATAAGGAAAAGCAGAGATACACTTTCAGACCCCAGAGACAGAGTGTGGATACAGACTTGCTTGATGGGAAAGAAGTGACATGGGGGAAGCCTCCAAAACTGCATTATTCTGAATATAAATCCTGACTTGCCTTGTCAGGTGTGTCCTTGGGCAAGTTTTATTATCTCTCTGATCTTCAGTTTTCTCATCTGTAAAATTGCGGCATTAATTATCTAGACCTTATTGAGTTATATGAATTAAATGAGATAATGCCTATAAATTTTCAGCTCAGTACCTAACACATTATAAGTGCTTAAAAGTGGTGGCTATCATTAAGGCTGGCTTTTATTCCTACACTCTGTCTGATTTTTAAAATCCTCCTGCAGGTGCAACTTCTCTCCATTCCCTTGTTCCATCCTCCAACTTGTGGCCCGACACTGGCACTTGCTTTAGCTGATCCTTTGCTGGCTGTTTAGAGTTGAACATCAATTTATTATGAATGGCATCTTGCTCTTCTATACCTAAGTTTGTACCTGGTTCAAAGGGAAAGCACAGCTAGTCTATCATTATCAAGCTGTCACTTCTTATCCACTTCATTCATTCAACTCATTTGCATTAAACCACTCTGAGCCAGGTGAAGATATATTGCAGTGCTAAGACAGACCTGCGCATCCATGGGGAACATACAGAATGCTGCATCAGCAGGAAAACCAATGGGACATAAGGAGGCCAGTCTGTACTTTCTGAGACTGATGGTTGCTTGGTTTTTCACTTGTGCCTGAGGAGAATTAGTGATGGGCATGAGAGCAGGGAACGAGTGGGAGAAGTAAAACATACTCATCTTCTTCAATTAGCTTCTTCTAAAGTGAAAGATCAATTGTCTTCAACATGATGCTCACCTACCTTTCTTAGTCCCAGTCTCAAAATTTAACAAAGTTCCTTGGAACATATCAGTATAGCCTTTCAAAGTCTTGTGCATGAGCACACAGAGCAAAATGGTAACAAATACAGAACTCACTAGAAATAAGGCAAGGCAGTCACCTTCCAAATCATCATCACTTGGAAAATACCCATGTGTGGACTCCTGTCACCTCTCCTCTTGCCCGTTCTCTCACACACAAACACTCCAAGAGGCATAATGAGATTTTTTTTTCTCAAATATTTCGTTTATTTCCATGGTAAAAAAAAAATCTTGTGATTTATTAGTCCATTTAAAACCCATTAAAGATCTACTTGCTTTGATTAAATGGCACCATTTTAAAGGTTAATCAGTGTCATTTTTTATATTTAAAACTTAAAGGTACAGTGCTTCTTACTTACTGAAAATAACTACCAAAAATGGAATGAGAGCAGTCTTTGCAATGCATACTTACTTAAAGTGTGGAATAAATACAGTGTGAATCATTTCTTGGTCAGATCCTATGGGTCAGTATGCTACTAATAATATACATTTTTCTCACTTCTAGCAACTACAAGGTCAGTCCAAGTGTCCTTGTTTATGGTTTTCTCCATGCATCTCTATACCAAGCAGTCTGAAAAATACCCCCTCTGTCTGCCCTTTGATTTCTAACAAACTGTGTTGGTAGACCTCTTGCCACCAAAGCAGAAAACTGTGTTCTAGACTAATGGAGAAATACTCTGTTTTTCTTTATGAATGCTATATTCTGATTTGCTTTACTCTCTTTTATATTCTTAATTTATATATTTAATATCAGCCTGTTCTTTTTGTAAGTAATATTGGAACATCATAGATGAGACTAAAGTCATTTTTGACCTTCATCCCCCATCCGAGTCTTCTGTCAGCTTCTCTACTTAGTTTGGTATATATGTAATCATTTTGGTTCTTAGCATAAAAACATCCTCCTGCAGGTAACCATTCATACTTTGCATTTTTTAACCTCTGATGTATCCTAGAGATGGTGTATTTTGCATTCTTAATTTATAAGGTGAAACTTACAAAGAAGTGTCCAAATTAGTTTGGGAACTATTGAAAAGAAGAAACTTTTCATAGACAAATCAATTATTAGTCGGTATTAGGAAGGTAAATCCTGCAACTATTTAAATGAACTTCTTGGTTTTATTAGATGGTAAGAGAAAGGTTAGTTTCTATTTTCTCTTGAGATCCTGACCATCACCTATCCTGAGATTCTCTGTTGAACAGGACTTTTCCCCATTTGTCTGTATAGAGTGTGATTTCCTTCCTTGTGATTTCTCATCATAGTAAGAACTAGTTGTAAGAACTTTAGTTGTAAGAACTAATTGTGGGGTGATGTTCCTTACCTGATTGCCTGGAGTTTACTTTCCAATGAGCCACTGTATCAGGCAACAAGCATCCTTTTAATATGATGCACACACACTAATGTTGGATAACTCATGTGTGCTTCATCCCTGGAGAGAGAAAGAAGAAAGACACTATAGCAAAACCTGTATACAGTTTGCTCCTTTTGTGTAGAACCTATTGAAGAAGCAATACAACGTGGATGGTGCTATGCTCTGTGGCTTTGCCACAGATAGAAGAATTCAATAAGAGGGGCGCCTGGGTGGCTCAGTCGGTTAAGCATCCGACTTCGGCTCAGGTCATGATCTCACAGTTCGTGAGTTCGAGCCCCGCATCAGGCTCTGTGCTGACAGCTCAGAGCCTGGAGCCTACTTCACATTCTGTGTCTCCCTCTCTCTCTGCCCCTTTCCTGCTCATGCTGTGTCTCTCTCTGTCTCAAAAATAAATATAAACATTAAAAAAATAATAAAAAATAAAATAATTTTAAAAGAATTCAATAAGATTTTTTTTTTTAAATATAGATGAATTTAATCTGTAATCATGAATAATTATTTGGCTATAATTCCCTTGTTTACCAAGTAATTATGGTTTTAAAATCTGTTTGGGTTAGCATTTAGCTTTTCTCCATCCAAGGGAATCATAACATTGATGGAATATCTATCAGCCCATTCTTATGAGCTAAAGTAATTAAAAAAATTCTTTATTATTCTCTGTATGATAGTAACCTATAATAAATTTGGAATGAGTTGTTCAAATATTGACTATCAAAGCAGTGTCCTTCTGCTTCTATGAATAAAGGGGGGAGTGAATTTGAAGGTTTTTTTTAAAGCTTTAATGAAACCCATGACTTTAGAGTTACCATACATTGGAAAAGAAACATCTAAGAGGCTTATGCACAGTGCACATATACAGGACCAACCACAAAATTATATACAAATGTGATACCAGTATTAATCAGACCACAGAAATGAACTTAGGATCCAAACTGCAGAAGCATGAAATTTTAGGAGGGTTCTATTGTAAGTTAAGATTCAGTGCTATTTTCTTTTGATTAAGTTTAAACCAGGAAATCGACCCTTTTGAAAGTGTGCCACATGTCATTACTATATATATGCAAGCAACCATTATAACATGGTGCTGCTGAACAAAAATTACCATTTGTGGTACTTTTTATCTTGAATTACTTTCTAAATTAGGACAAGGAACTATAAGCAATTAAAAAAACAATCCTTCCAAGAAAATGAGTGCATTGGACCAGAAGATGTCTGAGGTCTTAGTGCTATCATTGTATAATAATTCTAAGACACCCGTTATTCCAATAAAGATGCGTGGATTTGTTTTCCTTTTAAAATGTTGTTTGTGGCTATTTAAAATTTGCAAGTGAAGATGGTGGAGCAGAGATAGGGGTTCTCAGCAGGTACTGGGAGAACAGTGTACTTTTTTTTTTAAGAACCACAATGTTGAAACTACGTAATTACATAGTAACTGTTGACCTTGTAATTACACTGTAAGTACCTGTAGTGACAAGATAAATGCATGGTTATTTCAGTCTTTTAAGCTATAGGGCTATCATGCGACCCTAACAATGTAAGCTACATAGTAATTTATTTGTAGAGTAAATAGTGCTTACCCACAAGTAATACCCACACATGTACAGCGCTTGCTATACAGATCCAGAAAAATGTGGCAAATCAGTGCCCTCTAGGCACTTTTATTAAAATGACATATAAACCACATGCATGTATATTTCTAACATTAAGTTATTTGTGGAACATTTGGGGGATTTCATTGCTGCTTTTTGTCCTAAAATTCCCTATTCGCTACAGAAATAGAGGTATAGGTGAGCTGCTTTTAATGATAATTATTTTTTTGTTGTTGTTACAATAGTATGTAACCATATGGTTTGTTAACTTGGAGTCCTCTTGTCCTTACAAGTTTCCTTCATTTAAATAAAGTTGCTTTGGCAAGACATGTACATATATCAAACAACATTTATTTTAATAAGTTTTAAGTGATAATCTATATGGAATGGCTGTAGAAAAGAAATAATAGTTGTGAAGAATTTTCTAAACCATAGATGTTGGCTACTAACACTTATTGAATGTTTATTAAGCCCTCAGACATGATAATTACCCCAAATTTTTTCATGTTCACACAAATTCAGATTTCAACATACTGAATTTGTGACAATTTGATTTTAACCAAGAAGTGAGATGAGTTGTTTTTCAGTCATTTATTCATTCACAGTATTTTTTCAGTCTCTCTGTGAGCCAGATACTGTAGTCAGTAGTCGTTAGCAACTATTAGTTTTTATAATGAGAGAGAAGAGTGACAAGTTACTTCAGTCTGCGGTATAAAAATAATAGCAAGCATAGGATGAAATGGGAGTGAATTAAAGTTATATAGTCATGAGAGGAAAGGTGAGGTTGTGATGGAGGAGGAGAATGTTTAGTCTGAGGGGTTATCAAGGTACCAATACCCAGAGACAAAAGTGAAATGGCATGGGAAATTTGAAGCCTCCATGTCTGGGACTTGAGTTTTGAGGGTGTCAGCTTGTGGAGAGAAGACTCCAGAGACACACACCATGCCTTGAACAACTTTCTGGTAGGCAGTTTTGATTTCATCCTGTGGTCGTTGAAAAATCATTAGAGAATCTAAGCTTCTAGAAGGAGAAGTGGACAATGTGGACAATGCATGAGAATAAGACAATACATCCATTTGGAAGACGTATTATTAAGGTCACTGCAGGAATCCTGGGGAAAGGTGATGTTGCCCAGAATTTGGCACTTAGGATATTGGTGGCTTCTCTGATATTCTGTCCATGTAGTTCTTTATTCTGAAGTGTTTCGTGTCACTGCCTGTAGTGAATATTCTACATTTGTCTAGGTGCAGTATAAATGCAAGAAAGGATATAGACCAGTGGCCCTGGAATAACCAGTCTGGAACTGTTAATTGGCCAGGGTTTAGCAAAGATGCTTATAATTGGACCCTGAATGTAATGTATCCTACAGGAATGTTCATAAGTTCTGTAGGTGGAAGTTTGTCAGCCTGAAGGTGGTTTCAGCTCATGAGACATACTTCAATCTTTCCTTGTCTAAAACATTGAATCATTCAATAAATAAGTCACTGGCACTTTTTCCCCTGTGGTCTCAGTGTTGATCCATTTCCTCTAACCAACCAGAGTTTTCACATGGCATATTTGTTCTTTTGTTGACAAAGGTTTGCAAGTGAACCCCCCTTGGAGAGACTGTATATGTGAACCACTCTGAAGGGCTTATGGGAAGCTATATTGGGACTGTTTTCTTTAGCAACATCAGTGTATGATCGGGAGAAAAAGGGGAAAAAAATAAAAAAGCAAAAGGCACACTTTTGTTTGGATTCAAATGTCATCTTTGCCTGTGCCACATTTATTTTTATTTGCTCTCTGACAAGGAATGCTAACTTTCCAGGAAAACTCAACTTCTCTAAAACAACAGCCAACACAAACAATTTTTTTAAGGTGTGATTTTCCTTGAGGCTGTGATTTTATCATTTGAAGTGAATGGTGGGTTGAAAAAAAACAAAGTCTTGGGAGTACACATTTCCTTTACTAAGACATCAGCTTGAATCATGCTTTGGATATTGTGGCTATAGTTTTCCAGGCCTTTGCTTCTCAGGAGACCCTGATGTGAGACAAAATGGAAAACTCCATCCACATTCTCTTTGGATCAAATCTCTAGGGGACCTAGGGAAGGTGAGAGAATTTCTGCTTACTGATGACATATTCTAGACAGATATTGTCCCTGAACATATTTGCATTGGCACCTTTTTATACTGGGGCAATGAGGATTTTATGAAATGAAAGCAGTTTTCCCTTTTCTAAAAGGGAGAGATATCTCTTTCGGGTAGGACATTCTCAAATCAATTATTTTTTAACTCAGTGTAGTCAGCTGTACCCTACATGTAGTGGAATTCCCTGATTTTTTTCCATGTCCCTTCCATATTGTAGATAAAAATATTTTTATTTTTTTCACTTCATTTTAAGCATAAATAAATTACTCTATTCTCTCTGTGTGTTAATAGAAATCTTATTCTCTTTGGAGCATTTCCTTTGTGGTTTTGAGCTTGAATGGATATCTTCTGCTCATAATATTTGCATTTTTTCTTATAATTTGCACATAAACAATTGACAGGTAAAGCAATTTATGTTCTCCATATATTATGACAAAAGAGAAAACTCATTTATAGGTGATGTTTGCATTTTAACCCACTCTTACTGTTTCTTTCATAATCATAAACCGCATCAATGATGGTTATTTAGAAAATCAGTAGAGTATGAGAGATGGAGAATACCCCAAGAATAGAATTACAGTAACATTTATGATCATGTGACACCTTGAATTTCACCCAATACTTCAGTTTTACTTACTCCCTGAACTTTCACTATTAATGATATTCAGGCTGAAAAAAAAAAAAAAGGTTGAAATGCCAACATCATATTGGAAGACAAATTTACATTTCATTCCCAACACTGTAATTTAATAAAAGTTTTATGGTGTTATGGGTACTTAATTATGCTCAAAGCAGGGCTGGAATTTAACAATGCTCCACATACAGAGGAGTCGGTGGTGCTTTATTTGAAAAAGTTCCTTTGAAAGAGCATTGTACTATACGATACACCACATACGCTGCATTTAAAAGACACTTTGGGAAATGATGAATTGCTTAAATTGTAGCTCATTTCGGTTACAGAAAATAAATCCTTATAATTCACTTAAGGTGATTTAAAATACTAGCTTACTAGATTATCAGGCTTTGAAATATTCATTCCTCTCAGAATCGCAGCTACGTTAATGTTACTGTGTATGTAATGTATACATTTTAAGTCCAGACATGAGTTTTTTGACTTTTTTTCTAAGTAAGCATTATTAATTCTCCAGGGCACCCTTGGAGATAGTTTTTATCACCCCCTTCCCTCTTCTTTTATCTCATCAGAATCCTGTTGATTAGATCTTTTTAAAGCTCATTGAGAATCATGTTATCCTCCTCTGTTTAAAATTGTTCAAAACCTCCTTTCCCAGTGTTGACTGAATCTAGTCTAAACTGTCATTTACAATTCTGCAGTCTGGCTTCTACCTACTTTCATTTGCATACCTTACATCCCAGCCAAACTCCAGTCCTTCGAACAGGACCCTTTCTCACTCCCTTTGCTTCATGCTGTTCCCTCTGGTAGAATTCTCCCTCTCCTCCCATTTCCACCTGGTGATTTTTTCATCTTTCAAGACTTGGTCCATATGCTACCTCTTTCCCAGACAGTTTTTTTTTCCAGCATTGGCTTCCTTTTCCATATACTTTATTTTCCTTTACATTTAGACTTATAAGATGTGTTTTTTTTTCCTTATACACATGACAACTCCCTAGTGACTTCCACAAAGATTCTACATCTCACTCATCCCCGGATGCTCTTGTACAGTATCTTGTACATAGTAGCTACTTAAGTCAATGCTTGTAGAATGAATAGATTCACTTTTGGAGGAGGTGTTTGTATGTGTTAGGAGTGACTGAATGGTCACACCCCTCTTCCTTCAAATACATTTTACTTAATGTCTCAGTTTAAACTGGTTATAACCTCAAAAATATCAGCTGTAAACTACCACCCATGTCTATCCATGAACTCATCCACCATTAGGAATTCCTAATTGGTTGGAAGTATCAATTTTCTCCATCCACTTTAAACAACAGGACATTTAACTTTTATGCTAACCACCTCCTCATTGAGTAGGGTTGTATGAGTAACACAGGTATTCCCAAGTATAGCACTTTATTTTGAGAGTCAGTGTTGTTGTTGTTTGTTGTTGTTGTTAATTAACTATATTTTTAAGAGCAATTTCAGGTTCACCACAAAATTGAGTATACAGCAGAGCGAGAGCCCATAAACTCCCCACATATACATAGTCTCCTTTGCTGTCAACTTCCCACAGCAGAGGAGTGTATGTGTTAAAACCCCACGAACCTAGATTGACCTATTACCACACAAAGTCTGTAAGTCACATTAGAGTTCACTCTTGGTGTTAGACATTCTACGGGTCTTGACAAATGTGTAATGACATTTATCCACCATAATATCATCATGCAGAATAGTTTCACTGCCCTGAAAATCCTCTGTGCCCTGCCTATTCATCCTTCTCTCTCCAATCCCTGACAATCACTGATCTTTTTACTGTCTCCATAGTTTGGCCTCTTCCAGAATGTAGTGTGAAGCTTTTCCAGATTCTTTCTGGAATGCATTCTTTCACTTAGCCATTTAACATTCTTCTATGTCTTTCCATGGTTTGATAGCTTCTTTCTTTTTAGTACTGAATAAGATTCCATTGTCTGGATGAACCACCATTTATTCACTTACCAACTGAAGAACATCTTGGTTGCTTCCAAGTTTTGACAATGATACCTAAAGCTCATGTAAACATTCATTTCAGGTTTTTGTGTGGACATAGCTTTTGTTTCATTGGGGTAAACATGAAGGAGTGTGAATGTCAGGTTGTGATGGTATGGTGAGTACATGTTTAGTTTTGCAAGAAACTGATAAACTGTCTTCCAAAGTGGCTGTACCATTTTACATTCACACCAGCCATGAATTAGATTTCCTATTGTTCCATATTCTCACCAGCGTTTGGTAGTGTCACAGTTTTAGATTTTGGCCATTCTAATAGGTGTGTAGTAGTGACTCAATGTTTTAATTTGCAGTTCTCTAATGACATATGCTGTTGAACATTTTTTCATATACTTACTTGCCATCTGTATATATTCTTTGGAGAGGTGTCTGTTTAGGTCCTTCCCCATTTTTTAAAAATAAAGTGGTTTATTTTCTTATTCTTGAGTTTTAGGAGTTCTTTGGATACTTTGCATAATAGTCTTTTATCAGGTGTGTCATTTGCACATACTTCTTCCCAGTCTGTAACTTGTCTAATCATTCTCTTGACATTGCCTTTCATAGAGTATGTCTTTAATTTTAATAAAGTCCTGTTTATTAATTATTTCTTTCATGGATCACGCCTTTGGTGTTGTATGTGAAAAGTCACATCCATACCTAAGTACTTCTAGGTTTATACTATGTAAGCCTAGGAGTTTTATAGTTTTATGTTTTCCCATTAGCTCTATGATCATTTTGATTTAACTTTGAAGGGAGTAAGATCCATGTCTAGGTTCTTTTACTGCATGTGAGGTACAGTTTTTCTAGTACCATTTGTTGAAAAGATGGTCTTTGCTCCATTGTTAAAAATTAATTAGCTATTTTATATGAGTCTATTTCTGGGTTTTCTATTCTGTTCCACTGATCTGTTTGTCGGTTCTTTCACCAATGCCACAGTGCTCTGATTACTTTAACTTAGAGATAATATTTTGGTTGAAATTCCATTGATTCTCTAGAACAAGTTGGGAAGAAATGGCATCTTGACAGCATTGAGTCTTCCTACCCATGAACATTGAATATCTCCTCATTCATTTAGGTCTTCTCTGATATATTTTAATTAGAACTTTGTAATTTTTCTCATATAGCTCTTATACATATTTTGTTAGCTTTATACTTAAATATTTAACTTTTGGGGGGTGATAACGTAAATGGTGATAACGTAAAATGGTATTTAACTTTTGGGGGGTGATAACGTAAATGGTGATAACGTAAAATGGTATTTAACTTTTGGGGGGTGATAACGTAAATGGTATTAAATACCATTGAATACCACTGAAATAACTGCAAATTTCAGTTATTATTTGCTGGTATTTAGTAAAATGATGGACTTCTGTATATTAATCTTATATTCTGCAACCTAGCTATAATCATTTATTGGTCCTAGGGATTTTTTTGTTGATTCATTTGTATTTTCTGCATAGATGATCATGTCATCAGTGAACAAAGTTTTATTTCTTCCTTTCCAAACTATAGAACTTTTTTTTTTTCTTGTCTTACTGAATTATCTGACTTCTAGTATGATGTTCCAAAGGAATGGTCAGAAGGGATGTTCTTGCTTTGTTCCTGATCTTAGTGGGAATGCTTCAAGTTTCTCACCATTATTATGATATTAGTTGTAGGGTTTTTGTAGATATTCTTTGTCAAGTAGAAGAAATTCTCCTTTATTCCTAGTTTGCTGATTTTATGATGAATGAATGTTGGATTTTGTCAAATGCATTATCTGCATTTATTGATACGATCATGTGATTTTTTTTCTTTAATCCATCAGTGTGAGAGATTAAACTAATGGGGTTTTGAATATTGAACCATCCTTGCATACCTGGATGAATCCCATTTCATGTGGTATACTATTCTTTTTATATATTGTGGATTCATTTTGCCAATATTTTGTTGAATATTTTTGCATCTATGCTCATGAGCAATATCGGACTGTACTTTTCTTTTTTGTAACGTCTTTGTCTGATATTTGTATTGGGGTAATATTGGCCTCATAGAGTAAGTGAGGAAGTACTTACTCTACTTACATTTTCTGTAAAAGATTGTGGAGAATTAGTATAATGTCTTTCATAAATGTTTTAATGAATTCAACAGTGAATCTATTAGGGCCTGGAGTTTTCTGTTGGAAGGCTGTTAATTATGGACTCAGTTTCTTTAATATAGATCTATTCAGACTGTATATTTTTCATATGTGTCTGAGTTTTGGTAGATTGTGCCTGTCAAAGGATTGGTTCATTTCATATAGGTTATCATATTTGGGGGCATATTGTTATTTATATTATTGCTTTATTTATCTTTTCAATGTCCATAGGATCTGTAATGATATCCCCTTTCATTTCTAATGTTAGTAGTTTGGGTCTTCTCTCTTATTTTCTTAGCTAGCATGGCTAGAGACTTACTGACATTACTGATTTTTTAAAAAAACAGGCTTTTGGTTTAGTCAATTTTCTCTACTGATTTCCTATTTTCAGTATTTATTTAAGCTCTAATTTTATTTATTTATTTCTGTTTACTTATAATTTTATTTGCTCTTCTTTTTATAGTTTCCTAAGGAAGCTTAGATTATTGGTTTTAGATCTTTCTTCTTTTCTAATATATACATTCAGTGTTACAAATTTTAGTTTAAACATTTTTTTGCTGCCCTTGGAAATTTTGATAAGTGGCATTTTCATTTTCATGTAATTCAAAATCAAGTTGACCCTGGAACAACACAGGTTTGAACTACATAGGTCCACTTATATGTGGATATTTTGTTTTTTTGACAGATACAGTACAATATTGCAAATGTGTTTTTTCTTATGATTTTCTTAATAACACTTTATTTTCTCTAGCTTACTTTATTGTAAGAATACAGATTATAATAGATATAATACAGAAAGTATGTGTTAACCAACTGTTTATGTTATGTTATGTTACATTACATTATGTTATGATGTTATGTTATGTTATGTTATGTTATGTTATGTTATGTTATGTTATGCTTCCAGTTAACAGTTGGCTATTAGTAGTTAAGTTTTCAAGGTATAAAAACTTATATAATGATTTTCAACTGGGTGAGGAGCCAGTGCCCCTAACTGTGTGGTGTCCAAGGATCACCGTACTTTTCAATTTCTCTTAATATTTTTTCTTTGACCCAGGTGTTATTTAGAAGTGTCTTATTTAATATCCGTGTATTTTGGGATTTTCCAGATATCTTTCTGTTCTGATTTCAAGTTTAATTCTATTTTGGTATGGGGAAAGACATTGTATGTTTTCTCTTCTTTTAAATTTGTTAGCTGGTGACCCAGTATGTGGTCTTTGTGAATGTTCCATGTGAGCTTGAGAGCAAGGTGTAATCTGCTCCTGTTAAGTGAAGTAGTCTATAGATGTCCATTATATATAGTTGATTGATAGTGCTGTTGAGTTGAACTATATCCCTGCTGATTTTTTGCCTGCTAGATCTGTCCATTTCTGAAGGATGTTAAACCTCCAACTATAATAGTGGATTAATCTCCTTGCAGCTCTAACCAGTTTTTGTCATGTATTTTGATGCTCTCTTGCTCTACACTTCACATGTTGATCCTTTTATTAGTATGTAATACCCTTCTTTATCCCTGGCAACTTCCTTGCTCTGAGGTTTCTTCTCTTCCTCTGTCTGAAATTCATATTACTATCGGGAATTTGTTGTGATTAGCATATTAACATGGTATATCTTTCCACATGTTTATTTTTAATATGCATATTGTAAAAACCATATAGTTGGCTTTTATTTTTTGATTCACTCTGACCATTTCTGTCTTTTAATTTGTGTATTCAGACCAATTACTTTTAAGGTAACAATTACTATAGTCAGATTAATATATATTCTATTTGTTATTTTCTATTTGTTGCTATTGTTCTTTATTTCTATTATTGTCTTCCACATTTTTCTGCATTTTGTAGTTTTAATTGAACATATGTATAGTTTCCTTTCCTTTCCTTTCTTACCATATTAATTGTGACTTTCTTTTCACATTATTTTTTTTAGTGGTTGCCCTAGAGTTTGCAGTATACATTTACAAAATCCAAGTCCACTTTTAATTAACTCCATGTCCTTTTATTAGTATTGTGAGAACCTTAAAAATATAGATTTCTAATTCCTTCATCCAGTTCCTTATGTCACTGTTGTCATTCATTTACTTATACATAAGCTTACATAAGGAACAAAATACATACATATGTATATATATATGTATATATACATAAGGAACAATCTACATACATATATACATATATACATAAAAGTATACATAAGTACATTTTTGCTATTATTATTTTGAAAAAACTGTTATTGATCAATTTAGAATAAGGATATTAAATTTTTACTTTATTTTCGTTTATTCATTCTTTAATTCTTTTCTTCTTATGTAGATCCATGTGTCTAACCTATATCTTTTTGTTTCTCTCTGAAACATTTGTTTCTCTCTTTTAACATTTCTTACAAGGCAGGTCTACTGGTGGCAAATTCTCTCACTTTTTGTTTGACAAAGTTTTTAGTTCTCCTTCATATTTGAAGGATAATTTTGCTGATTATGAAATTCTATATTGTTTTTTGTTTCTTCTCAAACATCAAGTATTTCACTCTAATTCATCCTTTAATGGTTTCTGTGGGGATGTTGGATGAAATCCTTATTGCTCCTGTATAGATAGAGTGTTTTTTTTTTTTCCTTCCCTCTATCCTCTTTCAAGATTTTTTCTTTATCTTTGATTTTCTGAAGTTTGAACATTATATGTCTAAGTGCAGTTTTTTGGACATTTATTCTGTTTGGTGTTTTCTGAGTTTCTTGAATCTGTGGTTTGGTATGTGACATTAATTTGGGGAAATTCTTAATTATTGTTTCTTCAAGTATTTCTTCTTTTCTCTTTTTTTCTGTTATTCCCATTACACGTATGTTATGCCTTTTTAATTGTCCCCCAGTTCTTAGATATTATTTTATTTATTTATCATTTTTCCTAGTCTTTTATCTTTGTGCTTTTTAATCTTCAAGTTTCAATTGTCATATCCTCAAGTTTAGAAATTCTTTCCTCAGTTGGGTCCAGTGTGCTAATGAGCTAGTCAATAGCATTCTTCATTTATGTTAGTGTTTTTGATTTCTAACATTGCATTCTAATTCTCTTAGAATGCCCACCTTTTTGCATACCTGATTCATGTATTTTTGCATATTGTCTATGTTTTCCATGAAAAATTTTAGCATGTCAGTCATAATTTTAAAAAGTTGTGGTTTAATAATTCTAACATTGTTGCCATGTCTAACTCTGGTTCTGATGTCTATTTAATCTCT
Organism: Panthera onca; assembly: GCF_046562875.1. Taxonomy (NCBI): domain Eukaryota; kingdom Metazoa; phylum Chordata; class Mammalia; order Carnivora; family Felidae; genus Panthera; species Panthera onca. The sequence continues at coordinate 57,504,627 of NC_138339.1, forward strand.
TGAATATCTTCTAACCTTTTAGTATGTCTTTTTTTTTTGAAGGGAGACATAAGGTACTGGATAAAAGGGACTGTGGTAAATAGATCTTTACTAGTGTAGTAGTAGAGTTTTAGGGGAGAGGGAGTGTTCTATGGTTCTGTGATTAGGTCTTTGTAAACTCAGGCTGTGAATTTCACCAGTGCTTCTCAGGTTTCCCATCTTAGGTGGAACAGGATGGCTAGAGAGGGCTGGAGGTGTGTATTTCCTTCTGTTCACATGGAAGCCTGTGAGGGCTGGAGTTGGGTATTTCTCTTTCCCTACATGGGAGGCTAGAGGAGACTAAAATTGGTTTGTTTCCCTTCCCACAGATAAATTTGGCTCTGATAGACCCCTGCCAGGTTAAGCTTTGGTAAAATACTTTCTCTTGAGGTCAGGCCTTGTTAAGAAGTACAGAATGCCCTGCAATATTTCAAAATGGTTCCTTTTATTTTCCCTTGGTAGAAGCCAAAGACATTTTTCTCCTAAATTCACTGTGAGAACTGATAGAGCTCCTAGAGATAAGCCTCACAAAGGTGTGTGAGGCTCTTTATGATTGAGTGCCCTGAAATTTTCAACTCTGAGACTTATCCACACTGAGGAATTTGTTGATTGCAGTCAGATATTCTAATCCTGGCACTGGTTCCCATGAAATTTCTTATTGTGGGTTTCTGGTCTGGTAAGTTGTGATTCTCTTTATCTGCTTGTCTGTTTTTCTAATTTTTGAGGACAGTGGTTTGACCTTTGACCTCACTCTCTGATATATGCAAGAAGAGATGTGATCTTTCTTTCAGTTTGTTCAGATTTTTACTTGATGTTAGAATGGAGTGGTTACTTTTAAAGAACTTACATACCAGAAAGGAAACTGGAAGTTGAAAATCAATTTTTAATTTTTGTTGAGGCTATCATTGTTTGAGATATGACTTCTATCCGTGCTCTTAAAATGAGAGAAATATTTTGTTGAAAGTATTGTATTTTCAGAATTTCATAGAACTTCTTAGCTATCACAAGTAATTTTAATAACAGGTTAATGAATAATAATCACAATAAATATAATAAATACAAGAATTTAGTTGATACTAGTCATTTGAGATTTTTATTTGAGTCATATGGACAGTTTCTAAAAAATATGGAGAACCATGACCTTGACACAAAGCTATAGATGCATTACGGGATGTAAGCTATTTGAGAGTAAAGAGTTAGATATGTGATAGGTATTCTATAAATACTTATTGACTGATCAACTGATTGACTGATAAATGCCTATGTTAAATGTCACTTATCCAGTGGTACAATACATAATTTTTTTCTATAAACTCTAGTAATTAAAATGTGTTATGGGGCCCCTGGGTGGCTCAGTCCAAATTTTGATTTCAGCTTGGGTCATGATTTCACAGTTGTAAAATCAAACTCCACATCTGGCTCTGCACTGACAGTACAGAACCTGTTTGGATTCTCTCTCTTCCTCTCTTTCTGCCCCTCCCCTGCTGATGCTCGCTCTCTCTCTAGCATGCTGTCTCTCAAAATAAATAAACATTAAAAATGTGTTAAAAGAAGCACAGCTCTAAATAGCTATTAGTATTACGTGTATTCTTTCCCTTAGAAGGTACAAAATTTTGCCTTTTACCTTCTAGACCGTTTAAGACTATGTAGTCCTACACTTTTCAAACTGGGCTGAGGTAACTGTGTGAACTTCAGCACATTTATTTGGGAACTATGAGATATTATAAATATTTAAAGGAAAGCCAGTAATGTCTGCTTAAACTACTACTATTAAGCTGTTTGGGCCTAACTACTGAATAACTGAAATTGTTACATAATTCTCTTGTCCTAGGGGCACCATAAAATTATTATCAAGACACTAAGGGTACCATGAACTAAGAATGTTTGGGGACCTCTGCTATAATCTATCATCAGAATACAAGTATATGGCATATCAGTCAGGAAAGTCAAGACTGGAATTTGCTTATCATAATTAAAACATATAAAATGCTGTGGGAATAAATATATGGACCTCACCTTAGTAGAATAATAATGGATAATTTAGGAGTATAGGTAGTAATTCATCAGATGTTGACTTCAGAAACTTTATGTCAGCTCTTTAGAATTAGTAATACGTTGGTCAATAGAGATAATATTGAACAAGGACTATTATGTTGCCACGCACCCATACAAATATATTTGTCTCTTTATACAGTTATTGCCAGTTACAATAATACTGGATTATATTTAACAATTTTACTGCCAGATGAGGCAGAAAATGAAAGGTCATGCTTTGTGGTGGGCTATATAAACAGTGTCCATACATACAAATACACAAACATAAATATATCATGCTCTGAGGAAGTTGATAACTGAAAGCAAACACTGGCTACACATGGGATTTGATAATCGTTGAATGCTGGTTGAAGGTAGTGAACGCTTTGTGTCTTTGTTGTTGTTGTTTATTTTTTTCACAAAGAACATAAATTTGATATATAAATTCATGAATGACTGATGCATATTATGTTTATCAGATTTCTAAAAGTATTCAAAGAAATCTTACATACTAAAATTTTTATCATATGCACATTGGTCCTTGTTTTAACTTAGAATTATTTTATGACCTTTTCCTGGGAATAAATGTATCAACCAATGTTGCCCAAAAGAAAAATAAGTCCACATAGAAATATAATGTCTGAAAGAAATATCAATATGGGCTACGTATATAATTTAAAATTGTATAGTACCCACACTTTAAAAAAGGATAAAAAGAAATACATGAGATCAATTTTAGTAATATATTGCATTAAACTTATATATTAATATATTAATATTATTGCATTAAAATATTGCAAGTAATATATTGCAAGTAAAATATTGTAAGTAATATATTGCATTAAAATAATATATCTAAAACATTATAATTTAACATGTAATCAACATAAAAATTATTAATAAAGTATTTTATATCTTAGTTTTCATACTGAGTCTCTGAAATTCAGTGTGTATTTTTTTTACATTCAGTACCCATCATTTTGGACTAGCTGCATTTTGAAAGCTTAATGGCTACCATATTGGACAGCATAGGTATGAAATATCTAATAGAATCACTTGTCGCTGCTTGTTAATAATTCAGTTTCTGGACCTACCTCACAGTTTTTTGGGTTTTTTAAAAATTTTCTTTAATGTTTATTTTATTTTTGAGAGAGACTGCAACCAGGGAAGGAACAGAGAGAGAGGGAGACACAGGATCCGAAGCAGGCTCTGGGCTCCAAGCTATCAGCACAGAGCCCAACACAGTGCTCAAACTCACAAACTGCGAGATCATGACCTGAGCTGAAGTCAGACACTAAACTGAGTCACCCAGACATCCCTAGACCTAACTTATGGTTATTGAATCAGAATCTCTTAGGGAGAGCCTCGTGATCTAGAATTCTAAATTTTCCCAGCAGATTCATTTGCATTTTAACATATTTGAACCATTTTACTTCTTTTTAAAGCAAAATTTTTAATGTTTATTTATTTATTTATTTATTTATTTATTTATTTTGAGAGAGAGAAAGAGCTCAAGCAGGGGAGGGGCAGAGACAGAGGGAGAGAGAAACAATCCCAAGCATGCTCCGTGCTGCCAGCGCAGAGCCAAATGCGGGCTCAAACTCAAAAACGGGAGATCATAACCTGATCTGAAACCAAGAGTCAGAAGCTTAACCAACTGAACTACCCAGGCACCCTGAGAACCATTTTACTTCTAAGAGTGGTAAATTATCAATCCCTTTCCATGTTCTCTTACATGCCGAGACCCCTCCCCTGTCACACACACACACATTTGTGTTAATCTCCTGGGAGAGAGAGTAAATACTCTTTCTTTCTTCTCCCCCTTCTCAAATATGTGGAGGCAAAAAAGAAAAAAAAAAGTGTGTTGACCACAGTGATAAGAAAAGGCAAGTCATGTAACAATGTATAAATGGAAGGAATACTAACAAACATATCTTAGGTCAACCTGAATTTTGAGTAGTTTGTGAATCCATTTTATATTTTCAAAATGTAAATCCATATAATTTGAATATAAGAATACACAACAGTCATTAGACGACTTCATTGGGAGTGCTTCCATATTTTAACTACAGAGAACTCAGAGAGAATAGGCATTATAGAACGGTGGTATCTGAGAACCTGGGGTTTGGTATGAGATCCACATTCAAGGGCCAGTTGTATGGTATGTCCTTGGACAGTATGGTTAGTAATTCTGTGCCTAGATGTTCCCATCTGTGAAGTAGGAATGGTGAGAGTTCTAACACCAGACATATGATTGTAGGAGTTGAATGGGAAAAAATGAAGACGTGCACAGTGTTTAATGTGGCATGGTTCTTATATGGTTAGTGTGTCATCCTTTTTTTCTTTTTTTGATGCCATATGGTGAGAAAATAAACCCTAATCCTCTTTATACATGTAGTTATTGTTGGAAATGTATCGGTTGGTAGAAAGAATTCATTTGTTTTCTCAAAAGAGTTCAAATTCCCAGAATGTCTGCTAGCAAGAGCAGCATCTTGGCCGTGCTCAGCTGCTACTACTCCTGAAGTTGGGCCATTCTGTTCTAGTCAGTTGGCGGCTACCTAATGGGATTTACAATGGACACAGATAATTTAACAGGCACAATTTATTATACCCCCTTTTTTAGAGTTAAAGCATTTTCAGTCAATTTTATGCTTAAGGGTTGATGAAACATTACTCAATACTTCCTAGATGGGTTTGGGACACTCAGAGAAATGGTAAGGATGGTCATAATATTTTTTCTCGCAGGGATAATTGATTATCACATCCCCAGGAGTGACAAATGGTAATGAAAGTAAAAGAAGTGAGTAAAAATATTAATGTCTCCAAAGAATCACTCAGTCACTTTTCTAGAGGCAGGTGACTTTTTACACAGTTTCTATTGGTGAAGCAAATACAAACTGAATTCTTGTGTTAAATGTGTTTACTTTTGCACCAAAAACAGTAATACCGACAGTGTGTTTCAATTAAAAGGAACCCTGGAGCAAAAATGTGTTCCAGTCAGGGGTAGAAGCAGAGTGTATCATTATCTCGTAGGCACAGCAGTCAAGATAATGAACAGCTAAGAAGACTGGACAATGGAAGGTGAAGTATGACTTGTCATGAAACTGTCAATAGACTCTGAGCTCACTTTCTATTAGTAGGTGCCGTGAAATTGCAGACATGTGCTGAGCAGCTCAAGAAAAAACTAAAGTAAAAGCGACCCAATAGTACTTAGTAATTTTAAGCCCGATTTAATATTTTGCCATTGTTATCAAAAGCCTTAAATCAATGATTTCAATGTTTAATTCCTCTTATTCTGAATTGATGGCCTGTGTTTATCCTCTATTGCCTTGACCTTGAGACAGAAATTCCTCAGGTACTTTTCCTTTGAGGGGATTTTTTTTTTTTTTTTTTTTTTTTGGTTGTGCTTCTTTAGTATGTAGTGTAAGATTTGAATAAGGGTTGGAATTCTGTCCCTGCTAAGGGGCAATAGGATATTTTATAAATTATAGGAGAGATGGGCTGAAGATGTATTAGGTTTGTATAAAAATGGGTTGCTGCTGAACTGAGTCCAAGTGTAAACATCCTCAATGAATAAAGCTGGATAGCAGATAGGTCAAAATAATCTTAGAAGAGAATCAAGTTGGATGTCAAATGAAAAAAATCACTAATACTATAAATCCAAGAACATACATCGAAAAACAATTCATGTCTGGTGACAGAGGGATCAAGAAATTTAAAGTATAACTATATCTTATTCATTAATTCTTTCATTTGACACATATTTGGATACCCACTTCATGCTGGGTGTTGCTCTAGGTCCTGGGGACAGGTGAATGATAAGCAAGGCCTCTGCATGGAGGTAGGGAGACAGATAAGAGATGGATAAACAAATGGACACAATAATTTCACATAGCAATAAGGGAGATGGGGAAGATGGAACAGAGAGCCGGGGAGAGTGCCGGGGGTCCAAAGCAACTGTTCAATGACATCCTTGCTGAACAGAATATTTTCATCACAGGGGAAGAGGAAGCTAGAAGAAGGGAGAAGATGCAAAAAGAAGTTACAATCTTCCTAGCTTTCTCCTTAATGCTTAAATTCAAACTCCTTCCCCTAAAAAGAGTCAGAACCCCTCCTGGGCATAGATGCTGACATCTTTTGTAGGAGGTCTAGTGGTTTCTTCCTCCCCAGATCTGCCTGAAGTGTACAATCGGTGGGCACGTTGTACCTTTCTGTAAAGTGTCCCTGGGTTCTTTCATTCCTTTTGGTTCCTATGTAAGAATCTCTCTGCCCTCATATTAGAGAGCCTGCTGTCTGTACTAGAGCCATGTATCAACACTGCTGAGACAAAACCTTGTCCCTTACAGATTCTTTGTACACCAAATGTCCAGTGCCAGGCACAGGGTAGACACACTATAAATATTTTCTGTGTGAAACAAAGAATGGAAAGAAAGTCTCAAAAAGTTAAGCTGTTAAGTCATGTTTTCATGAATAGTTCCTAAATATACTGGCAGGATTTACCATGATGAAGGTCTAGAACGGATTTCAAGAAAATTAGCAAGTGTGTTTTAAAATTCCTGAGTCTTGGGGCACCTGGTTGGCTCAGTTGGTTAAGCGTTCGACTTCGGCTCAGGTCATGATCTCGCAGTTTGTGAGTTCGAGCCCCGCATTGGGCTCTGTGCTGACAGCTTAGAGCCTGGAGCCTGCTTCGGATTCTGTGTCTCCCTCTCTCCCTGCCCCTTCCTCACTCCTGTTCTCTCTCTTTCTCTCTCTCTATCAAAAATAAAGTGAACATTAAAAAAAAATTAAAATTTCTGGGTCTCAACCTTGGAGACTCATTCAGAAGATGTATCATGACATCTGTGCCTATGATATTTTTGTTTTACTTTCTCCAGTTGAATTTTAGCAGTAAGTTGTTTCACTAGTACTATTAGACTAGGGAAGGAGGCAAGGAAGAAATGAAGATTTACTCTTTCCATGGCTTCCTTGACTTTTGTTGTCTGTTTACCCTAATTTACTAATTTGCCTTTTAGTGAGTGGTGTATCTAAATGTAGCCAAACAAGCAAGATTTTTCTTACTGCATTTAAGAATTTAGCAGATAATGTGAAGGTAAATTTTGTTGTTTAAATTAAAAATTCGGGAGCCAAATGGGGCAAGATGCGGGCCTTCTCTTGAAACATGGTACAAAATCTGCCCATCCATACCAGCTCACCTGCCTACAATGAGATCAGTTCTCTCAATAGCCAGTAAGTTAGACACATTGAAGCATATTTAATAGTGTATATGTTCACACACTGAAAGATTTGGATAGTTAGGATTTCAGATTAGAATTTCACTTTTCCCCCCTATTAAATGCCAGCCGGGCTACTTGCATTACTGACTGTGGTTATGTTTGAATGTAAATGGGGGACATCTGGCGATATCAGGAGATCAAACGTTGGGAGTCTGCGTGATGACTCTCATCTGTTTGTCACCCAGCAGGTGTAATGGATGGCAGGCATGTGGGCTCTTTGCCCAAGTTAATGTACAGACCTAATATTTCGAGGGGAGAAGTTTTTAATTTGCAATTTTAGAGGATCACAGCTCAAGATAGATGTTTCGGGGTGGGGGCAGGTGGAGTAGATATTTTCCATAGCACCAGTTTCTTGAGTAAAATCACCGCTTTCTAGCCTACAGGCATTTCCCTTGTCCCGTTTCAACAAACTTCCTCAGCCCAATTTGTTATTCAAAAATTTATGGAAAATGTATGTTAAAGTGAAAAGGGTACATTGTGCAGAAAAGGGAAGCAGCTTGTAAGCATATCATTATGCGTGAGCCATGGGGCCCACAGATGGCACTTCTACTCAGAAACGAGAGTAGTGCCAAAAGCTAAACTCTAAATACATTTAAATCACATATCTTTACTTAAAAATGGAGTATTTTGGAAGGAAAAGCAGATGATATTTAAGTACACAAGTGGTATTCTTTTGTTCCTCATATAATAGAGCCCTTTACAAAAGTCCTTGCCTTCTAAGTGTGCAGTAAGCCTTTGATGCCTCAAATTCCCCAGAGGATTTAGTCGCGGTGCATGGCTCAGTTCTTAATAGGATTAACCATTGAGGTAGTACCTTGCGAGGAGAACGACTCTTCAAGTATCCTTACAGTTATTGAAAATTAAAGGATTTGTTTTGATTACTATGTTCAATGCTAACAGCAAACCTTTGTTTTGCACATTAGAAATAGTAACAAAAAATTATCATGACATACGGACTTCTTATTTTAATTGAAAATAAATTTAGTTCTTAGACTGTGCCAATCTTTAATTAATTGGGGGAGGCTAACGCCAAGGGATAAAACATTTGTTTGCTACTTAATATAACTATTTGGGGAAAATCTATGTTTTTTAATGTAGTAATCATGCTGATTTGTTGTTTGGAGGGTGTTTATATTTACACTTAATGGAAAAATTATATTTTCACGGGCAGAGTTCAGGTTGGTGATACTAACACGGTAAATAACCTGGTTTTTGTTTTGTTTTGGTTTTTTTGTTTGTTTCTTCTTTCTCAAGAGAGGCATTGATTCTACTACCACCTTATACAATGAGTATTTCACCTCTGAACTTGATTGTGAATAATATGCATCCTCAATTTTTATTGATGCCATTAGATCTGACAGCACTATGATTAAAACAAGCATTACTTGTATTTAAAATTACTTGTATTAAAAATTTAGCACATAACCTTTTATTTTAATATTCTAACAGCTTCATCTATTTAATGATTGTACTTTTAGGAAATCCAAAAGTACAATTGTTTCTGTATGACCTTTGGTATATGGGATCTTTAATTTTCAAAATATTGCAAACACATGTTATTTCCTTGTTTCTCTCCCTCCTTTTGCATTCTCTGATTCTGAAGTGCTGAATATGGAATAAATCTCTTCCAATTCTAATGACCTGTACTGAGTTGATGTGTACGTACGTATGTGTGCACAAGGGTGCATATGTACACACCTCTGTATAAGTACTGTTAGTGGAGAGGATAAATATGAACTATTTTTTAAAGAAATGCAATTTCCTTATTTTCAGCCAACCCCAAGTAAAAGATAGTGATGGCTGATAATGTGATGACAAATAGAAGTCCACTGGCAGTTATTCTTAATAGAAATATATAAATCAGTTATAAGTTTTAGTAAACTGATCATTTCAAACTGAGTGCTGATAAAGTGCTTCAAAAGTGTTTGTATGCCAGTGGGATGGATTGCTGTATTGATTCTTGCAAAACAAATTCCTACTTGTCTTTACTGTGAAAATTTATCATAGACCAGCACTGGTCATTGTCCATGTATTTGGCAACCAAATTCCTTATAAACCGAACACCCCAAGATTTTTCCTTTGGTTCCTTTTGTAGTTTTATAGCTTTTGGTGGAATGCTATGGCTATTTGTATTCTATGGTTATTCAGCATTCCAGACCATGCTCTCACCGGTGATGACTGTTGATACAAAGTTTTAGGTGCTTGGCTCACTTGATCACTTGTTTATGTGCTACCTTGAGTAATCCTCCCTGAGTGGTGAGGATGTAGGACCATGAGTGAGCAGGAAGAGGTTCCACTGTCCCCATAGCAGGGAGTGAGTAGGATGAATAACCAAGTAACCATTGGAGGGTATTGTGGGTGATAGTTGATATGAACAATTAAACAGTTTACTCATGAACAGAGATCAGATATGATAATTACTATATCACAAAACTGACTGAGTAGGTTGGAGCGTCAGTTAAGAGATGGCTACCATATACCAAGGTCAGACTCTTCTTTATGATTTCAAAAGCATTCTTATTCCATGGGTTAGCTCTCCATCTCTCCATAACTAAAATGAGATGACGATAATTTCACAAATCTCCTTATATGTTTCCATGCAAATCCAATGTCCCAGAATGTTTCAGTATAAATCAAATCTCAAGCAATGTCTTTCGGCAAGTTTTTATTTTTCCTTAATGAGTTGAAATTTTTCTCAAAAGGACCCATGTACATTCCTCAAAGTAAAGGAAATAATCAGCAAGAGATTCACAGTTTCTGGTGAGATCTACAAGTTTCTGCTTACACCAATTTATCCTGGAAAACAGTCTATTGTATCCTAAAAGCTATTCAACAAATAAAAACAGCCGTTATATGATATGGTACTCTTTCGCTTGTACTCTGGGCTTCCATATGAGTTCTATTATTTACTTTAGGCAAAGCAAATAAACCTCAACTATGAATTAATTATAATTAGTGACCGATTTAATATTTTCTTTTGCCTTCCTTTTTATATGTCTCCCTCTGAAACATGCTAGGCTGTAATACACAATTATTAGTTCAAGTTGAAGTGATTCTGTATAAAATTGGCCTCATATTTATTCATTCAGAAAATGAGCAGGGACAGAGTGCATATTTTATAAAACCCCAGTAATTTCTGTATCAGATAACCCTTAAGAAAAATAAGATTTGACCCTTTCAAAATTGCTTAATGAATTGGTATTACATGGAGTATCTTTTTAAATTTCTATATATTTTTTTCCTTTTATTGAAACCTTCAAACATAAGCTTTGGACCACAGACCCTGCATTTGAATGTTGAAAATATGATTGTGTTTTGATTGGTGTAGTGCATCTCTATGATAGAAACCATTTATTTTGAGCAAAATTATGCCTGGATTTGACAGATTATTGTGGGAATCTCTGTGTGAGAGATACAATGTTTTAAATTAATTCAAATGTTATCCTAAAGAGTGAATACTCAAAGATTCCGTATAGTGAGAAAAGAAGACTTCTTTGGCCTGGAATGGCTTTGGCGGGTATAAAACATACCGTAAAAAGAGAGATAAGTTATTTTAAATTTATTCTAAGCACACCTTGTTGTTACTATATGGCTGCTGATAATTTCTTTGTGATGTTGGTCAGAGCCACCAAAGATAATACTCTGCTAATTAATCCCTAACATATATTTGACAGTTCTGTAATCTATTTGTCACAACCACAGTGGGCCTTCAGATCCTTAGGGAGGCTTTGGGGACCTCCGGATGTTTTGAAATGTTTTCTCCTGGCTCCCTCCTAAGATCCAACTTAGCTAGCTTGGGGATATCAGTGAATTTCAAATAGCATTTGTGATGAGGCCGCTCTCTTGATCCACTATACAAATTTGCCATTAAAAGCAAATAAAATATGAGCTCCTCGTTGCTCTCCTGAAGCCCGAGGAACACATCCACAACCCCAGCAGTAGGTTTGGAACAGCAGATCAGCCTAATGCTCCCCTCGTGATAAAAGGAATGAGATGTACTGAACAACCATAACTTTATTAGAAAGATTTCTCTGCATAAAGCAGTGTTATATTTTAGGTTAGTGGATTTAATAACTTTGCGATTATGTAACATTTCATGTCTTTCTGATACATGTTATTAGATAGCAAAATTTCAGGGGTTGGCATGCACCTTATACTTTAATGCACCTTCCTCAGCATGTGACATGGGTCCTTGAACAGAATTATTACCCGACTATAAGCATACAAACATGAATACAAAGACTTGTTTTCCTCATTAACCATTGTTATCAGCTAGAGAAGGGCCAACAGAAATATAATGCAAACCACATGTGTTATTTGAAATTTGCTAGTAGGCACATTAAAAGTAGTCAAAAGAAGCTGGTGAACTCAATTTTCTTAATATATTTAATTAAACTCAATATATCAAATAGTATTTTTCAGTGTGTACCCCAATATATAAATATTACTGGGATAGTTTACTTTTTTATATTAGATCTGTGAAATCACATACATATTTTACATTTACACATTGTTAGTGGCAGACTATCCACATTTTAAGTGCTCAATAGCCAATGGCCACATAACTGGTGGCTACCCTATTTGACAGTATAAACCCAGGGGTTGATGTAGTTTCTGATATTTGGGAACCACTCAATTAAATACTGGTCAAATAAATAAGCAAATGATACTAGCTGACTGGTTTTAGTATATCCAGATCAATCCATAATTTTCAGTGCTATAAAATTATCTTATTGTTGGTCTAAATGTCCCATTATCAAATTTCCTAATTAAGGAATAGAGAGATCTTTTATTTGGACTTAGAATATTCCTTTTTTTGAATAAGGCTTCAGTTCCTAAGCAGTTACAAGAACAGTAGAAAAATCAGAGTGGCTTGAGCATACTGTAAGTCATTCGGTCTAACTCATTTCATTTCCTGCTTTGTGGAATGGAACTCACATGCTCATATTTTTATGTCTCTGAAATCTTTATTTTTATTCATTAGAAAGAAGTCAGTTCATTCGCATTTACTAATCTCCCATTTCTCACACAGTACCATCACTCTCTTTATATCTAAGGGGAAGATTGTTAACATTTCTTTTAAGCCTATAAACTTAATTTCCATTAAGAGAACTGGTACTTTGAATGAAAATAACAACATCTTGCAATTTTTATTCCTATTGTCTGGTTTTTATAGGTTTGTCTATATCATTTCATTTTGTGGCACTTCCTATTGTATGGAATAGGGAGACTGATATTTGCTTAATTTTTCTGACATGTATGTTTAATGATAGAAAAGTCCATCTAAAAGATGCAAAGTAAGATGTTCCTAAATTATTTCTCAGATGTCAGGAACATTTAGTTAATTTAAATAGCTCACTTTAAATTCTCAAATTTTTGATAAACATTAAATGAAAAGTTAAAATGATTTGATTGAATCAAAAGGAGACACAGATTAACTGCCTCAGTAATCTAGAAGGTGCATTTCTCATGTAGGAAAGGGCTTGGCATAAAAAAAGATGGCTGGCATTGTCCTATTTATGCATAGTTTTGTCTATTCCAGGTGAATTTATTTATAGAGAGATATCTAGAATGATGGCCACCAATATGTAAGCAGCAGTTATCACTGGCTAGTGTACTTTCAAATGATTTTTCTGTTTGTTTTTATTTAACTATACAAATTTTTTTACAATGATACAACAAAAAAATATTTGAAAATATAGGATTCATTGTAGTTATGTAAAATCCCATGTTTAAAGTCAAACAGAAATATACATTTCAGAAAAAATTAAGTTTAGGTTTGTTAGTTTTATTATAATTTAATAACATATTTAAGTTCAATCAATACATGTCTTATCAGATCTATTGTAATACAGATGAAAGCCTAATAAATAGTAACATTGGCAATAAATGTATGCCTTAAAGCATGCATCATTTTTTACTGAATATTTGATGAATGGCATACACTGATCAAAAAATAATTTCCATTTATCCATTTGACAAATATCCATAATACATATAACAAAATAGGGGGTGAGTTTCATATGTTACGAATTAGTGGATTTTGATATAATTCTATTTTACAAATAAAAATAAATAATAATAATAATAGCTAACATTTAGTATGGAATATTCATTAAGTGAATTATGTATGTAATCTTTATAATAACTCTATGAGTTAGATATTATTATTATCCCTAAGACTCTAAAGAATGCAGAAGATTAAAACTTGTCTTGGGCCGCATGGCCATTCAGTGTTTTCGTCACAAGTTAAACACAAGCAGTTTAACTGTTGAGCCTAGAAAGTTTATCATTACTCTGTACTGAATATACTATGTATACTGACTATACCTGTTTTTATTTTACCTTCCAGCAGCAGGCTTTTGAATTTATAATTAATATGATATAAAATAACAAAGCAACTACCAGATCTCTTGCCTAAAATATATAGCTGTTATTATAGTCTTGTTATTATAGAGAATTCTTCAGTAAATTTCTAAGCTAGCTAAGACAAGTATCTGACTCAAGGGTAGGTTCATCTACAGGTCCAAAGATGAAGCTCAGTGACTTGCCCAAGGCTGCACAGCTAGTCAATGGAAAGGCATGGAAGCTTCCTTTGTACTTTTGAGGCTTACTTGTATGATTTTGTGCCATTCCTAATTATGAAAGTAATTTTTAGATTCAACCCATTGGTGAATCTTCTTCAAAATATTCTTACAATTTTATTTAGTAATAAAATTGTTAAATTGTGGCTTTTTATACCATTAAAAACTAATATTCTGGAGAGATTAAAGGATCAGAACTACACAAGTGAGTAAACAGACTTGATTATAAGGACACCTAGTTATTACAAGGTAGGATATAATTAAGTGCTAAAGTTGTATGATACAAAGACAATAAAGGCTGTAGAGTTTCTAAGAAAGAAATCAAAGAACCATATTGCTTTGCTGGGCTCTGATTGCCAAATTGAAACTTGAAAAAAGAAAAGAAAATAAAAACAAAACAAGTTTACATAAGGTCTTACAATTCTGTCTGGTCTTGTCAGTTTGTCTTTTAAAGACATAGTCTTGATTAGACATATTCTATATCATTCCCTTATAATCAGGTTATAAAGCTACCAAAATAAGGAAGATAGCACAACAAGGAAAGCAGAAATTGTGATTAACATTTGTTGTATGCCTACTGTGTGCCAGAAATATTTTCTTTCCTTATTACTCAATTTAATAGGTGTTCTTCCTCTGCTCCCATCTTACAGTTAAGAAGACTGAGGCTCAGGGGGTCTGAAGAACCTGGTATGAGATTGATTAGTGACAGAGTCACAGTTCAAACTCAGGTCTGCTGTGATTTAAATTCCATACTCTCCACTATACTGTGACAAGCCCTCTTAACTGTCTGCAAGATCAGTATGGTAGCACCTAATGTTGATTCTATATTTCCAAGAGTCTTTGAGGAGGACAAGGAGGATTTTCAGAGTGGTCAGGAAGGATAGAGTCATCAGCCTGAAAGTATTGTTTGCTCTTGTGAGGAGGGTGTCCAGGAGTGTGTTATCCGGCTGTGGCCTTATATGGGAGCTGGAGATAGGCTCAGCCAGACTGAAGCTCCAGCTCACCAGAGGATCTAATACCCTGCCTTAGAAATGCTGGTTTAGGAAGGACTCCTTTGTTTTACAGTTAGAGATACACATTTAGTGTCCAAGATCAGAATGACTTGAGCAAAACTAAGTGATTAAAGCTATTTGTTTTCCATTGTTGTCATTCCTTCTTTGTTGACCTCTCTTTCTTTTTTGCACTAACACCAATCCCTTTGTGAACTTAGGAAATCACTCTTTGCCTCCCTCATGGCCCCAGTTCTACTGGCCAGGGGAGAAGAGAACATAATGAAAAGCAAACATCTTAGTGTGCATTCATTTAATTATGTGGACTTTTTGGGGGGAAGAGGACATGTTTGTATTTTTCAAAAGAGTTCATCATTAGAAGGCGAGCTCAAAATCTCTGTTGGTGACATTCCAGGTATAACATTGGAGTGTTGGTAACAACAATGACAATAGTGACAGGTGATGTGTATTAAAATGGTACTATGTGCCAAGCACTGTACTAAGTGCTTTTGATGGATCTTTATGTTTAATCATCACAACATTTGTATGAAATAGGTGCTATTATATCCCCATTTTAGATGATGAAAGCTTAGGTTATTTGCCCAAAGCAAGTTATATTGGAGTCAGGGGACTTTCCTGTGATATAATATTACTCCTGCATTCTATTGACCATGGTACTAATTAGCAAGTATTTGAATTTAAAGGTTGGCAAAATAATGCTTAGATTGTATGGATGAGTAAACTGTATATTTAAAGATGAAATAATTCATTTGTAAATGTAAAGAACAAGCTTCAAATCTGTATATTGCTAGAAAGATGTGCTTATTCTCCCATTGTAATACTATATATTTCAGTGTTTATATTATAAACAGCATCAGATTTAAAGGATAACGAATGGGTATAGTATTGTGGTAATTTTGTCTTAACGATAATGGTGTGCCATAGTCAAAATGACTGATTTAATTAATAGGTTTTATAACCATATTTTACACTTCCCTGTTGAAAGATATTCTCAAGGGTAAGGTGTACAATTTAGCTTATTTATCTCCTAATTCCAACTTTCCTACATTTTGAGGAGATATAGTATTTATTTGCATTTTTATTCTTTTTTTTATGTGCTCATTTGAAACTTATCTATTTTCTTTCTCTCTTTTTTTTTTTTTTTTTTTTTTTTTTTTTTTTAACAGTTACATCCAGCTTTTTATTGCCTAAGAAGACTGGGGCTTGCTTCGTTGCTTGGCTTTGCTGTGGAGCAGTCCTGTAAAGCCAGCTGAATTGCACATTGAAGATCTACCCTTTTGGTGAGTGGAATCATAGCTACAATTTTGTGTTTTGCTCTGCCTCATGTTGTTTGTATTGTTGACCAAAGTGCTTTGATACAGAGCACAAAATAGGGCTTTTCCAGCTCCGTGTAGAAAACCTGGCTTCTTTTTTTTTTTTTTTTTTTTTTCCTTTTTTTCCTTAGGGACAAAAGTAATTTGTCCTGTCATTTTCTTTCTCTGAAATCTGCTATTGTCTGTCTCTCTCTTCCAACCCAATTGAATGACTACAATTCTTCAGTCATGTATCTGCCTCTTGTCTACCTGGATGTGTCCCCTCTGGTACCCCCTCCTTATCCCCTGGCTTCTACAAATAATTTGGTCATCAAACTTTTCATATTTGCTATGTACACATGGAAATAAAAGGTGATGTTTGTGGTCAGTTGGGCCACATAGCATTGCATTGAAAGAAAAACTTGGCCCCCTTGATCTGTTTAATGTTGTTAATCTATACATGCAATAAGACAACAAGCAAAAAGGAAACCAGCAAGCCTTTCTGATGTTCCTAGTAAAATCCTCTGTGTTTTTATTGCTCCTTAACTGGTATTCTCAATATATTTCTACAGCATCTAGCACCATATATCAAAGGGCTTCCTAAGGCTTTTTCTTAGGCATTCTGCATACATTTTTCTCCAGTCTTTTGCTTTTCAGATCTTGCTTTTTATATTTTTACAGGTCACACCTCAGCAAGACAGTGCACTTTGGGGGTGAGAAAATTAAAGGGTTCTATGGGGAAAATTAAAAATACATTTTGCAACTCTAATTTGGAGATGGATCATCTGACTTAGCTAAAACCTCAGTTATAGAATAATTTTAGTAATTTGAGTATTCATGCAGATATTATAGCCAAGGATAAGATAGGGGAACAGTTAAGATAGAGACTTATGAGTGACTAGATGGATAAAAGGAAAAGGTATCTGGATTAATTTTTTTCTTCTTCTTCTTTCTTCCCTTTCTATCCTTTTTTTTTTTTTATTTCTAGCAGATATTGTTTGTGTTTTTTGTTTTGTTTTGTTTTGTTTAGTTTTCTTTTTCCTGTGAAAATGAGGCAGAAAGTAAAGGGAAGTTCTTAGGTGGCGAAGTAAGTGAGAATGTGTTTACGGGCAAGGTTGATGATGTGGATACTTTGATGAAGAGGATGTGCATAATGCAATAATCAGACAGCCTGGCTGGAACAGTGAGTTTGGAAAGTACTTACAGAGCATATAATATTATGCCTGGATGGGAATCTCATGAGGCTGTAGTGAGAAGTAAAGTAGATGATGCAGTTAGGTACTTAGCATGGTACTTAGACACATAGTCAGAGATAAATGAATGTTATCTGCAGTTTTGGCTCCATTTTGATGGTAAAGAAACTGAAGTCCAAGCAATTTGTCTGAAACCTACCTTTCTACCACGACTAGTTTTCCACATTTTTTTCTTGCTGTCCCCACATGTTTTCTTGGTTATGTGGTTTGAGCTGAGGGAATCTTCTATTGGGGTAGTGGTGACTTCTTTTTGGATTACACTATTTTTAGATTGCGAGAAAGGCACTCAGTGGGACAATGCTCAGCACACTTTAACTATCTCTGAAGCATAATTGTTCCTAGTGTCTTGGAGGTCAGATCCAAACTGGGTTGTGTAAGGAAGGCTTGAATTTATTAGAGTACATCTCTGACTTTAAGGACCCTAGCACATAGATTAGGTGCTATCCATTTCTAGAAATATCCCCTAGTACCACTTTTTTTCTTGGAAACGTGGGTCCATCATTGTTTTGGTTCTTAAGGAGACATCACTGAGTACTTAGGAAATCCATTCTATATGTAGAGTTGTCAATTTTGGCAGAAATGGGAAGGGGTATGGTGAAACAGACCTAAGACTGATATATCCTATGTAACCCATTTATCCTCTTCCAGAGCAAGTCATAGATTGGAACACTGCAGGTAGGTTAGATGGAGCCAGACCTGGAAGAATAGAGCCTACCATGAAGAGTAAGGCCCATATTTCAGGTTCCTAGAGGGTTTTCTTGACCTTGTTAGATTCAATGATCATTCCCTCTTTTTCTCTTTCTTGCTCATCCTCCTAATCTT
The DNA here is from genome assembly GCF_046562875.1 of Panthera onca. Lineage (NCBI taxonomy): Eukaryota > Metazoa > Chordata > Mammalia > Carnivora > Felidae > Panthera > Panthera onca. Next base: position 57,522,913 of record NC_138339.1, read on the forward strand.
ATCATCTAATATAATTCTGACTCAGTTTCCTGGAAATGATGGGTCTTTGGTACATGGTTGTCAGGGAAATGGAAAATGAGGACTATTGTATCAATGTAGGAAGAGAGAAAAGGCTACATGATTTTAGGAACCATGTTGATAATAAAAGCAAATCTTAGGATGTAAGTGATTTGCCTAGCATGCTGGCCTGGAAACTCATTGAGTTTTCTCAGTGCTCTCATTAGGTCTGGCCATCATTTAGTTAAGATAATTGACTCTTGCTGGGGCGCCTGGGTGGTTCAGTCGGTTAAGCATCGACTTCGGTTCAGGTCATGATCTCACAGTTCGTGAGTTTGAGCCCCGCATTGGGCTCTGTGCTGTCAGCTCGGAGCCTGGAGCCTGCTTCAGATTCTGGGTCTTCCTCTTTCTCTCTGCCCTTCCCCCCGCTCCCGCTCTGTTTCTCTCTCTCTCTCTCTCTCTCAAAAATAAATAAAACATTAATAAAAACTAAAAAAAAAAAAAGATAATTGACTCTTGCAACCACAAATGTTTTGAATTCTGGCTAAATAATCCAGTCTATGAGACAGGGCTTGGCTTGCAGAAAACTGCTGTCAACTTTCTCAAGTCCTTCATCCTAACTGTCTGGCACTGTAGTTTACATTCTATTGAACCTGTTTTCAAGAAATACCTACCTACTTAGCAAAGAACTTCATAAGACTTCTGCCATCTGCTGTTCAATTTAAAGTGTCATGTCCAGCCCTAATAGAATAAATGAGAGTAGCCTAACTAGGCAATGGGCTTTGTAAGCATAAACCAGTGTTTGCCCAAGTTTTTAGTTCCCATCCATACTTTCTCTGGCTTTTTAAAATTTTTTTCTTTTCACTCAGGCTTATTACTGAAATTTTAAATACTACTCTCCTTCCTCATAAGAGGCAATACATATATTTATTATAATGTAATTAACTACTAGATCATAGCTTATGAGATCATATTCTTCATACTAAAGCATAGGCTTTCTTAAGAATAATGCCATATTTTTGCTTGATCAATATATTTCAGTTAGTAGATCAGTACCTTAAAAATTTCTATGCAACTTCTTTTGCTTAACTGGAATTAGTGTATAAAATGGTTTTACCCCCTATTGAATTCATAGAAAACATTAGATTTAAATGTAGATTCTCATAGTTCTCATAGACACTCATATATGCTTTCAACCAGGCTAGGATGAGATACAAGATGTGATTCTGTTGTCACTAAAAATATGGGGTTTTTGGCTATTTTTCACTATTTACAAAATGAAGATAAAAGAACTTAAAAATCATGAGAAAAACCCTGATCTTTTGAAAGAATGCCATTGGTAAGGGCTAGGTAGAACCAATGTTATTCAGTTTTTGATAGTAATAAATTGAAACCCTACTTTAGGTAGAAATTTTGGGATAATTAACAGATCTACACGAAGGCTGTGTTTTTAGCAACATATCCTGCAGTGGGTGACGTGTGGATTTAATTCCCTATCAGTGGAATACAAGTTGACATTTTTCACTTTCCTTCCCATTTAAAGGTTTTGTAATAATCAGTATGTACTGAATATATAAGTGACCTAGTCTCTTTAAAAATAAGATTAACTTTTTTTTCCCCTCTAGTTTAAAATGCACTTCTGTGTAAGCACTGAAACTATTAGCACTATGATGAAAGTAATACACAGAGCTTTTTTTTTTCTTTTCCTTTTTTGCCAGCATAGAAACAGATTTTAATACTTAACATCTAACCTTTAAGATGAGAGCATTTTGAGATATTTGTTTTCGACACTATATACCTGAGATGCCTGTTAACGTTGTGAGATTTACAACAGGTTTTCTTTAAATATTCCAAATTCTCCAATATATAGTCATGCAACATTATATATTTCACAAAATATTTCCTTGAAAATTTAAAGACTAAAATAGAGCTTATGTAACCAGAACAAATATATAATGTGTGTGTGGTGTTTTAGTAAAACAGTTATGAAGGGTTAAAAATGTAGATAGGAACAGTTATTAAATACATGTCATGTACTACATTTAAAATTTTTTCTCAATGTAAATTATTTTATTTAACATAAAACTAAAGTCCTCTTAATCCTGAAATCTGAGGTCCCAAGAGGTTGCTCATCTTTGCATAGCTAAAAAGGAGACAAGCCTTAATTTTTAGTCCAGTCTGTTATTCCAGATACTGATCCACTAATTGAAATATTTTGAACAAGTAAAAGTATGGGATTATTCTAGAGAAAGTCTAAGTTTTATTATGAAGAATATGATATGATAAGCTATGATCTAGTAAATTAATTACATCAATTTTAAATTATGAAACTTTTGTTAAATCCTGTTGTCACTTATACTGAAGTGTGAATAGCATGCTTACCAATGTTTGCCAACTATCATTGGATGTAGATTTTGGTGTTCGAGTCCTGGAGTACATAAATCAATGAGATATTTGTAACGTAGAATAAGAAAAGTAATTATAAAATGCTATTTAAATTTTTGAGTAGCTCATTTGGAAAATTGAGTGGGAATATCTTTGAATAGCTTAGTTTACTATTACAAAACAGTTACAAAAAAAATAATAAAAGTGGTCTGCAGAGGTTTTTTTGTATCATTAGAACTATGTAAGCCAGGATGAACAAATAGAACAAGCACTTTAATGAGGTGTTAAGAAAATATGGAGATATTGTAGGGTTAGTTCCAGACCACCCCAATAAAGTAAATACAACAATAAAGCAAGTCAAATGAATTTACTGGGCTCCCAGTACGTATAAATTTTATGTTTACACTATACAGTAGTCTATTAAAAGTACAATAGCCTTATGTCTAAAAAAAGGACGTATCTTAATTTAAAAATACTTTATTGCGAAAAAAATATGCTAACCATCATCTGAGCTTTCAGTGGGTCATAATCTTTTTGCTGGTGGAAGGTCTTGCCTTGATGTTAATATCTGCTGACTGATCAAGGTGGTGGTTGCTGAAGGTTGGGTAGCTGTGGCAATTTCTTAAAATAAGACAAGGCCGTTTGCTGCGCTCTTTCTTTCCTGAGCAATTTCTCTGTGGCTTGTGACTCTGACAGCATTTTACCCCCAGTAGAACTTTTTTCAAACTTGGAGTCAATTCCCTCAAACCTTACCACTACCACTACTTTATCAACTAAGTTAATGATACAATAATCTCAATGCTTTTTTGTCATGTCAACAATCTTTACAGCATTTTCACAAGGAGTAGACTCCGTCTCAAGAAACCAGCCTCTTAGCTCCTCCACAAGAAGCAACTCATCATCCATTAAAGTTTTATCATGAGACTGAAACAGTTCAAATATAATAATAATGAAAAAGTTTGAAATATTGCAAGAATTACCACAATTTGACAGAGACATGAAATGAACAAATGCTACTGGAAAAAATGGCATCAGTAGACTTGCTAAATGCAGGGTTGCCATGAACCTTGAATTCGTAAAAATGCATTGTCTGTGAAGTGCAGTAAAATGAAGCACAATAAAATGAGGTATCCCTGTATAAGGGAAGTAATAATATGATGAGTCCCATTTGACTGAAAAACCAACAGATTAAAAATACATTGTGAAAAGGTCAATTTAATATAAATATCATCATACATAATATCAATTTTAAATAAGTCAAAATATTATAGGTGAGGTATTTTAATGGATATTTGCTTGTGTGTGTGTGTGTGTGTGTGTGTGTGTGTGTGTGTGTGTTGTGTACCTACATACCATATTCAACTCCATAGAAAATGGGTTATAAATGTAGGCATCCTAGGGGCACCTGGATGGCTCAGTCAGTTAAGTGTCTGACTTTGGTTCAGGTCATGATCTCATGGTTTGTGGTATCAAGCCCCGCATCGGGCTCTGTGCTGACAGCTCAGAGCCTGGATCCTGCTTCGGATTCTGTGTCTCTCTCTCTCCCTGTTCCTCCCCTGCTCGCACTCTGTCTCTCTGTCTCTCAAAAATAAAGATTTAAAAAACTTAAAAAAAAAATGTAGGCATCCTAATAAAGAATGTAAGAATATAGGGCCATAATCATACAAAGAATAAAATATCAAGAACATGGGGAAATAAATAACTATAACAGTTGATTCTCCTTATTTGTGGCAGTCATGTTCTGTGAAGTTGCTGGGAACACTGAATTAGCAAGTACAGAACCATTGCCTCTAGGGGAAGTACAGGATTAGATAAGTGCAAGCCTCAAGTCCCAACATTTTCATCAGCCAATCAACAGATCAATATGTAACCTTGTTTTATGTGTGTTTCTGTTTAAGGACATCTTATTTAATATATGTTGTTGATTCATTAACATTGAACTCATGGCCGACAGCACTGTAACTCCTGCCTGACCAAAGCTTACCTAGCACATGTATTCTCTCCATAAGACACATAACAGCCTTCTTAGACTTGGGATTACCAGGTAGCACTTAACTATGTGCTTGGGGTGGTCATTTAAAACAGCAAAATCAGCAAGAAAAAACCACAAAAATGTAAAAGGTGTGGCACCAAATAGACCATGAAAAGGACTTGTTTATAATATGAGCACTGAAAAAAGAAGGCACGGCATTGCCTTGTTACATCTCAGCCCGGAACATGTGTACTGGGCAACTCAAAATTTTCACTGCTTTGTGTGTGACTGTAAAAGTACCAGGAGTCACCAATAAAGGAAGCCAAAAGTAGATAAACCTATGTTCAGTAATTAATATTTCAGTATTTTATCTTATTTGGAAATCTAGATATTCAATGAATATCCAATATTTAACCTAACTCAGTATACTTTTAAGTTTTCAGTTACCAAAAAGATTTTGGAAACTACTTTTAAGTAGACATACCATAAGCATAAATATTATTGAAAAGTAGGTTTATAAACTTTTTCATTACTTACATACCTTACTTGTTAACAATTATGTTTAGATTATTTATGAAAATTTTATGATATTGAATGTCTAACCTTCATCTTGTTATCTGTTATTTTTCTTGTTGACAAATTCTGTAACTGAGACAGCATAAGACTGACTTTCAGTAAATCTAGGTAGAATAAGAGTATTATTATATCCAATGCTGATAACTCTAAAGACATGCCTGTTTTACTTAAGCCAACAAACTTAAATCAGCGTTTATTTACCAAACGTTATCCTAGATCACACGAACTTGAAAATCATTTGGGTTAGTTTCTATATTTATGAGAGTATACTTGATTTATATAAATGCTTGTTTGTCTTTACAAATCAATTATGGCAATGCCATCTGGAGGTAGAAAAATATCACAAATCTATAACACACATACATAGATGCATGTAACATAGACACATGCAGAGATCTTAAAGCTTTCATTTTAAAATTCTAGCAATGAGAGGGGCACCTGGATGGCTCAGTAGGTTAAGCATCTGACTTCAGCTCAGGTCACGATCTCATGGTTTGGGTTCGTGAGTTTGAGCCCCACGTCCAGCTCTGTGCGGACAGCTCAGAGCCTGGAGCCTGCTTCGGATTCTGTCTCTCCCTCTCTCTCTGCCCCTCCCCCTGCTCGTGCTCTGCCTCTCTGTCTCTCTCAAAAATAAACATTAAAAAAAAATAAAGTACTAGCAATGAGAAAAGTATGATAGTGGAAAACTCACTAGTTTATAAAAGGAGAGTTGAATCCAAATTGTGTTTCTGGCGAATAGAATAAGTTAAAGTTACCTGCTCAGATGGCTAAAGCTTTTACTAATGTTTGTGGAAAGGCTTTTAAATTTTTTATTCCCCTAATTTCCATATAGCTTTATTTTCTTTCTTTTTCTCTTTTTATTCCCCCTACCCCCCCCCCCCCCCCCCCATCACACACACTAAGAATTGTCTCCTTGAAGTTTGCGTATCAAGAGAATGCTCTGGGTTCCTAGAGAAGACCAGGTAGAATATTTTTATCTCAAAGGCACAGGGAAAGTATGCAAATTTCTCCAAGAAAGGCTTTTGTTTCTTTAATCCAGATCTTTCACAATATGTGCAAACCTTTTGAGATGAATAGGGGAGGTTTGGGGATTGGCAAAAGGGATAGGTGGTGTTTGAATTGTTTCTAGAGCCACATTTCTGTTCTTAAAAAGACTCAATTTGTAAGACAAGTACATTTTTTAAGTCCTCAAAGAACTGGGTTGCAACTGGAATGATATCCAGAAGCTGGCCCAGCTATCAAACTACATTATCCTCATTTTGCTTCTTTATATCAAGAAGAAGATCTTCAACTAAGATTGAAATCAAAAGATCCCTATATTCTACATTTAGAGCTGTGTTTCTTCAGAATGGTTTGGTAAATCCTTCTACAATGAATTCAGAATGTTTTTCTTTTCCTCTGGGTACATACTTTCTTTCATTTTAGCTTTGAGGAAAAGTCCTAAAAAATAGTTCCTATCAGGATCTTAATATCAGCTTCCAATCTGGCCCACTTCTGATTGTAGAGCTACTTAAAAAAAAAAGAAAAAAAGAAAAAAAAAATCCTTTCAAATATCTTGTTAGGTGCCAGCCAGGAGCAACAGTAAATATTCCTAGTTGTATTGATCAACCCCATGAAGACCTAAGAAAGGTCACCCCTACGGTGACCCAGAGAAGGTGCAGAAGGTACTACCTTCCCAATATGCAGAGCCACTTCCAAAGATAACCAAAAGAAATACTTAGACAATTCCCCTGAGAGCTGGCAACACTTGTTAGGACCCCAGCTACAAATGTAGTGCAACCCACATCTCCATCTAGATGTATTTTTGGGACCCCCACCCCAACATCATGGTTGGTTGTTAAGCCAAGCTCCTGGGACACAAAATTAGACAAATGAGGCAGTAGCTATTCCTGGGCAAGAAATGATCAATAATCAATATTTTCCTGCCAATCTGAATTTGGAAAGGAAGAGACATGAAATTTTACCTTCTCTCTACTGGGTACCACAAGTAGAAATCTGGGAGAGCTGAGTTTGTTTTTTATTCTTATCCTTTGCAGACTACCGGTTTTCCCAGAACGTCATCTGCAGGTTCCAGGTGGGGTGCCCCAGTGAGTTCTCATCCTGGTCCCCAGAAAGTACAGAGGAGGAAAAATTTTTTTTCTGTCTCTTCTTTATAGTGAGTGCTTGGCTGAGACCACCTTTTCTCTAGGGCAGTTCGTAAATGGATAATCCTATCTAAGGTGGTTAAAAATTCTCCACTGAAGCCACCGTAATTGAAGATTATCTTTGGTAAGGTTACCTACTTGTCCAGCTTTAAAACAAAATTTTATTCACCTGAGCCCTCCCACTGGTCCCGCCCCCAGCCCAACCCCAGACCCAATCCCGTTTTTAAGTCAGACCCAGTCAGACCTGGGATTGCTGGGCGTTTCTAAGTTGGGGCTTGTCTATTAGGTCTGATTTCCAGAAGTAATGCAATGGGTCACCGTAGGGGAAGAAATGCCCAAATGAAGTCCTGAGGCTCCGAGTGTAGAAGCTGCAGATGGAGGATCTGAGAGGGATGTTCTTATCACCTCTGTAGGTGCCCGAAGCAGCGAGAAATCAGCAAACTCAAGAGGCTGAACAGGTAGCTTACCTCTCGTTTCTTGTTGCTCCTGGGGATTGTTGGGGGTCTCCTTCAATTCTGTCTTTGACATCAGAACTTTAAAAAAATAAACTGAGGCGTAAGAGTTTGAGTAAAAATCAACTTAAATTGGCAGTGCCAAAGTGGAAGTGGTTAGGAGAACTTTATAGGCTGGAGTTCAGGGAGAGACTTTCACAGACAAAAGCCTAAAGCAAGGTCAGGAAATGATTGATTGGCTACAGCTGAAAGCCTAATCAGCTGTTGGTGATTGGTTGTCCTTAGCATTTTGATTTCGTAGTGTTGAGTTATTTACAGGCTGACTTTGGTTTGCTTATGTCAGTCACCATAGCATTAGAGCCATGTCAGTCAAATGTCTTCCTTAATTAATTTAGCACTTATTTAATTAATGTAATGAATTTAGCACCTCCTTATTCCACAAGTGCAGTGTTTTTGATTTGGAAGTCATTTTTGTAAGCTGAGCAGAAACTAGAATGTCTAGAGCACTGGTATTGTCTGTTCAGAATTAAGCAGGATATTTTTAAAAGTCCATAAAGTGTATTATACCAGCATTTGTCTTCTAGGAAAATTATGAAAGGTTTTAAAACATTCATTTCCTTGGTATTGGTAAGTGTGTGGTGTGGGGGAGGGGTTCACCAATCACTGACTTATGGGAATGCATAGTGCTGAGGAACTGAAGAGACTTAAAACTTCGAAACCTCTTCTTACCCATTTAACATTTTATGCTAAGAATTATCATTGGACAGCCAGATATATTTCAAAGGATATTATCTAAGGAATCGTTTAAAATAAGGGCAATTTGAAAATAGTCATTTACCTTTAAGAGTTTAATAACATCAAAATGTTGAAGTAATAGCCCTAAAAATTGTATCTTTTTAAAGAACATATAAGAATATGGAAATATTTTTCAAAAGTACATATAGCCTTATTTACTTATTTTATTTTGACAAAGATACAGAGAGCAAGTCAGGGGGAGAGACAGGGGAGGAGACTGAATCTCAGGCAGGCTCCATGCTGTCAGTGCAGAGCCCAGTGTAGGGCTCAAACTCATGAACAAGGATATGATGACCTGAGCCAAGACCAAGAGTCTGATACCTAACCAAGTGAGCCACCCAGGTGCCCCGATTTTTTTTTTTTTAATGTACCACAGAACATTAAGGAAAAGGTGAGAGTGACATACAAGGATATGTTAATAGGGACTAGTTCTGGGGAAACAGATAACAAAACATTTGTGTTTTCTTATTTTTTTTCCATAGTTTTCTAACATTCTACTATAATTTTATATTACTTAAATTTTTTTTAATATTTATTTATTTTTGAGACAGAGAGACAGAGCATGCGTGGGGGAGGGGCAGAGATAGAGGGAGACACAGAATCCAAAGCAGGCTTCAGGCTCTGAGCTGTCAGCACAGATCCTGACTCGTGAGTCGAACTCATGAACCATGAGATCATGACCTGAGCCGAAGTGGGTGCTTAACCAACTGAGCCACCCAGGTGCCTCTTATATTACTTTTACAATGAAAGTAAAGGAAGAAAACAGCTGAGCAAATTAGAATGTGATACTTTTTTGGCCAGATTGAGATGCTTGTCTTGGATATTAAGCCATCTTTTTCTTACCAAAAATGTGAATACCTTTTTTTTAAGTTTATTTATTTATTTTGAGAGGGGGGGGAGAGAGTGTGTGTGTGCATGCACAAATGAGTGGGGGAGGGGCAGAGAGCTAGGGAGACAGAACTGCAAGCAGGCTCAGCAATGTCAGTGCAGAGCCTAAGGCAGGGTTTGAATCCATGAACCATGAGATCATAACCTGAGCTGAAATCAAGAGTCAGAGGCTTAACCAACTGAGCCACCCAGGCACCCCCTCAAAATTTGAATATCTTATTGTTTATGAGGATTTAATATCCTCCAGAGGAAGATGGTGCTATTTACATTAATTATGGACAGTCAACATGAAGAGGAAAACTACCGTGAGAAACAAAAAACACTATTTTTTCCACTACTATTTAGATTACCTTTTCAGATTCTGTTGATGAAACATTTCTCGTTTCATATAAATTAATTTTAAAAATTACTAAATCTTTTTGGTCTACATTTTAGGGGAGTATGATGTATTAAATAGTACGTGTTAAAAAGAAGTTTGTAAGTCTTGTTTTATAAAAGCCTCAATTACTTTGGAAGAACAAGCTGGCTTTTTTAAAAAAAAAGTGAAATAAGCGATATGAAATTCAGAGGAAAGACTTATCATTGTAGTTATCATTGTGGGCAGAGCGCATAAGGGAAAGCATCGGAGAATGGATGGCATAGAATGAGCCGTGAATAATGGCTAGGGATTTGATAAGCTCACTGCAGAATAATAACACGGACTACTTATTGAGGGCCTATTACATACCAACTACTGAGCTAGACTTTCACTGTAGCCACTTCAAAACATTTACCACAGTGTTATCCAGGAGCTGATATCATCTCATTTTACAGATGAAGGAAAGTAAGACTCAGAGATACTAAACAACCTTTCTAAGGTTAAATAGCTAAAGAATGATGGCGGAAGGATTCAATTACCATTCTCTTCCTGCCCCTCCTCCCTCTACCCTCCCTTCTCTTCCTTCTCCTCATGGAGTCCTTGTGACAGGCATAGAATGTTATTCAGTGGTGACATCACAAAGTGTTGGTTTCTTCTGCAAAAATGGTGTTAAAGTGGCTTTCCCAGGGTTGCAAAGTAAATGGTGGTGCTGGGAACAAGGTTGATTTCAGTTAGAGCTGAGGTTTGATCAGTGACTGCTCTTAAACATGCTCTATGAGCTTGAGCATGTTACTAAACTTTTTAGGGCTATGGGATCCCATGTGCAAAAGTGCTTTCTTCAGGGGCTCTTGGGAAGATTCAATTACTTGTTATGTGTAAAAGTGCTTAAAACAGGGCCAAGCATACAGTAAGTACTTGATGACTACTTTTTAGATGATTATTATTAGCAGCAGCAACAGCAACACTGTCATCATTATTTATGTTATTATTGTAGCTTTGTTACCAACCCCCCCCCCCCCCCCCGGCAAAAAACAAAAATGAGTATTACCAGTGGTACAGGAGGACATTTCAATAACTAGTGAAACAAAACTGAGAGGTTACTCCCATGTCAACTTTATCTGACATATATCCATTACTTCAAGGAGAGCATCTCAGTTTATGTCTACTCTGGCCTTAACCACTCTTTTACATTTGCTAATTTCCCTATTCTAGGAAAAAGATGGCAACTCATACTCAGAGCTTTCATTAGCTAATAGTATCTAGTTTGAAATTAGGAGCATTTGAAAAATTAGATTTATTTGACAGCTACGCTCTAATCATAGCAAATCATATGTGGGTTGTTGTATTTAAGGTTTTTATAATTGACTTTTAAGATAATGTGTGTAGGAAACTAAAATTCACTAAGATAAATAAAAATACTAAGAAATAATGACAATGGTATGAGATGGTGGCCATTGGGAAGGTAATGATGGAAATAGGGTGGAAAATTCTACTCTATAGGAAGCTGGCAAACTGGAGTGAGCAGAGTCCAGGGAGGAACCACTGTAATCAGAATGGAGGGTTTACATAGGGAATTAGTGGGGCAGAAGGTTGGTAAAGCTCTCATTTTTCTCATTTCACTATGTGAAAAACATTTCACTATGGAGTGCTGTCCATGAGGCAGCACTGGTCTGCAGGCTATCATGGGGGATTCTCTTCTAAACCACAGCCCTCATGTGAGGGCTCTAAGTGACCACTTCCCTTTGTGACTTACATTGAAGACATCTTTTTGGAATAGCCAATTTTATTCAGGCTTTCCACATTATGAATCTAATCTCCTGGAGGGCAGCAGCTGTGTCTGAATTCCTTTTACTTAAATCCTCAGTGTCTAAAGAACTGCTTGGGATGCTATAGGTGTCCAAGAAATATTTTCTGAGTTATTGAGTAAATTCTATCCACTGAGGGTCTTTTACCAAGTTCATTTTGTTTGTGTGACTATATCTAAGAACTTTGGGATTGGTGTAGAGAGAAAAAGTGAATTAATTCAAAATTTAATTGCTATTTGACCTTCAGTGAGGTCAGTAGTGGCACTGTAGAAGTGTTTTGGAGACCTGCCACTGTCAGATGAAACATCAGTAGCACAAATTGAAATATTAAATCGATTCAAGAGGCCTAAAGCACACATAGTTGTCACTCCTGGCATGACATATAAGGGGCTTTGGGAGAGGAAATGTTACTGACCACTGAATTTCCTTAAAGGACCACATCAGTTTTAATCATCAAGAACTTTCATGGATTAACAGCACTGGGGTGGAAAAACATGTCAATAGGGTAATGGAGAGCAAAAAGATGATGCTCCCACATGGTGACAGTGCTACTTTAACAAAACTCAAAGCAGGATGATTCACGAAACAATTTTGTACTATGTGTATGTGTGTTCCAAGTCAAGGCTGTCAAGGGAAATTCTTTCAGAAAAGTTACCTCCGTGCTCTAGTCCATCCCTCTAGAGCTTCCTCTTACATAAATCACATACTAAGGATCATCAATTTAGATAAGGACATATAAAATTAGCCATTTGTAGGGTAATTCTGCTTTTGGTGTGTTTCCTAATCCAGGTATAAGAAATGGTAGTGAATTTTTGTAGGGGGAGAGGAAGGTTATAGATACTTTGTGATGAAAGATGCCACATCACACTTAACCAAATTCTTTGCACAGTGGTAGGTTTCAACTGCCATGACTACTTGGTCAAACAAAATCCCTCTGCCTATACTGAGTAATATTTTGGAAGTATATTTGTGTGACATCCAGGATTTTGCCTCTGTCTACCCATACGCTCTCCTGTTGTGGGATTGCTTCAGAGAGCCATTTTAGGTCTTTATGTATACAAAACAGATTGAGACTGTTCCCAAAATGTAGATATATTGTAGATCAGATGTTAAAATTCAGTAATAGCAACAATAGTAGTAATAAATTCTGAAACTTAATAATAGCTAACATATGGCAACCACGTAATATCATGGGCCAGCTCTGATAAGGATTACATATACATATCTCATTTGATTCACACAACACTGCATGGAACATTCCAGACTGAAACCTTCTGTACTCCCTAAAACTTTTCTTAACCAATCAGACTTAACTAGATTTTTTCCTCAGTTTCCGTCTCCTGATGAAGGTGGACCCAGTCCTGAAATAGCACTTATTTCACAGTATAATTCATGGTAGCATTATTTTTAGTATAAAACAGAAAGACCCAAATTTGTGTCAGTATCAGAACCCAGGCTTATATTCCATATTGTGTATGGCAACTTTCTGAATAAGTGATACTCAATGAATGTCTTGATAGGACATTATAGAGGAAAAAAAGGTATTACACATACACTTTTATTTTATGGGCTGTTAGTCACATCACCTACAACTTCTTTAACGTAAAGGCCCTAGTAGATAATTTGCCTGACTCAAATATGATACATTTATTTATTATAAAATTTATCAATTCTAGATCATGAACTCCCAATTGCTCTTTTGTATTATTGAAGGAGACCTTAAGTGATGAAGACATTTCCCTGACCTTGGAGTGACTTCAGGAGACAATTTAAAGACAAGACACAACAGCATTTAAGAAAAGCTCAACATAAATTTGAGTGCACTCCAAAGAGGGAGTAGTTGTCACCATGGTGATCTTATTCTTTCCTAGACTGAGCTCAGAATGAAAGGGGAGGAGTTTTCAAAGGAAAGATGCTGAAATAGGTGGACCAAAAACCTGGATACAATATGTAGCTCTTATTAGAAATATGGTGCTTCGCTTGAAATTTTGAACCCATGCTTGGGATCAGATACTCAAGATAATTATTGTTAAGTAGCCTGAGAAAGCCCCATTCTATTGTTACAATATTTGTAAGTAATTAGAAAGTTATCTTGTTAATATCACTATAGTGCTAAAAAGCATTATACTCACACTGGCCTTTCTTTAACAAACATTTGGAATATTTATTAATCCTATGCAACGTGCAAAGTGCGTTACATCCATTATTTCTTTTAATACATACAAAAAATCTATGTGGTAGATACTATAATCATTCCCATTTTAAAGATGTGGAAACTAAGGCAAGTGAAACAAACTGTCTTTTGACTTTTGGTTTGGATCTGATTTGAATCTTTTTTTTTTTTTTTTTTTTTCTTTTCAGTTAGGTTTCCTTAGAAAAAATGAGGTAAATAGTCACTTGGGCACTGACTCTTGATTTCAGCTCAGTTCATGATTCCAGGATTGTGGGATTGAGCCCTGTGTCAGGCTTGGGGCTGAGTATGGAGCCTGCTGGAGATTCATTCTCTCTCTCTCTCTCTTTCTCTGCTCTTTTTCCCCACTTGTGCATATTCCCTCTCTCTGAAAAACAGATAAACAAGAACATCCTCATGGAGCTTGCTGTCTAGTGGTTTGCCTAGGTCACACAGCTAATAAGTAGCAAGTAGCTGATCTAAGAGTCAAACCAAGGTTCAAACTCACAAACCCCACCATAAATAACTAGACTCTGCATAACAAAGCATTATGTCAATATTATGATGTTAGAAGCTCTGTTTATGACTGGCCAAACCTACAGGTCAATGTTTGGATGATATAGGTAGAAAGACTACTGGCATGAGTCTGGAGTACTCACAGCTGTCATTACTTGTGTGCCCCATTTTGATAATTCCAGGAATCAACTACCAAGAGGGTAACTTTTTTTCCTATTACATATTACCCAGAAGTCTTTCTGGGTCTGGCAATTTCTATCAGCCACAAGTGGAGGATGATTCTCTTCTAGTTAGGCGGTGCCTTCCTCTTAAACTGAACATATGAAGCAGACATTTATCAAAACCAACCCTGGCTGCCATTGTGGTGACAGATGTCACAGCTAGACCTCCCTCAAACAATCCTGGAATGACTCTCTGGAATTCTCTGTGTGCCAACAGTCATTTTCAAACACAACAATTTTTTGCTTATGCTTTTCCCCTTGCTTTCCATGTGACCTTCATCATCTAGTTCTTTCCTCAGTTACTCTAATTTCTAATTTCTAATAATTGTGGAGAAGAATTATTTCCTTTTAGAGAAATCGCTGAGACTCTGGCAAAATTACTATGTAGGTATTGTTGGTTAACATTTGGGAACATTGACCCTCTGCCTTATGGCCCCTCAGGTACTGGTATTGTTCACTTTTTAACCAAAAACAAAACAAACAAAGAAAAACACCTTCTTTTGTTTCCTTTTCAGATACTTAAGGGATTTCTAGCCAGTATCTTCGTTTCCCTGAAGGAAATGTATGGGAGCCAGCTGCTAAGTGCTGGTGTTTGCATGCACCTGTTTGTTTATTTTTTAAAATGTAATTGGGAATATGCCTAGAACCATGAGTCTGTTTCTGTAGTGCACTCTAAGCAGATTTCGGCACACAGAAGACAATCACAGCCTTGTATTGTGCATTTCCTGCATGCATAGTTCTCTATTTGGCATTTTGCAAAGATATAATGATCAGAAATGCCTGGAACACAACTTTAAATGGGGAGATGAGGTACTAAAAAGTAACCAAAAACATTAACTCCATATCAGGGATTGCAACACTCTTTATCATTGGCTTTTAATACCGGCTATACTTTCATATCCTCTAGGAAACTTTGAAACACACACACTCAGCCTGGTATCTACCACTAGTGATGGTGATTTAATTGGTTGGGGGTGTGACCTACATACTGATATTTGGCAGAAGCTATGCAGGCAATATTATGTAACTGGGCCTAGAACCATCTCAAGGCCTGCCTTTCCCAGGTCATCTCTGGGTATCTGCCTCCATACTCCTTTGTTGTAGTCAACTGTTCTGCTTTCTGTTTGAGCATACAAAGCTCATTCCTTCTTGATAACCTTTGTTGTATCTTTTCCCTTCTACAGAAATGCTCATTACCTAGATCTTTGCATGGCCACTTCATTTGTGCCATTTAGCTCTCAGCTTCCATGTCATTGTTTTGGAATCTATATGAGCAGACTTTCTGTAACTGTGCATTGCTGAATGACAGTGGCCATAAACAGGGGCACCATCTTTCCTATCAATATTTTCTCCAATTTCTCTCAAATCAACTGGTTTTGTTTATTTTTTCCTTTCCAAGTTACTAAAGGAAACCAACTTGTTTATTTAATTAATTAATTTAATCAATCTTGAATCATTGAAAGGTAGGGACCAAGAGAGCAGGGACTTTCTCTGCCTTCAGTTCAGTATTGTATTTATGGTACCTAGAATAGTACCTCGCACCCAGTAAACATTTGTTAAATGAATGGTCTGTGTGTGGTACATGAAGCTGAGAATCTCTGCTATAAGGCAGTGCTGTAAGGTAGTTGAAGTTCATCAGGAAATGTTAACGGCTGAGGTAAGGTTCTGCATGGATTTCAAATAAAGAGAGTGGTCCTGACAAGATGTTGGAAGGCTGCTCTTTGTAAGGGGAATAATCTCTCTTAGATGCTGAAGGAAGTCGTCTCAGAATACAGCAAGCTTGTTACCTTGGCAAGGATGAACAAGTGATGATTAAAATTAGCTTGATCTCATGATCTGATATAATCATCCAAACTGAACACAATATTTGGAAATAGATCACAATTGATATCTAATGCAAATATTTCTAAATGATATTATCATAACTGGTGGAGAGCCTGCAGTGTCCCTAGTTCTCATGAAAACTTTGAAAGCTGTATCTTGATTTTAATTAATATGCTGAGAAAAGTGAGAAGCAGTTAATGATGATAATAATAGATAACTTCTAGTATTTATTGAGTGCATCTCAGTGCTGGGCATTGGACTACATATTTATATTTGTGATACAATTTTAACTCTCACAACAAACTTAGGAGGTGATTAATACCCACAATTTACCACCAACAAAACTGAGACTTAGGAAAGCCAAGCAATTCACAGAAGTCTCATCCCATTTAAGTGGTTGAAATGTAATTTGAACCCAGAATCATGGACCCCAAAGCTGTTACAGTCACCTAAAATGCTGCACTGCTCAATTTGTGACCTTGATGATGGTCTGTCTTCAATACAAATTGCATTTTACTAAGTTAGAATTTCAATAGAAAGTACAGAAAGATTTCAGATTACAAATTCTTATAAACTTTCTATTTTTTGAAGTCCAGCATTTGCAGCTCAAAATAGGTTTTCACAAAGGAAGAGTGTTAGGAGACATCACCAGGCCACTGAGTCCAAACTTTGTAAAACTTGGAATATTTTCTTAAGAAAAAGAAAGTACTTTTATCTCGCACATTGTTTTATATATTAAGGGTGATTAAAGTTTTTTTTTAATGTTTTCTGTTTATTTTTGAGAGAGAGAGAGAGTATGAGCTGGGCAGGGACAGGGAGAGAGGGAGACAGAATCCACAAAGCAGACTCCAGACTCTGAGCTGCCAGCACAGAGCCTGACAGGGGGCTTGAACCTGTGACTCATGATATCATGACCTGAGCCGAAGTTGGATGCCCAACAGACTGAGCCACCCAGGCGCCCCAAGGGTGGTTTTTAATTATGGCAATAGCATGTAACATTTAAAAAGTACATTAAGAATTTGCCTATGTTTTAATGTTATGCTAATATTTAAGCAAAATATTACTACCAAGAAAGGCTCAAAAAGTGCTCAATTTTTAGCTAATACTTAAATTGAATGCTGATTCCTGGTTAATCATTTAATTAGAGACAGTAAAAAAAGATGTTTGGGTGATTTTAGATGGATGCCAAAGGAGATTAGGGATTCTTTCAAAGAATTTAGGTGGATTGCAATTACTTTTATTACATGTGATTTCATTTCAAACTGGATTATTTTTTTTCTTTCTGTGTGAAGGTATCATTCCTCTTCAAGCATTGTGATAGAACAAGTGAGATTATGGGAGGGTTTGAACAGGATGTGCGTGTCCAGGGCATATGGAAATGGAAGTACATTTGGTGTATTGTGGAGCATCAGACATTGAAGATAGAGGAGGAGGGATGAACATGGAAAGGATTTTAAAAGAAAAAAATTTTCTTGGGTTAGGTCCAGTGGCCAACTACCTTGGTTTGGATCAGTTGTTTTCCAGTGTCTGGACAGCTGGCCAAGGGTCTGCAGGTGAGATTGGAGCTAGGTGAAGAGAAGGCATGAGCTGTCTCAACTCCACACAGGAGCTTGTCTGCAAAGCCCCTGTGTTTCTAACTCAGGGGAGGGGCTGCTTTCTCTTTAGTCATAGAGGATTGACAGATTATATAAAAAGGCAATTCCTGTTGAATTCAGGTACCAGTACAAAGAAAGTACCAGTTCCTGATAATCAGCCTCAATTGATATTGAGTGCACAGGTGGGCCTATTTTTCTTTTTTTTTTTAATGATTTATTACTGTCAGAGAAGAACGGTAATAAACCATTCTAATGTATTTCCTTTAAAAAGTGGAGCTACTGCTGGTTTGTTTTTAAAACAAATAGTTAATTCAAAACCAACAGAATTCTCCTTTTTAAAAAAAGATGGTAGTTGCTTATTTACTTCATTTCAAAGGTTTTTTTTTTTTTTTTTTTTAATTCAGTCTCCGTAGCAACAGAGACATCTGTCTCTATTCTCTTAGTCATTAAAGCCAAAGAAAGTAGCTGCTTCAAAAATAATAAAGGCAATTTCTATGAATTGGGTAACTGTTAATTGTTGCCAAGAAATCTTAGTGAGATAATGAGGCATACAGCAATTGACAAAGATCTTTTCATTGATGTATGAGCTTCCAGCTATCCCATGGTGGTTAGCTAATATATACAGTACCATCGATGAGGTATTGTGTGATTCACTATGTAACGCACATAGAGAAGTGATCTTTACTCTTTCTGATTTCTTTCAGAAGTATGCCTTGCTGTGATTTTTCTGATTGCTTAGTAACTAATCATAACTCGTGATTCTAGAGAATGTATTTGCCCATTACATTTCATGAAAGTAGAAAGGTTTGAAGCATTCACAATGGAGATCAATGCGACAAATAGTATAGTAGTCGGTGGTGGTGTTAAAACACAATATACTTTTTATTTGGGTTGTAGATTCTGCAAAACCATTTGAGTGAAAATACTTAAAATTGCTCTCGATTCTAAAATGTATATTGGCATTTGTGCTAAAACTGTTTGCAGGCCCCTTATAATGAAACCCCAATCACCCTCTACAATAGCTTCGCTAATAAACACAAAACAGTTTGTCAACGCTTTCTGCTTTCCCAGCAGCCAAGGAAGCAAATTATATTAAGTCAGTATTTTTCATTATTGGCCCTGTGTTTGGCACATGCCTGGCTGTATGTGAAACTACTGTTAAATGGGTAATAACAGAAGGAGAAACCAAGCGTATAAAAACAGCTTTTTGTGATTTTTTTTTTTAATCAGGAAATATGCCTCCGATAACCAGATGTGGAATAGCTCATCGTGTTATTGGCCCCATAAGCCTATTTTAGTTTCTTAAAGGGGGTTGGGGAGGGAGGATTACAAATGAGAGTATAAAAAATGCTGAATCTTGTTTCAAAATTTGGATGTTTATAAAATTTACATATGCATGGATAACTATCAAGGAAAGTATACTGGATATTAAATGTATATCAATTTTAGTAGAAACATGAATACAAATTTTGCTTCTATTGGCGGATGTGTGGTGTACTTATAGTACAGATAAGAAACAGAAACTAAAACATGGTTTTAACCTCACAATGACATTTATTTCATGTCAAACTGTAGGTATATATAGTTTGGTACATCATACAAGTAATTAAGGCATTGGTGGTTGGAAATTGGGTAAGATCTTGGAATAAAAATGTAGACATAGTTAAGCAAATCTTTTTAGTTTTGGGATATTTTTATCATTTGTGAAGTATTTTCTTTAAAAATCCTCTAAATACAGATATTTCTAGTAAATGCTTGTGAATATAAATGAATAAAAGACATTCTCTTGTATAAATTACAGTATTCATCTGCATAATTTTGCACTGTTAAGGTGACAAACTGTTAATTTCCTTTCAAGATGCCTTTAATATAATGAAAGTAGAAAGAATTTTCCCAACAACCAAGTAGAAATAGACTTGACTAGCTGTTGGTGACTTTTTATCAAAAGTTTAAAAAATTCAGTGTAAAGAAAATCTTGGCACTTGATGTAGCATTTATAACATACTCTGGAGGATCTCAAAGTTACAGTACTGGCTTTGTTGATCAAGTTGTAGCATATTGTCTATCAGCATGTCACTTAACAGCAGGTGGAGGCCTTGAAATGAATATTTGCCTCACACAATGGCCATGGACAGCACTTACCTCTTTCTCCAGATGAGAGATTAGGAAGCTGTGGCCTATGGACCACATTTGACCCACTGTCTGGTTTTAAACAGTCTGTGAACTGAGAATTAATTTTTTTACATATTTTTCAATCATTGGGGGAAAAATCAAAAGAAGAAAAATAGTTTGTAAAATGTGAAAATTATACAGAATTAATATTCTGTGGGGTTTTATTGGGACAAAGCACACCCACTTGTATACATATAGGATGTGGCTTCTCTTTTGCTCCAGCCACAGAGTAGTTGTGGCAGAAATGCTTGGGGGTACAGAACCTAAAATAGTGATTTTGTGGCCCTTTCAAGAAAATGTTTGCTGATATCTGCTCTAGATTTAGGTTATAGCATCAGAGTGAATCCAACAAAATGTGACTAATAAAACATGTTCTAACGGCTAATAAATGCAGTTAACATTTTATAAGAACCTGGTTTCCCCAGGGAGTGTGCTAAATATTTTGTGTGGCTCTTCCCCCTGAATTTATACACCGGCTCTGCCAGGTGGATACTGCAATCATTCCCATTTAATGGATGAGAAAACAAACCTAAAGGAAAGGCTTGCACATAGCCACACAAACAAGATGTGAGGTAGCTAGGATTTGGAACTAGGTTTGTCTGAGGGCAAAAGTCATATTTTAACAAAGGCATTATAGTCATCTCTAAAATTAGGATCCCTTACAGATGAATGCCAAAAAAATAAGCACTTCTTTGGGGGGGGGGGGGACAACCACAAAGGAAATGAGCAGACATTTCCTTAACAAAGAAATACAAATTCTTTCTTAGATAGCTGTTAATTTAGGGAGGGAGGTGAGTGAAATGATTGAAGCTCTATGTGGTTTTCGGACTTGAAACCCGAGATTTGGATTTCCTTTCCCCACAAATTATGGTTAATGATTTGGCAGGGTCTCCAGAGTTTCTGAAACACAACCTTCAGGCCACCATTCTGGCATTTCCGCTGGCTGGAGCATAATTGTGTGGCTACCACAAGATTGGGAGAACTGTGTTACTCTAGTGGACTTTTCTACGAAAGAGAATTCACTGGGAAAATCAAAACGTTGTTACGACGAGGAGAAAGAGTGGTCCTCTTAACTGGTCATCTGGGACATGATTCTGTGGTACTGGGAAAGTCACTTAAGCCAGATTCACTCTTACAACCCAGGATTCCACGGAAGCAAGCACTCATGGGGGAGGTTCTAAAGGCTGTAGGCCACTTCTTTACTTAACCCCTTTTTCTGGTTCTGTCTTTTGTGCCAGACTTTGTATGAGCTAGGATTCTAATTTTAAGAAATCTAAGTAGATAAGGAATATATTGGAAGAACGTCAGGTAGTTTCTAGAATCATCAGGAAGCCAGGAGAACAAGGTTGATAAAGGAGGTAAGAACAGCAGATTTAGCAACAAGAGGCATAAGGTTGACCTTACCAAAGAATTGGGCTAACTGGGACAATGTCACTAGTATTAATGCTATTGAGTGTGGCCACCTTGATCAATTCTTGACCTCTCCCTTCACCTTTGTGTCTTTTGTAGAAATTTACAGTCATGGATGGGAATAGTGAATTGCCCAAGTTATAGACTAAGTGCCTCATCTTACTAGCCAGGTATAAGAAGGAAGGGCCAGGTGGACTCCTTCCGTTTCCATAGTGGGAGGAAAAGGGTTTGGATATCATGTAGACAAAATGGAAGTGTATTTATCAGTATATTTGGTGAAAGCCTGGAATAAAAGATGATTTTCCTAGTCCTTGCTCACAGGAGAGATTGATCCATAGTCCTCAAACTGCTGTGTTATCTCTGGGCAGTGTTTCTTGGAAAGCACAGTCAAGGAATTGCTTACTGACCCCATGGATGATGAGAAATGCCCTATGACATCTTGTAAGAGTAGAGAATGGTGATGCCTCAGCTGAGTTTCAGATGGTAAATATAAATATTCAGGACACAAAAAGGAGGTAATAATGCATTGCAGCAGGATTTTGGCAAAAAGCCAGTAATTACAAAAATTAAAGTGCTGCTAATTTGATAGCATATTTAAAGTTTTAAAAAAAATTCCAAGTGGAGACTTCCGGTTTCAATTTTATATATAATACAGCTTTATTGAGGGATAATAAATTATACAATTTAAAGTGTACAATTTGATGAGTTTTGACATATGTATATTCCCATGAAACCTTCACCATAAGCAATTACATTAGCTTCAAACTTTCTTTGTGCATCCCACCTCTACCTCCATTCACAGGAAACCACTGTTGTGCTTTCTATCACTGTATATATACAAACATATACACAATATATACCATATATATGTATATATATATATATATATATATATGGATTTTCTAGAATTTTATATGAATGGAATCATCCATCATTATATACTATTTTGGGGGATGTGTGATTTGGATTCTTGTGTGAGGAGTTTGGCCTACAATGTTGTGTGAATCAGTAGTTCATACTTTTTCATTGCTCTTCATAATGCTCACAGAAGAAAGGGAATAGGTAGCTACATCACTTGTCACTATCTAAAATCTAACACTATTTTTTTCAATATATTTATACAGTCCACTGAGACTGAATGAAAAAACTCCTCCAAAACTGATCATTTGAAATGGTTTGAGTAAGCATTATACTCCTTGCATAGGTCACCTGGAAGGAACCTGAGTGAATTCACTGCAGGTTGATTTTCTTATCCTTTTAAGTCAGGAAACCAAATCTAATCCACAGGTGGGGAAAGTCTCTGTAAACCTCAGCTGCTGTGATTTAAAATTAGCTAAGCGAGGGGCGTCTGAGTGGCTTAAGTCAGTTAAGCGTCCGACTTCAGCTCAGGTCATGATCTTATAGCTTGTGAGTTCGAGTCCTGCGTCAGGCTCTGTGCTGACATCTCAGAATCTGGAGCCCACTTCAGATTCTGTCTCTGTCTCTCTCTGCCCCTCCCTGGCTCATGCACTGTCTCTCTCTCAAATATAAATAAACATTAAATAAATAAAAAATAAAATTAGCTAAGTCCGTACATTTTTAGGGACAAATGAATTTCCTTACAAAATGAGATATTCTTGGAATTTGTTGGGCAAGGTATGTTAAATCTAAATTTAAACATTTATAAATTAGCAAATATTTCATGGGCTTCTGATACGTGCCACGTATTGAACTTGGTAGCAGAGATACAGAGATGACAAATAGATGGTCCCAGATCTGGAGAGACTTCTAGTGTAATAAGGGTACATGGTTACAAAAGGTGTATATGTTAATTTACAAACAGCTACTTACTGAGCATCTATTATATGCCAGGTCTTGAGTTAGACCCTGTGGAAATGGCTCCTTTCCTTCAATCTCAGAACTTGATTTCCCGTGGAAGAGATAACTGATAAGTAAGCTCATAAGTGAACAGGATTACTTTAGATTATAGGAATTTTATAACAGAAAAAAAGCAGGGTGACGGGGTAGTAATTTAGGAAGGCCATTTTATAGAAAGAAATCATGAACAGTTTCGCTGAGGAGCAGGAGAGTTGGGGCAAGAACGTTTGGGGAGGCATGGAGAATTGCAAGCACAAAGACTGCTGTGGGGCAGGGCCTTCTCGATTAGCTGGACATGAAGAAGAAGGATTTGTCTGGAGGGGGTGAATCAGTGAAGAGTGACTTGAAGTCAAGGTGAAGACATAGGCAGGGGAGATCCTGTAGGGCTTTAGCAGCCATGGGCAAGATCTGGGTTTTTCAATTTTTATTAGGTGAACCAGGGAGCCCCTCGAGGAATTTAAAGGAGAGAATACCTGTTTTTCCCCCTATCTTTAAATTTTTATTTTATAAGTGAGTTCAAGGTAACACAATAAAATAAATCCTATTCATACAATAAAATGAGCAGATCTTACGTGTTCAGACTGAGTTTTGATAGTTAAACTCAACTTACCTGATAACCACCATCCCTATTGAGATACAAGACATTTAATTCAATTTTGGAGAAGTTCCCTTGTTGCCTTTTCAGGTATGCTTTTATTTTTATTTTTTAATGTTTGTTTATTTATTTTTGAGACAGAGAGACAGAGCACAAGCCAGGGAGGGGCAGAGAGAGAGAGGGAAACACAGAATCCGAAGCAGGCTCCAGGCTCTGAGCTATCAGTGCAAAGCCTGATCCCGAGCTCCAACCTATGAACTGTGAGATCATGACCTGAGCCAAGTTGGACACTTGACCGACTAAATACCCAGGTGACCCCTGATTTGTTTTTTTAAAAGATTAACACTGAGAACTCTGGTAGAAGGTTCACCTCCGTATTGTTACCTGACTATATTTTCCTCTCCATAATTGTAATGCTTTTTAAGGGTCGCCATTTTTGTTTGTTTGTTTGTTTGTTTTGTTTTGTTTTGTTTCTGGCTCCTATGGGCCACAGGCCTTCTGTTCTGATCACTCTCTTTCAAGCATTCTTGGGTACTTTATTTTCAAGGTCACTTCCTAGTGAGATTTTGGTCTCTACCTGACTAAACTCGAGTAAGGCATAAGCCTCAGCTCAAATCCTCACTTTTCATAAAGCCTGAAGCCTATAATTAATCCATTCCAGACTGGTTTGTGTTCTCTGAACACGGAGGAAGTTCCTCAGCTATTCCATATTGAGTTTTTATTTATACTATCTAGTAGAAGGGTATAGAAAAAGAGATGGCTGCAATGGGAATAAATATAGTAAATAATTTAGAGAAAATAATAATGATGATAACATAGAGGGGAAAGGCAGGTAAATTCTGTCTCAGTGCAGCTTTGTAATTGTTAAAGGGAAAGTCTTATGCAACATGTGTAGACTTGGTCCAGACACACTGCAGCCTTAGTTTTGTAAAACTGCTGAAATGGTTTGGTTTTTTTCTTTATCTTGCACTGTGAGTCGTTTTTGTCCGCAATCTAGTCAGCGAGTCATGAAGGCTTACACACTCCAGAGAACGCTGGATGCCTTTCTGCTGGATTCAGACTTCACTCTCTGCTGCCTTGTCATCCATCTAAATGCTAACTAATGCCTTCTTTCTAGAAAGTAAAACGCTCAAGGCATTGGCTTGTCAATGGTGGGTATTTGCCTGCACTGTTCCCTTGGCCTACTGAGGTAATGGATCCTCAGGATTTATTTATTTTAAAAATGATTTAATGTAGTATGTCTGTGTGGGTTGATGGGTTAAAACTTCAGGATGCTATTTACAAAGAATTGCAGAGAAACCGAGGGAAAATGGGGCCTTGGCCAAGATTTTCTTCCTTATTGATGCTGCCATCACAAATATTTAATTGGCATCAAGGTAAATATTCAAAGGTTAATGTAGCATGCTGTTAATGGATAATGAAGGTGTACAATCCTTGCTGCCTCACTTTGCTCTTGGAATGTAATTACCAGTGTAGGGATAGTCAGATATGGAAGCAGTGTACCATCTTTTGGCATTCACCTACAAGTACCATACACAAGAAATGGTGGTTATTATGATCCATTTTGTGTATTTTGATGCATTAGTCACAGTCCGTTGTTTGCATTTCCATGTGTTTAAGATCCAACATCAGTGAATTAGATGGTGCTTTTTGGCAGCAACACAACAATGTTGAAGATTTATACATTGACTTTAAAGTGGAGTTGAATTTATTTCTAATGCAACTCCTATCTTTTGCATCTCTGGGCAGAGGTGGGGGGTAGTGGGGAAAGACTCTTAAAGTTATTTTTCATGGTGTGTTTTTTTTATGTTTCTCACATAACAAACTTAGAAAAGAGTCTGTACATAACAAGTGCTCAATAAATGCAGCCCATGACTATTCCTCCTATTTTCTTGCTTTTCTAGATGATTCCTTTTTTTTTCTGAGAGCCTTTGTGCAAATCCTTTGTAATTTTCATTGTTGTTATTTGACTGATGTTACTTATAAAAATATCATGCCAAAAGTTTTCCTCTATTTTCCCCCTTTCAAAAATTCCCTCAGTCTTAGAATTATATTCCATGCCAATGAATTATGCTGAAACATAGTACTTTTATATGGTTATCGTCTGGGAAATGAATAGAGAGGTAGCTTATGCTATTATTTCTGCTCCAATGCATTATTTTTAAAACACTTAACAAGAATCATGAGGAGTAACATAAGGAAGTAGGAGTATTTGATCTGATGAACCCTATGGCATTTAAGTGCAAACCACACAAACGACATGTTAACGGAAGAGAATGGTTCTGACCATACAATCCTCATTCCTTTGCTTCTTGTGTTCCACGTATGTGCTGATAATAAAGGAGAGCTGGTTTTGAATGGTCAGTAAGTCTTAGCTAAGCCTCTTTAAACTTAACATTTATTCACTTAGTTTTTTTAATGTTTATTCATTTCTGAGAGGGAGAGAGAGAGAGAGAGTGAATTGGAGGAGGTTGGGGGGCGGGGTTTGGGGGGAGCAGAGAGAGAGGAAGACACAGAATCTGAAGCAGGCTCCAGGCTCTGAGCTGTCAGCACAGAACCCGATGCAGGGCTCAAACTGGTGAACTGGGAGATCATGACCTGAGCCAAAGTCGGACACTTAACCGAGTGAGTCCCTCAGGCACGCCTTTAAACTTAATATTTATAAGAAAGCATTTAAATTTGAGATTTGAGGCTGCAGAGTGAACCACACCCCCGGCAGCCCATCAGCTGGGGTTCCTGCCTCCATTGATTACTCCAGCCTTGCTCTCATCTTCTCAGGGCTTGCCATCCCTGTTGTTTCTGCCTGCTTTCTTATTAAAGAAGAGATTAGCAGCTGTTAAATGCATATTAGGACCCAACTGAGACTTTATTTGAGATGAAAACAGAAAACTTGAAAACACACTGAGAAAAGGGGAGCCCCTTAAGGAGGGCATGGTCAGTTTTTGGAAGCATTTTGTCTAAAATAAATTGTTTCTAAGACCCAGTTTTCATGCTTGGGGAGGTTTTTGTATCAATAGATATGAACCAAAGTGATGCAAATTAATTGAAAACAACACTGGGTTGGTAAGCATGACTTTTTTCATTTTGTGTCAACTAAGCAAACTCTAACTAATTCTCTAGCCATGTCTGTGTAGTCCCTCTGCATTAACATCGCCGGGGGGTGCTTGTTACATTACAGACTTCCAGGCTCACACCAACTTTTCTAAAATTTCTGCATGAGAAATTTCTTTGCCAGAAATAGGTATCTTTTGACTTTATTAATGTAAAACTGTAAGAGTGTGGGATGTGGAACCTGACCAGCTGGCTTTGTACCGTCAGCTCACTGAGTATGTGACCTTGGTCCGGTTACCTGACCCCTCATTTTCTCATCTGTAAATGGGAGATATAATCGTATCATCACTTCCAGTTGTTTTGGGACTTTGAGACAATACCCGTGAAGCAGTTTGCACAGTGCTTGGCAAATATCAAATGTGCTGTTAAATGTTAATTATAATTATTGTACTGGTATAGGTGTTAACATTTTATCAATAATAGTAAAAACATTACATGGAAGCTTATTTGTGACAGACTTGTAAAACAATACCAAAATCTTCATATATTTTGGAAACATAGAAATCTCAATCTTTGGGGGCACTTGGGTGGCTCAGTCATTTGAGCATCTGACTTAAAATCAGCTCAGGTCACGATTTCACATGTTGTGGGATCAAGACCCACGTAGGGCTTTACATTGACAGTGTGGAGTCTGGTTAGGATTCTCTCTCTTCCTCTCCCACTGGCACGCACACACTCTCTCACTCTCTCTTTCTGGAAATAAATAAACTTTAAAAAAGAGATATTTCTGGGGCACCTGGGTGGTTCAGTCGGTTAAGTGTCCAACTTCGGCTCAGGTCATGATCTTGCAGTTAGTGAGTCTGAGCCCCATGTTGGGCTCTGTGTTGACAGCTCAGAGCCGGGAGCTGCTTCAGATTCTGTGTCTCCCTGTCTCTCTGCCCCTCCCTGACTCGTACCCTGTCTCTCTCACTCTGAAAAATAAGCATTAAAAGAAATGAAAAAAAAAAAAAGATATTCCAAGCTTTGTAGCTCTCTCTCAAAAGTAACTTTAAAAAATCACAATAAAAGCAAATGAGTTTTGTGCAGTCGGCATTTCCTTTCAGTGGCTTTCAGGAAAGATCTTCTAGGATATAGCCTGTAAAAGGCTGCCTCAAGAGCTGGATGACCAGCATGGAGTAAGCCCTGCTGTATTGTTCATTGGTGGAATGATGTGGCAGATTTCCTGCCCTGAATCTTCCATTGACTTTACCTTTGAGAGTGGCCATGGCCAGAACCTGTGAGCAGCCTTCCACCCCCTCACACCTGCAGACTGAAGGCTGTCCGGTTCTGGCAAGGTAAAATGTGCCCTTCACCTTTTCCCCTGTAAAGATGGCCTTGTGCTTTCACTGTGTACATTTTCAGCCAAGTTCCCACACACTGGGTTTTTGGCGATTAGAGGGCTTTAATTACAGCTATTAGACAGACAGTCTGAGCAAATGACAGTGTTTTTCCTCTGGTCATGTAGCAAACACTTGAAAGGGGGAAGGCACAGATGGAGATGGTGTGTGAATGATTCCTGCTGTTCCAATGCCAGTGGCACCTGGGTGATGTGAGTTGGTGATGCTGTTTCTCTTCTGGTCCCAGGAGACCTGCTGTGACTACTTGGAGCACACTGGCCACTGTGTCTGTGCTTACTGCAATTTGGTTGTGACTGCCTCCAAGGACACCATTTTTCTCTATTGTTCTCCTTGCTGCTAGACCACATTCATTTTTCTTGAGGCCATGCTTTGGAAGACTGAGAGGGCCCTCCAAATGGCTCTTGATAAATGCATTGAAGGCTCTGATCCTTTTGCTTTAATAGTTGACTATTTTCCCCCTTTCCCATGCAAATCAACTTTCTGTCTTGCCATTTCTTTTGCTTCTGCCATGTTATTTTAACATACCTAGGGCCTGAGAAGAAACTTCTCAACTTTTTTTGGCAACAAAATAAGTTTTCCTTTACATTTATAAAATGCTTCCCTTGTATATCTCTTATAAACAGCAATCCAGAGAATTAATTCAGGCTATTTTCAGACCTATTTCCAACATTTTGATGACTCAGAATCTGAATCAGAGCAAATAGAACGCGATCTAAATACTACAAGGTGACACAAATTCAACACGAGTGGGAAAGGATTAAAAAGGCAGTAATTGCAGTTATTCATCTTTAATTAGTTTATATTGAGAGAAGTAATGCTGTGGTTCTAGGGATATATGTTTAGGTATCACTTGCATCATTTCTCAAATATATAGTCCCAGGAATATAAAAATAACTAAAATTTATGGACCCTGTAACCAAAATCAGAGTTTCTCTCTCCTTGCTTAAAGTTTTGAATGTCCTTGTTCTATGGTTGATGAATTCATGATTTCTCTTACGTCCCCATAATAATCAACAGTGTTCTAATTGATCTACCTGAATTCTAATAACTTCTATTGACTTTGTTTAGAGACTCTATGGTATAATTCCTGCCTTCAAGAAGACTCTAGTTCTGAGGAGAGGACTAATATGAAACTAAGGTGAAATTGTTTGCTTATGCAGTAATTACTTAGGGAATACCAAGTACATTCCAGGCAGGGCACTACTACTATTCATGAACAAAATGAATGTAGAGGAAGTAATGAGTTTTATACAACTGTCACTTGTGAGAGACTGTCTTTTCCAAAGATAAAGGCACTAGTAATATCTCCCTTCCCCTGTGCTCTTTGGTGATATGGCCTGCCCACTTCCTGTTCAAGAGGTGGGGTATATTTCGACCACCTTGATTTGGGCTGGTCTTAGGGATGCACTTACAACCAATGGACTTCTGAGGCTATGTCAGAAAAGGTCAGGCAACTTTTACCTGGAAATTTTGGAACACTTGCCTGCCAGACACTCCCTCTCAGGGAATGCATCCTGGACCCTGGCTACCATACTGTAAGACATAAGACCACATGAAAGGGCCCTCTGAAGGTACTCTGACTACAGCCATTGGGTCACCTCTACCCACAAATTAGATGTATATGAAGATAGTTTCAGACCCCAGATTTTTCAGTCTTCCCAGACATTGTGGAACAGAGGTGATCCAATCACTTGTGCCTTGCCTAAAATCTTGACTCACAGAACCTGATGTTGTTTTTATACCACTAAGGTTGACTGACTTATGCCAATTTCTAATGATAGAGTATTGAGCAAAATGGAGATAGATAAAAGAGATGCTACTGATATGCCTGATAATAATAATCAGCTACTGAAAGTTCCTATTCATTATTGTGTCCCAGATCTTGTGACCTGATGCTTATATAATCTTCACATGGATCCTGGATTTGGTGTTCTTGCACTTCCCGTTTTCTGGATGGTGGAACTAAGGCACAGGGAGGTGAAATAACACATTCACATAGTAAGTGAAGGAAGAGGATGTGAAGCCTTTGTGCTTAACGGCTTGGATAGATGGTATATCTAAGGGCTAAATATGGTACAGTCTGGCACTGGTGCATGAGTTCAAAGATTCTATCACTCAGAGATGGGCTGGTTTTAAACTTTGTGAGGTTTTGTGAAGAGATAAAATTTATACAGAGCTTGGTCAGGTGTGTAAGGTTTAGATAAGCTGAGTAGGAGAGGAGAGACAGGCATTTAATGTGGAAGTAACCATGGGAACACAGATAGAAGTGAGAAAGGAATTCAGGAGTGCATAGATGGAGAGTAACAGGTAATAAGAGAAGCTGGGAAGAAGTATAGTATAGGATGTTGGATAGCTCCTTGAGAGATGCAAGCATCTGGGGCATTTGACCTGGGAGGAGCATGTCTAGATGAATACTTCATTACGAAGTTAGTCTAATAACAGTTTAGAGACTAGGCAAACCTGAAGGGGGTGGGCAACCAAAAGACAAAAGAACAGCTCAGATGCTATTTAATTAGTCCAAGACAGGAATAGGTAGATGGTGGTGGTATTGAAGATGAAGGGCAAATTTAGAGAAATTTCAAAAAAATCAATGGTACAGCTTAATAACAGATTGAATATAAGGGTTGAAAGAATAGAATGTGGCAACAATAATTTCTAGCCAGTGAGGTCAGAAGTGTCACAAAAAAATCTCTTACATTCAAATATTGCCAGAAGTAATGCTACTGAAGACCAGTAAAGGCATCAGTGTTAGAATTTTGAAACTCGAGCAGTTTTTGCAGAGTTGAAAAATCTTACACAATAATATCATAATACTTTATATCATCTTCTATCTAGAAGACTCTTCACTTTTCTATATGTGATATGCAACTGTCATATTTTTTTTTTAATTTTTTCAACGTTTTTTATTTATTTTTGGGACAGAGAGAGACAGAGCATGAACGGGGGAGGGGCAGAGAGAGAGGGAGACACAGAATCAGAAACAGGCTCCAGGCTCCGAGCCATCAGCCCAGAGCCTGACGCGGGGCTCGAACTCACGGACCGCGAGATCGTGACCTGGCTGAAGTCGGACGCTTAACTGACTGCGCCACCCAGGCGCCCCGCAACTGTCATATTTGATACTCACTACAAGACTATGAGATGTAGGACAGGTGGTGATCCCGTGTGCAGAGGATGTAACTAAGTATCACAGAGGTTCAATTCCTGCTTCAACACCCCATGATAGATGGGACCTCGTCTTGGGACCAGGTGCTCTGGCGTATAGTCCACTGTTATTTTCCATTTAAAACAAAAACTGCCTTTTTGGAAAGATTTTGGACTTGGGTAGGTATTGTTTTTATTTGGAGATGCTCTGGAGCATGAATATTTCTCAGTATTCTGTACTTTCACAGTATGTTGTTTCTGACTTAGAGGATCAGCCTTATACAATTCCTCATTATATAAGTGGACTTGGATGAGTGGGTAAATGAAAAAGTGAGTAAGGTGTGAGGAGGTTTTGTGAACTCATTCCATCTACAGATGAAGTTCCAAGACTTTAAAAAGCTGTATCTATTTTTTGGATTTTGGTTACTAAGAGCAAAAGCCCAGGTGACACTTTACTTCTTAACCCTTTATGTGAACCCAGTTCATTTCACTTCCTAATTATATCTAGAATCTTTGCATTCTCATTCTTATTATTAATACTTCTGCTTATACTCTCTCCATGTTTCTTGGAGTAACTCAGAAGGCTTTGAACTTGTGCTGTATTAGCTCTGCACACCTGTGCCATCCATTCTCTGTGCGAATCTGACTTCAGTTGAATTATCAGTGGTTTTCCCAAGATTTATATAAGATTTTCCAAGCTCTTTGGCATAGAAGTCCCCTCAAGACCCTGTCAACCACTTCATTGTCTTCTCTGGTAGGTCCCCCTCATACTTTACACTACAGTAATATTGATAGAATGATGGGTTTAAACATGCGCGCGTACACACACACACACACACACACACACACACACACACACTTCTTTTCCCTGTACTGTAGCACTTGGAATGCCTTTCTTCATTCTGCTGGAGTTATCCACTGGAAAACTTCTGTTCAGTGTTAAAATCTACTCATGTCGGCTTGTCAAACACACCCTGCTTTTCTCCAATTTAACCATTTACTAGCTTCCTGCTGTTATACTATGCTTGGACCCAGCACACACTCCACTTGGCTTGTGTCAGCCTGTACTGTATTTATCTTCATGCCTACCCTGCTTCCTAGATTGTAAACGCTTGAAAGTAAGGACCATGATTATCAATCTCTGCATCCCTTGCAATTTTTAAACATGTTTACTTATTTTGTGTGTGACGGAGAGAAAGAGCATGTGTGCTTGTTCTCTTGCACACTCAGGGGAGGGGAAGAGAGAGAGAATCCCAAGCAGGCTTCATGCTGTCCGCGCAGAGCTCCACGCGGACTCAGTCCTAGGAACCATAGGATCATGACCTGAGCGCAAATCAATAGTTGGACTCTTAACTGACTTAGCCACCCAGGTGCACGCCCCCCCCACCCCCCGCCCAGCCTTGAAAGTTTTATATAGTGCATGGCACATTGTAGGTGTTCACTAAATGATTGTTGACATGAAAAAAAGCAAAGTGTTTTGGTAATAAATGATTTTTTGGCCAGGAACGTCATTACCATTGTGTCAGAGCCATGGACTGATTAAACACCTATTTTCATAAAGCACTGTGCTGAGAGCTTCTCAGAACAAATTATACAGATCTTCTTCTTGACCTCCAAGAACTTATTTATAATTTAATGTGTATATCAGATATGAGGGCAAATATGAAAAGGAAGACAATAAATGAATTATCAGCATTAAACAGATATACAAATAGGTTAGGTTAAATATTTACTTTGTATGTGCATTACCTTG
Source organism: Panthera onca (assembly GCF_046562875.1). Taxonomy (NCBI): domain Eukaryota; kingdom Metazoa; phylum Chordata; class Mammalia; order Carnivora; family Felidae; genus Panthera; species Panthera onca. The sequence goes on from NC_138339.1 coordinate 57,555,987, forward strand.
TAAAGGGTAATTGCATTTTAGCATCTGGTGAGTGTATGGGAACCATTTGAGTTTTATGTTTAGACAATAGGAACCTATCATAATGGTTACAATGTAAACTGAATTTTGATGTTTCTGTGGTGAAGATGGACATTAATATTCCCTCTGAGGTTAATTTGCATTATATTTAAAGAAGAAGCCATATACTTAGGATAGAATCCAAATCTAGACACCCTTTGGCCAATTTAGAGCAAATGGAGCTTATCTGTAGAACTCTACCATTTAAAAAATATGGATTCTAAAAAAAAATGTGTTTTTCATCAAAGGCAGGAAATAGGGTATTTGACAACATGCATTTGTCTACTGAATGTGATGGAATATGTGATGAAGTATGTTTTGTCAATAAAATAAATTGCCAAACAAAATGTAATCCTTTCTGCAAATGCATTTAGTCTTCAAAATGAAATAAGCTACTTGCACAAAGCACATTTTGCCTTTGAATTCTTTTAGATTTGCTGCCTATCAGAAACTATGGAGAAAATGTGTTTTGTCAGACACTGTGTTTCCAGGTATATAGATAAAATATATTTAATTACAGAAAAAAGGAGGTTCAGTTGTGGAGAGTCAGTAAATGTTGGTAACATATTGATGTACTTTAAATGTATCTGTAAGTTTTGGCTGAAGGGGCTAAGTTCTCATCCCAGTGTTGGTTATATTCTTGAAAACAGGCATACCCTGCTGGTCCTTAAGCATATTCATAACACTTTTATTGTATCATGTTATCACCATATCACTGAAAGAGTTAATTACATGCCTAATTAGGTTCTTTTGTTTCATTCTCCTCCTGCTCTGTGAATTGGTGCTTTGCCCCAAGGCTCCTGAGAAATCTTAACTTACATAATTAATTAATGCAGTTTAACCCTTCAAACGTGACTGTAACACCTCACCTAGTTTAACATAATTTTAGATCTCTGGTTAACAGCTTGTGGTGCTATACAGTGGACAAGTTAAAGTCAAGTAATTAAGTGTTGTTAACGTAGGGAAAAATAAAATTTTTGGAGAATTGATCAAAGAAGTAATAGGTGTGGAAGCAGCTTTGAGGAGAGGGAAGCATTATAATATAGATGAGTGATGATGTAAATTTTTCTCGTGTGTGTGTGTTTTAATGAGAATATACTTCCTTACTTGTGGTATCTGCTTAATCTTTAAGGATTGGATGAGGTAATGTCTATAAAGTTCTTGGTTCTATGCCTGGCACTATTTCTATATTGATTTATAGTTTCTCAGTATTAAATAAACATTGTTCAAACTGTTCTTTTTTCTGGGTGGGACTCATTTATTTCCATTTTGTGGAAAAGTAAGCTAAATTTCAGAAGGTTGTATAGTGATGGACTCAAAAGAGGGACCAGTCTCTACTGCTGGGTGAGAGGGACTGTCCTGAACTATATCCTGAAAAATAAGGAAATAAGAAGATAGAAATCGCATGGAAATGATAAATGTAGGTGACATGTTGGGTATATTGACAATAACCTGTATTGCTAGGGAGAGGGCTTAATTTACTGGAAAATGAGGCTAGAACAGTAATTTGGAGTCATAAAGTACCTTACATGCTAAGGAATTTTGACTTAATTCTAGGGTTACAAAGAAGCTACTGAATCAGGTGGCTGACATGACTCAACTTCTATTTTAGAAAATTAGCTTTGATCATGTGAAAGGGATTAGGGCAGGGAAGAATCTAGTGGGCAGAAAGGGTGTTTATCACTGCTATACTCCTGGTGAGAGACAGTGAAAGCCCGACTGGGGCTGTGGCAAAAGAGATGAAGAAAGTGGAAGAGAGATTTAAGAGACATTTTTCAGGTCTCTTCAAGGGGAGGACATGTGTGGTAGACAGGTATGGGAGAATTTGGGAATAACTGCAAAGCTGCATGGGAAAAGAAGCCATTGGTATAGAGAATGCAAACAAAACAGAAGCAAAACAATAAATTGATGTGGGTGAAACAGGTAGATTTGGTTTTGAATACATGGGGTATGTCTGGAGGATCAATAGACAGATGTGTTGTAAATATGGATCCTGTGTCTGAAAGAGGCTGGAAGGAGGATTGAAAATTTGGAATGTTATTGTTGTATTTGTTTTTATAATTGCTATGACATATGAATTAAATGCCTTTGAGAATGTCAATTAATATTCAAAGTAATGTATCGAATGAAAGTTAAATTTGAAGGCCCAACTCCCTGATGTTCCTCTCAGTTTTACTAGGTAACAGTTCCTGAGAATGTGCCAGGCTCAGGCTCATGAGTTATCTCAGTTAATTAAAAAAAAACTTGGAGAAAACTGGAGACATAGTATTAACATTCCTCTTTACCAGTGAAGAACCTGAAGCTGGAGAGGTGAAATTAATTTCCCCCTGTAGAACAAGAATCTAATCCTTATTTATCTCCACAGTCCATAAACTACACCCATTAGGAAGTGTTCAAGTGTGATTCATCTTTAATTTACCCCGTTCTCATTGGTGATGCTTATCAGGCTTTCATGGATAACGTAAATTTATTTTAATATAATAATTTGCTATACACTTAAAAATTGCTTTTATATGAATCTGAAAAAATCATTATAATTGTTTGGATGGAAATGTATACTTCAAGGGTGCCTGGGTGGCTCAGTTGGTTAAGCATCTGACTTTTGATTTAGGCTCAGGTCATGATCTCAAGGTTTGTGAGACTGAGCTCTGCATAGGGACCTGCACTGACAGTGTGGAGCTTGCTTGGCATTCTCTCTCTCTGTCTCTCTCTGTCTCTCTCTCTCTCTCTCTTCCTCTCTCTGCCCCTCATCTACTCGCTCACTCTCTTTCTGTCTCACAAAATAAACATTTTTAAAAAGATAAAAAAAGAAAATATATACTTCAGTAATAAAATGCTATAAATAATATATGGTAATTATAATAATAGTAACTCTAATCTCTAATTTGATGGGGAATTTATTCACAACTACCCAGCAGAAGACTTGACCTACAGAAGGCATCCAATCAATATTTATTTCTGTTCTCTTTTCACCCTTATCCTCTTCTCTCTTTTAAGCCTTTTAGTGCCCCTTCTGGATATCTTAAAACCCATCATTTTCTGTACCTTCATTGTAGACATTGCTACACATAATTTCATTCCTACTTGCCTATAGGCATTTTGGATGCAAGCATTATCTTTGCCTTGCCTACAATAGTTAGCACAGGGCCTTACGCTGTGCTAAGTGCTCTACTTCTGTTGCCTCATTTGTAATCCAATGAAGTTATACTATAAGTATCTCCATTTTTAGAAGAGAAATATGTAGCTCAATCAGAAACATGCCCAAGGACTCGCAGAATTGAGTCATACATGAGGATATGAACATCTGTCGAAGCAAGAAGAGTGCTTGGTGACTAGTGCCTTCCACATAGTAGGCTCTCATCTTTGTGAGAACAAATAACTAAAGCAGTTTTCATAGGCAATATTTTGGGGGCATGAGTATAGTTCCATTATATGGCAGGGTTTTTTTTTCCTTTTTCTTTCTTTTTTTTTTTTTTTTTTTTTATCAGTGTCCATGGTAATAGGATTCTGCCTAATATGACTCATTTCAGGGAAAGCTTGAATAAGGAAGCTTGGTAATAATGCAAAAAAAAAAAAAAATTAAAATCAGTCTTCTAGAGTATCTGAAAGGCACACGTTTGTTCCTTAATCTTACCAATCCAAATAATGAACAGAGGAGTCCACAACAGAATTACAGAGATTGTCCCAAAGCTTAGTAGCTAATTTGATTTTGTATGGAATGTTAAGAAAGGGCTTTAAAGAATTTTTAATGAAAAGGCAATTAACGTTGAAACCTTCATTAATGGATAGTTCAGAGGAAAAACTGGACTTCTTGCTGAGTTTTTGACTTTTTAACTAATAGCAAAACTTTATGGTATTTTTACTGTATATTAGAAAATGGTAAGGCACTATCTATTTAATACAGCTAAACCTTGTGGGCAAATAGAACACTTTTAAAGGCTTTTATTTTTTTTTTTTTTAAGTAAAGAGGACAGAACCCCCAAGGACTAATTATAACTAAACAGCTCCCATTTGATAAAATGGATGCAGAGTAATGAAATGTTCACCAAGAAACAGTAATTTTGACTCAGCTTAAAAGATTCTTGAAACTATTATTTGTTCCCCCATATTAGTGTACATTAACCAAAAAAAGTGGACATTTTGTAAGAAAACTATAAAGAACAATCCTGAGCATTGAGCAACAGAAAATAGGTATTACTTAAGAATGTTGGTTTGCCCAATCTAAGTCTTCTAAACTCTTTAGATACAATTAATATCTCACTTTAACCCGGATGGTTAAAGTGAGTGGAACGTACATTCTTTGGTTTTTCAATATTTAATTTTGGTACCAGCATTCCCAAACTTTGCCCTGGAAATGTTAGTAACTATTACGTTCCCAACCCTACCACACGTAAGTTCCTTAGGGCCTTAGAGCAAAGGAAATGAAGACCAAAGTCTTTTGGCTGGCAGATTATTAGACAGTTTTATTGGCTATATGGTATACCTTCATTCACAGTGTTGGGAAAAAAATCTTATTTCTTGTCTTTCAAAGCAGTTTGAATAAAGAATTTTTATAAACTCTGGAATTAGAAGAACTTTCTAACTTGTCTCCCACCAACTTCTTTTATTTTACCTGGATAACTAACCACTGTATGGCAGGACCAAGGGGTAGAGGTGAGGAAGCTGAAGGCCCCTAAAGGAGAGATAGTTTGTTATCCAGCCTAGTTACCCTGTGGCTAGAAGTTTTTGTAATTTATTTTAATTAATTAATTAATTTTTTTATTTGAGGGAGAGAGGATGCATGGGGGAGGGAGAGGGGCAGAGGGAGAATGAAAGAGAGAGAGAGAGAGAGAGAGAGAGAGAGAATCTCAAAAAGCCTCTACTCTCATTATAGAGCTTGACACAGAGCTCAATCCCATGACCCTTAGCCAAAGTCAAGAGTCAGATGCTTAACTGACTGAACCACCCAGCCGCCCCTGGCTAGTATTTTTATATGTCCTATTGCCCACCACTGAATCTGGCAACAAATCTGAAACATCCCAAATTTTAGAGTTGATATATCAGAAAAGCTAAAACAGTCTTTCCTTGCTTTTTTCATCTTTAATCATGTTTACTGGGGGCGAGGCAGGGGGAGGGGGGGAGGTGGCAGTGTGAAAGGACCTGAGGCACATTCCTTGCACCAAACGAGTCTAAATCCATTTTTGGCTATAAAGAAAACAAACAAACAAACAAACAAACAAAAATAAAAAACAACAACAAAAAAATAACCAAGGTACATGTGATTAACCAATCAAAGCCATCCCATTTTGAGAGACTCCATAGTAGAAAATGAAAGAATCAATTTGAAAAGTACCCCTTCCCTTTGAGTTTACTGCTCATTCTTTATCAGTTCTAGAATTCATTCAGTTTAATTATAGTATGACCTAACATACATACTGTGGGCCTTCAATATATATATTTCTAGATTATCTGGTTAATTGACTGGTCAGTTCAGTACATCAAATCTATGAAGTTTCCAGAATAAATTGGAAGAAGATCTTGGCTCCACCTGTTCTACTTACCAGCTTCATTACCTCGGACATTCTTTAATATGTTTCTCTTGCTTGGGATCTTCACTTTCTAAATCTAGGTTTTTATGAGCTGAAACTATACTATCTTATTTGATTTTAACTAAAGCTTTTAGAGGCTCAGAAAAAGGTAAGGTACCTCTACTCAAAGGAAAATGTGTGTACAAGCATTTCTCATGCACCTGTTTTCCTGTATTTGAGAATGTGTACTTGGATTCATTGTAAGAAAAACAAATATCGCAGGAAAGACAGAAATGTGACAGGCAAATGAATTCTTTCCTTTGATTGGTTGTTTTGTCCTAGCATAGATTTTTCTCAGTTCTCTCTTTCATATTCTTACTCTCTCTGTCTCTCAAAAGGAGTAACACCTTGAATAGCCTTCTTTGGGGAGATGGAAGCAAACAAAGCATTTGGCTGACAAAAATTCTGAACTTACGTTTTCAAAGAATGTTTTAAATGAATTATATTATTTTATGTGGTACCTGGATGGCTCGGTTAGTTGAGTGCCCGATTCTTAATTTTGCTCCTGTCATGATCACAGGGTCATGGGATGGAACCCCACATTGGTCTCCTTGCTAAGCTTAAGATTCTCTCTCCCTCTGACCCTTTCTTGCTCTCTCTCTCTTTTTCAAATAAACAAATTAAATTTAATTTTAAAAATGCATTATATTATTTTAAATAACTTTGCAGAAATGTTTCTACAAACATCCCCCCTATATTTTGATTTATTTAGGTATAATTATATGCACTGTTCTCATTTATAAACAGTATCACTAATTTGTGTCCTGTAGTTCTTTGATAACTCAGAAGAGAAAAATACAACACACTGGACCTTGAGCAAGGTATCAGAGATGCCAGTTTTAACTAATGAGTAAGTAGTTGTGTTAAAATCTGTATCAAGGTATAACTCTTTACTTTCTAGGTATAATTATTATTAACATAAAAATCTGGCATATTCATTAAGTTGCAAAGAGCAAAAAGAAACCAAAGTGACATCATGTCATCAGCTCATTTAAAAATCAGTGTTGTGGAGAGTGAGGGCTTACTGAACTAAGAAAACAAGTAGGAGTTCATAGCTGTTTTGTATGGACAAAAGATTCCCTAAGTCCTTTCTCTGAGCTCAAGGTTGTCATCTAGCCTATGTTTTGTATCCATGTTTATTATTGTTTGTATTAACATGGATATCCAGTCTGCACTCTAAACAACAAATGTAGATTTGGATACTTTAGTTTCTTTCTCATGTCAAGAAATCACAAGACATAGGCATTTTGAGTAAACCTTAATGCTCAAATATAATGTATTTAAATGGATGAGGTGTGATAATTTTATGAGAATGTTTTATTCACTAGTACAATATAATTATTGAGTTAACTTATCTGTATCATGTCCTTTGTTACTGTTTTTGTTCCCTTTATTATGCCTTATCCAAATTATTAATGTAAGTAATGTGTTCCCTTATTTCTGCATTAGATTTATTGATTTGTTCACTTGGCCATATGTTTGGATGCCTTGACATGAACTGGATATCAATTCCCTTGTCACTTTTTTCTTTATTCTGCCATATTGTGAGTTGACACCAAAATACACACTGCAAAATGTATGTTAGGCCGGGACATTAAAATGATTGACAGTGAACTTGCAGGGCAAGGAGGAGGCTAATCCATATATGACACACAGAAGCTGTTTTCCTGGCAACAACTTCATCATTGTTTCTAAACATGAGAGATGAGCCAATGTACCTAAAAAATCATTCAGGTAAAAAGCAAAGAATTTTGTTTGGCAGGGCATGAATACCATAGTCTTTCTCTTTCTCACTTCACTGTGGTAAATGGAAATAGATTGTTCCCACTTAGATTAATAGCTGTTTTAACTCAATAAAAGATGTGTAAATCATTGGCAGTTTCCTATTGAGTCATATTCAGTCCTTTTATGTGTCTGTAATAACATCTCAGAGTAGTTAAGATAGAAGTCAGGTCCTTGGGGAAAAAAATGTTCATGTACATTCAGAATTTAGGCTAGAAATGTAGATACATCTTGGGGGGGGGGTAATAAGTTGTTTTGAGAAGAAGTTGGAATCTGATGATAGCCTCAATCAAAATTTTAGGTCCAATATCTCATAGATTCCATAGTTCACATTTCATGAAGCAAAGAGAAAATCGGAGGCTAAGTCGGTTCAAAAAATTATATGAGGCCTAAGAAAAGACTGTTCCCAGATGGAATTCACTGAAGACTCTGTTTCTGTGCATTTTCATTATAATTAATTCTTTAATATTGCCAGTTGAATCTCACGAATTGAAAATGTTCCAATCTATACAATCTGGCATCATGCTGCTCTTCTGAAATTCCAGGGAGCTTTCCTAAGGGAAGATTGGGAAATTCACAGTATGAATGGAGCAATTAGAGCAGAGGTGTGGCTTCAAGAGATATGGGCCAAATTGATATAACATCATGACAATGGCCTCTTTCCAAATGCACATAGTCAAATTAGCACATGGTAATAGGAGTAGAAGAAAGAGAGATGTTGCTGTTTGGAAAACAGTATAAATTTAAAAATTTTAATTCCATGGTCTCCATATCATGTTCTGAAAGTGATGTGCATTGAGGGGTTTGGAAGCAGCATTAGATAAATTGTCAAAATACGCAGTTTCAGGTAAGGGTGCATGAGAGTCAAAGAGAGTGGGAAACAACGAGGCAAACATGCCATTACCTGGAAGATAAATATTGATCAGGGACCTTCAGGCTTAATTGGGATGGAGAATTAACAAAGATGGGAACTTGATGGTGTATAATCCAATTATTTGGGAGAAGAGGGTGAGTCACAAAGGTGCTCACATACATAGACAGTGGCAGTGTCAGGGTCCATTATTTCATGTCGGTCTCTAGGATTGCCATGAAGGTTTAGAGTATTGACCCATTTAAGAAGTTAAATATATAGGAAGTGTCAGCTTCCTTGAATCTAATGTAAAATTCATGTCATCTTTTATCTTACTTTATGACATTTTAATTTTAATAATACATACTCATTGTTGAAAATTTATAAAACTTATAATGGAATATTTGGTGTGTATATATATATATATATTTGGTATATATATATATATATTTGGTATATATATATATATTTGGTATGTATATATATAGATATATATATATATTTGGTGTGTATGTGTATACACACACACACATATATATATATCTATATATATATATATTTTTTTTTTTTTCCCCTTCCCATCCAAAGATAACCATGGTTAACTGTCTTATACCTGGTCCTGGAAAACTGGGAATGAGCAGAAAGATGGTGGGAATAAAACTCATAGACAACTATCCAGTTTTATTTACAAGCTTTATGAGACATAAATAGAGTTCTGAAAATCAGTGTAGACAAAGGATACATCTGAGCAAACTTGTATCCCCATTCTACTCCTCAGAGGGATGTGACCAGGGGCATGATGATCTGTATCTTTTGTTAGCCCCCGAAAATGATCCCCAATCTTAAAACCTCATGACTCTCCCCCTCCCTAAACCACCACTGAAAGAGCCACATCAGTTCACAGAAAGACCATTTTATTTATTTCATATTTCTGTCAAACTTTTTAATTCTATTTTCCATTCATCCATATTGACAAGTTTGAGCTGACAGTATATACACAGTAAAGGATTCTGCCCTTTTCATTCATTTAATACTTTGAGTTTTTCCCACATCAATATGGGAAGACTCTTCAAAAACATGATTTTAAATTATTAGGTTAATTTTGCAAAGGCAATGGTAGACCCATTCCATTCCAAAGGAATGGGTAGACCCAGTTCCATTTTTATTTACTTGGAAAAAATCAGGAGTTAATTTAGAAAATTCTCATATCTAAAACTCAGTTACCAAGTTGTGAGGGCTAAATTTACTGAACTTTCCATTTGTATTATTAGGAAAATAATCACTAATGTTTGCTAGCAAAGACACGTGTTAAAATTGACCATGACTGGGCGCCTGGATGAGTCAGTTGGTTGAGCGTCTGACTTTAGCTCAGTCATGATATCAGTTTGTGAGTTCGAGCCCTCTGTCGGGCTCTGCTGTGAGCGTGGAACAGAACGACTTCAAATTCTCTACCCCCGTTCTTTCTCTGTACCTCTCTCGTTTGCTCTATCTCTCAAAAATAAATAAACGTTAAAAAAAAATGATCTTTACTGTGACAGTTTACCTCTAGAAGGAACGAACCAATATTCAGAGGTCACTCAAATAAGTTAAAATTCTTCATGAAAAAATTCCACATCTAAATGTTTCTAATTTTATTTTTGCTTTTTTAAATTAAATCTTTATTTACTTTTTTTTTTAATTTTACCTTCTCTCTTTTCTCTTGAACCCTCAACAGCATCTGTATTTTACACTAAGTCATGTTAATGGATTCCATAGATAATTTCCAAAGGTTGAAAAGGCCTTTGACTTGAAGAAATTGAAGCAATTTTGAAAGAGGTGTATATTAGAATCCTCCCCATGCACATGAATAGTGAGTGACATTTGAATTTGACAGAAAGAGTGAAAAGATCAAGTTGAAATGTGGCACTGGAGAAGGGAATGCTGCCTTATCCGTGGCTTCTCTGTTTGCTGAGAGAAGATAGTCTGAAACTTTGAATGAGAAGTAAAGGGCATTAGCATCAAGTGAGAGTACAAGAGTCAACCTGCATTTGCAAATAACAAAGTCATACGGCTAAACTCCAGGAAGACCTTGAAGCTGAGATCCAAGATCACAGGCTTAAAAATAAGTAACTTTTGTTAAAGAAGAGTGTGTGGGTGACCAAAGTTGAATTTGCACAATAAAGGAGAGATCACAGAAAGGAGACTGAAGGAGTCAGGCTACCTGGACTGGTTCTGGGAGTCTAACTCAGGAGGCTGGGCTAGTCTCAGAGTCTATAAAAATGATTTCTGAGAGGTGAGCAACTTACACTTCGGCTTTAAAAAAAAAAAATCTGAGAACACCTACATAGACATTTATCTCCTTTAAAAGATGGACTCCTCACTGCAGTCATATGTATTTATTTTTATTAATAAGGGCTGCATTTCCCCCTTGATTCTCTTAAAATTTAAGGCACCCATGGCCCACCATTTATTTACAGCTGAACACAGGATTCAAACTGTAAGTTCAGGTATCACTGCACCTGACTTTCTTGGAATGAAGAATAATTCAGATAGGGAACTTCTTGTTGAAATTTACCTTTTCGAAAGCCATGGTCAGTAGTTAATTGGTTATAAACAGTATTTTTGTCTCTGTATTGTTTGATTCTGCTAGAATAAGAACACATTCATGTATTTGGAAATCTAAAAATAAGTTTAAAAATAGAAAACAAATTATAGTGCAAGAAAAAATAGCACAGGCAATGTTGAAAAAAGAATTTTGATTAGGGGATGAATTAACCATGCTTTAATAGTAATGTTTACCTATAATAAATAAAATGGGATGGGAAAGTGTGGGAAAAAGGGATGGAACAGTGGTGAAGAGAACTTGGGTCTATTGTGTCATACTGCCTAGACTGAAGCCTAACCTTGTCAGTAAATCACTGGGAGAACTCAGGAAAGTTATTCATTTGTAAACTTGGAATAATAATACATTATTATTGTTTTGAAAATTAAGTGACATACTTATAAACCAGTTAACAAATGGCATGGCACACAGAAAGCCTTCTGACAATGCTTGTTCATGTATGTAGCAGAAAAGGCCTGTGTTAGCTTAGATCCTTGGAGAGACAGATGCTGAGATGGAGATTATTCATGCAGGAGATTTATTGAGGGGAACATCTGTGAAGGATGAAGGGGAGGAAGCAGGAGTAGCAGGGGAAGGTTTCAGACCATAATGTAGGTCTGACACCTATGAAAGAAGGGGAAGAAGGAAGGCAGATTGAGTAGAAAAAGTCTCAGACTACTGCACAGTTCCAAGAAAGCTTGGGACAGGTTGATACAGAGTACTTGAGGCGAAGTCATCTGCTGGAGGAGTCTCATCCCACTTGAGTGAGCTTGTGCAGTCATTGGCAGGGAACATTCTGAAAGAAGCAAGGGCTCTTTGTGAATGTGGTAGTGGATCCAGAGAGATAGCCGGCGATGTAGGGACCTGCAGGAGGAGATGTGAGTGTTTAATTTCTGTGATTGCCACAGAGATATGCTTGAGCCGATACTTTCGTACCATAGCTATAAATCATTAGTACTGATTGATTAAGGCATCCCGTCACTCCAGTTGTCTGGCAGCATTGGTTCAGGGTACTCTGTCTCTGGACCTCAGTTTTATCACCTATGGAATGGGTAAAATAAAAAGTATTATACACTTATTTCAAGACGGATTTAAAGATGTGAGATAGTACATGTAGAAGCTTTTTTTTTTTTTTTTTTTTTTTTTAACAAAATACGCTTTGGGAATGTAAAATAGCGCAAAACTATTCCTTTAGATATCTTATAATTCAAAAATTTATTTCTCAAGTCTGGCCTTTCGATTAGCCTTTGTAAGACTTTATTATAATTAATTCCAAATGAAAACATGTGTCTGTGGAAACAAGTAGACTCTCTTATCTTTGAAATTATTAAGAATTTAAGGTTTACCACCACAGTGTCTTATTTGATAACTATTTTAAGTATGTGTGATAGTGAATTGGCCTTCACTATTCAATATACAGCTTATAGAACCTGAAAAATGTAACCCACTGGATCCAGAAACTTGTTTTAAAGGTATTGTAGATTGGGACTCAGGAATACTGTTAAGTGATGCATCAGTTGTTCACAACTGTATCATGGGGCCTCACCAAATGATCCGAACACAGCAAGTTCTCAATAAAGATCTGTTGAGTGATTCACTGAATCAGTTAACGTCTTGCTTTTTTTAGGTTTATCTCTGTGACTTTTCCTCCACAGAGATTAAGGACCCAAACATAAAAGCAAAGAAGGAAACATGATGAAAACCCAAATTTGTGATGCTGGTGGAAATGAGAAAGGAATGGGCCTGGTATTTGGACCATACCTCTTAGAATCACAAAGGTGATAGAATCTTTGGAACTCATTTAATCCTATTTGATTTTAGAGCAGGTTTTCCCAAAGTGGTCCAGATAATTCTTCATTGTGGAGAGCCACCCATGGCTTGTAGGATGTTTAGCAGCATCCCTGGCCTCTGCCCCTGAGATGCCAGTAGCATCCCTCCCCCTGTTCTCCAGTTGTGACACTAGAAACGTATCCAGCATTGCTAAATGTCCCCTGGGGGACAAAAATCTTCCCTAGCTGAGCTCGGCTGTTTTCAAAGATTGGCCAAACTAGTACTATAACTCTAATCCTAGGACTAAGTGTCCATCCACTTCTTTTTTCTACTCTCTGACACCACTTCTCTGATTCAATATATGATTAAATGTGCCTCCAACATAGTTGCTGTTATTTCATCATGACTATTCATATTTATTCATAGCATCCATCCACTTTGTAGGCTGTTTGCTGTTATACACATTTTTATTGCATGAAAGGCAAGGCTTGATATTTCCTTCTGTACTGGATTAAAAATGAAGTTCCTTCTGGAGGTGAAAGGGGCATGTTTTGAAGTCCAGAATTGACAGGGGAGAGAGAGTTCAACAATCGTTCTCTCAGGGATTGACTTGGAAATGTATTATGTTTTCTTTGCCAAGCTTACACTGGAATAAAAAAAAATGTATCTTTACACAAAGATTTATTTTAAAAAAATGCCCGCCAAGTCCAGAAGACACCTCTCTAAAGTGGCAGAGAACAGACTGATCTTGTAGGAATGGTCGAGTGTAATTTCAGATAATTCTATATCAGATTTCTGTGAACCCTTTTGGAAAGCTCTGTTATATGTTAGTGCTGGGTCTCAATGGAAAATTAGTATTTTCTTTCTCAGCCTACAATTTATTGATCAAAGAAAACTTATTTTTGGCTTTGTAGTGTTGCAACAATCTGAAGCATATTAATAAAGAAAGAGAGTTGCTTCTTGGGGAGATAACCTTGATGACTGTAATTTTTCTCATGAGTATCAATGCTGCTTATGTGCCAATATATCACAAGTGAAAGGGAAGGGAGGGAGCAGATGTTGCCTAGCAAGGGAGTACAGAGTTCTGTGTATTTTGCTTTTTCTTCTTTCAGCCTTTCTCAAAGAGCTCTCATCCTTCACTCTTTATTCTGGAGAAGGTCTTGAAGATAGAGTATTTTGAGAAAGGCTTTTTGAATGTAGAGGTAGAAAGAACTGACAAGGACTTGCCTAGTTCTGATCATCGGTTGTGCCTGGTACAGTAATCTGAAGACTCCGCCTTGCTTTATTCCTATATATAACGCATGCGTCCATTCCAAGAGCCACCTGGGTCACATCCTGCTTCACTGCCTTTTCACTGTATCACCTGGGCCAATTACTTGGTGTCTCTTTGTCTCAGTTTTCTCATCTGTAAAATGAGGATATTAGTTGTACCTCACCCAAATGCAGATCGAATTAGTGAATGTCCTAAAAGTATGTAGAAATTTGCCTGGTAGATAATTTTGTGTTTATTACATGAAAATAATATGTTTAAAATTCATAACAATGTATAATACTCAGCGAATACAACAAAAAAGAAAAAAAAACTTCAAAGAAAGGCAAACCTCGAAAGCAGGGAATTGGTCACATTTTAGAAATTAACTAAAATTAAAAAATGTGCTTCAGGAAGGCCACTGTGCTAGCCACAGAGGAGACAGAGGTAATGGTCAACATTTCTGTTCTCTAAGAACTCTGTCTGGTGGAGGAGGGAAAATGAAATATAATTGTAAGTTAATGGGATAAGTGATAAGCATAGACACAGTTTAATATGATTTCACAGCAAGACTGCTATCTCTGCCTGAGGATGGGGTGGAGGATGGAGAAGACCTGAAGGGGAAGCAACCTGTGAGTCTGGTCCTTTTGGCTGAGTCAGACTGGTTAGGTTCTCTCTGAACAAGCAGAGATAAGTGAGGTTTGGAGCATGGTGAGGAGGCAAGTGGGGAAGGAGTTTAGTGCTGAGGCATGCCTACATAGGGAAGGGCTTGGGGGGGGGGGTTGGTAAAGAGTGTAGGCATCACCATGGAAGAGAAAGGAAGACATCAAAACATTTTCAGTTGGGAAGTGATGGGGTCAGAGAGGCAAGGGTTTTATTTGATAAATTGCAGTCTTGTGCTATGTGGAAGAGAGGGGCTGGGGGAAGGCCAGACCAGAAAAGGCCCAAATCAGTAAAGCTCTGGTGAGAGATGAGGCTTGAACCTCATTGCTTTAAGAGAGGTGAGAAAGTAGAGACCGATAGGTAAACAGTTCCTAGTAAAACTCCAAAGTCATCCTGACTGTTATCCCAGAATGGGATTTGAATTGAGAAAAAAGCATCAAAGTGAAATTACTATTTCTCATAATATTGAAAACTCTTATGGGGCCTTTTCAGACCTTTAGAAGAGAAGGAAAATACATAATTAGTTGTTATCGGGAGTTGTCTTTCTGAGACATTCATGCCATCGTATAATATTGTGAACTTAGGTTTCTTATTGGTAGCTCTTGCCGTCCTCTTTCTAAGTCCTGGTGTGTGGCCCTAATTTTTTGGCACTTTTGATTTGACTTGAGAGAATTTTTACATATGACTTTGGACTTAGACACAGAAGGGGAAGGGACTTTAATGTATGATTTTCTTTGGCCCTTTTCTTAAATCGTAGATATCTGTACAGAGCCTGAAAGAATCATTGGAGATCATCTGGTGAAAACTTTTTATCTCACATGCCATCAGCAAAGTCTTAATAGTGGCTGCTTGGAGTGCTGTGTTGACAAAGAATGTGAGGCCCATATGGTTTGGTGGAAAAGTGACAAGATCAACTAAAGATGCCCATCATGGGTGCAGCAGGGCGGAGCAGAAGCACATATGCTTCATGTATCCATTTCTTGGATAAAGAATCCGGGCTCTTAGTGTTAATGGATTTGACAAAGGTCACGGATTTAGTTAGGAAGATAGCTGCAGGGAAAACCGGGTCACGTGGCTCCCAGTGCCAAGATACTTCTTTCATTTCTTCAGTAAATATTTGCCAAGGATGACTGGGCCCAGATCACTTTTTCTTGTGTTTTTGTTTTTAGTGCTTGATTTTCCGCCTTTAGCAATGCAGACCAGGTCCCTGCTTTCATGGTCCCATCTTCCAGTGGGAGGCGGATAATAAATAAATGAATAAGGAAGATAATATCAGATGGCTGTTGAAGATTATGGAAACAATAAAAGCCTGGGTGTGGTGACATGAAACAAATAAAACATGGCAGTGGGTAGCCAGTCAGGAAAATTGCTTTAGAAAAGAGGACTTTTTAGCTGAGACATGAATGAGAAGAAAGAGCCAGTGAGGCCAAGATCTGACAGAGGGATACACCAGGTGGTATAGATAGCAGGTGCAAAGACACTAAAGCTGAAAGTAGCTTGAGTGTTTGAGGAACAGAAAGAAGGCCTGCAGGGCCAGGGCACAGTGAGTGAGTGGGACAGTAGTACCTGCGAAGACGGGAGAGTTACGCAGGGGCCAGATTACGTACCACCATCTTTTGGGGATGGGAGTCTTAGGGTCCTGCTCAGTGGCCCCAGCAGTTGAAAAGTGAGGGGCTAGACTGTAGGTCTCCAGTTTCTTAGTGCAGTGTTTTTGAAAGTCTCTATGAGTGCATAGCCCTTTCTTTCTTTTTATAGGAAACTCCTTGATTATAACTGCCAAGATCAAACAGCTGATAAGATCAAAAACTTTGCTCTATATAGATTAGAGTGGAAAATAGAAACCTGGAATAAATGTGTTTCCTTCAGGTGACCTTAGTAAAACATTCATGGGGTGCTGACAAGTACTTTGAATTTATACAATGGGGAACACTGTTTAAATACTTTGATATATTGCAAGCAGCTTCTACAGAATCTCAAAAAAGATTGTGAAGCTCATTTAAATCTTGTACCAACCCTGTGAGAATTGGTAGGAAATAGCTATAGCTATTTTTTTTCAGATGGATAAAATGAGGCAGAAAGATTAAATTATTTGATTTCAGATTTCTTTCCATAGTCTTGCATTCAACCTAACGGGTATATTCTACACACCTTAATTTATAAATAAATTTGTGGTTGAAATCCAAATGTGGTAAAGCATTAGACTCTTTGATTTTGTAGTCCTAAGGTCCTGACTTATAAATTCACCTTACTAATTATGAGTAACAAATACAATGAAGTGAATCTTTTAAGATTCGTGTGCTTGAGCAATGTGCTGAGCCTGCTGAATTTATTTTATTGGGCAACTTGTTCCCAAATATTTTCTGCTAGGGTTTATAGTGGTCAAAGTTTCAGGCTGCCCCATTTGGAATTTGCATATATATCATTAATTGCATTGTCCTTTTCCTTCCCTCCCTCTCTCCCCTACTCTTCCCCTCCCCAGGCTGATTTCCCTGTTCTGTGCATTCTGTTCCTTATAGGCTGTGCTCTCAAGTGACAGCTTATGAGCTTAATAAATCCAGGCAAATGTGTAAATGGATGTTAATGGCCCACACTCCCCTTCAGCATAGCATGTATACACTTTAATGGTGACCTTTGATGGTTAATACCTAACTCAAAGGGATGACTAATGGCAGAATTAGGAAGCCAAGTAGATTTGGAGGTCAGCGTTGTAGCTAATTGAAAGTAATACATTTGGGGGAAGTCAAGGACTCTGTGTGCCCCCTCAGATAATCAAGATAGGCCTATTCCCAGAGCCAGCTCTCCTCCTAAAAGGTGGGTCTCATTATACAGAATTTCATGAACCTCAAATGGTTTTTCTGATGTGGATATAGAAAGGTGTGAGCTGTACCTAGAATGTTTCTCAACAAATTATCAGAACTTTATATTGATTTGCAAAGTAATATCTAGAGAAGAAGTGAACTTTAGGAAGAATATAATTATCTTCTGCAGAATCCTTTACTCCTCCACTTCTTAGAAGCTAACTGTGCTGTTAATGCGTCTTTTGTGTCCTACCATATTCTTTCTATGAACAGACCAGATTCTGGTCATTCTTTCATCTCATTGACCCAGGATCTTAAAGACTATTTCAAGTTGCAGTAAACCAGGGATATAACATATAAGGGATGAGTCCAGAATAAATGGACCTTTAGATTTTTTATCATTATATTCCCTGGTATATACACATCCAGGATTGTATGTGTATAAGAAAACTCATCCTAATGGGATACCTCACATTCTATTTTAAAAGTATATCTATTTAACTAAGCTCTCAAAATATTGAATTTCATAATCTCCCTGTGCAATGTTTTCTTCTTTAAAGGAAGATAAATGAAGTTTAAATCTGCTTTCTATATAAAGGTATATGCAGGTATATGCAGAAAGGAAATGATTCTGCCAAAAGTACAGAAAAAGAAAAATTATATTTATATCCAGAACAAGTTAGGCCATATTCCAGAGATTTTGATATCAGCAGTGCATTTTCTAATTTTATTGAGAAAAGTAGATTTGTTAGATCATATTATTCTGAATAAATCTGGTTTGAGCCCTGAGTTACTAAAGGGATTTTATTTTAATTTTAAATGATGTAAATACTGTATCTCTTGGACTGCTATAATTTAGACCAGTAGTGTATGTATGGAGAATAGTTTCATATGCCACCACTTTCATCTGGTTAGGAATAACACTGGTCTAGGATTCAAGCAACGTGATTTGTTTAAGAATATTCGCCTTGTGATCTGTGATTTTTTACTTTTCACAGGACCTCAAATTGCTCATCCATAAACCAAATGGTTTGGTAAAAGTTTATTTGAGTCCTCCTGGGTGGTTCAGTTGATTGAGTGTCCGACTTCGGCTCAGGTCGTGATCTCACAGTTTATGAGTTTGACACCTGCATCGGGCTCTGTGCTGACAGCTCAGAACCTGGAGCCTGCTTCAGATTCAGTGTCTTTCTCTGCCCCTCCACCACTCACGTGCTCGCTCTTGCTCTGTCTCTCTGTCTCTCTCTCAAAAATAAACATTAAACATTTTTTTAAATACAAAGTTTATTTTGAGGGTGCCTCTCATCAATAAAATTCTAGGATTCCAAGAAATAAAAGCAAAAAACATAAATGTTTCCATAAGGACAGAAAGAGATTTGGTGATGTACCATCCTGGGTCCATCTTCCTAATATTAGGTTGTGACTCCCATAGCAATTTGTCTATATTGTTTTATTTTATAACCATCTTAGGATATAATTATTTATATGTTTGCCTTCCCCTCCTAGATTTCAAGTGAAAATTGATATAAAATATGACTTTACATAAAACTTTGCCCCTGATAGGCATTCAATACTCACATCTCTCCTGGAAGGTTACCTCCCACATAATGTTCTTGTGTGGCTTATAGAAACGGGCATCATTGCTTTATTTTTATGATATGGCATTTACTACTTCCTTTGGTAAAACTTTCCTGAACATCTGCTATGAACAGATCACCGTGCTAGATGTTGGGAAGGTTATAAAGATCCCATCTCCTACCCCAGAAAGTTCATAATCCAGTGGTAGTACATGAAAACCTGCAAATGAGGGAGTCAATAGTGTCAGGGGCCTTCACAATGCCTAGAAATAGCCAGTGTTTCATAAATGACAGCTGGTATCTTCATTGGCTGCAAGTACAGTTTGTAGTACCTAAGATTCTCTATAGAACCTAAGATAATCAAATGTGAAAAACAACATGAATATGCTAGAGTGATTAGATAGTGCTGATTTGTCCTCATCATAGGTGTCTGGATTTGGTTAAAACTGGTTGGTGGTGCTTTGAAAACTGTATGGCACTTCCTCACAGTGGAAGGAAATAGCTGTACCACTTCAAGTATATGTACAGTGTGGTTTCTAGAACAGTAATTAACACCATCACCTAGAAACTTAATAGAAATGCAACTTCTTACCGAGTGGAATCAGAAACTGGGAGTGGAGTTCAGCAGTCAGTGTTCAAAGAAGTCCTCTGGGTGATTCCGATGTGCTCTAAAGTATGAAAGCCATCTTTCCAGAATGTCTGTAGAGACTTGGTAGATTTACTTGAGGAGGAACATCTGAAAGTGAGATGCCAAATGAAAAATGGGTTAAAAGGAGAGGAATTTCATAACCCCTGCTCTCACCGAGTTTGCAGCCTAGTGACAAAGCAAGTAATCACTAAGATAAGTATGCAATCACAAATTCGGATGCATGCTGCGAACTCAAAGAGCCCGTGTAATCTGGCCTGGACCAGGAAGAATTGAGGAGTATAACTTTTACTCATTCCACTAAGGAATGGTTTGAGCAGAGTTTGTGCCTTTGATCCTATGAGGCGGCTTAGAATTAGTTATGGGGTCTGTTTAACAAAATGGTTTTGTATAGTTCTTTTCCCTGTATTTTGTGTTTTTCTTGGAGTTAGCGGCCATATTCTGAATGGTTTTTCATAAACTGATCGAATAATTATTTACACAGGTATGTATAGATACACATATATATGGAAATATTCACTGATGGCTATGATATCCAGTACATAACTTGGCTTTGTACTATTTGCAGACAATATGTGTTAGGTACCAACTGTGTACTAGGCCCTGCCCTAGGTCCTTTATACACAACTTCTATTTTTCTTATGTTTATTTATTTAATTTGAGAGGGAGAGGGAGAGAGGGAACACAGTCAGAATCAGGGGAGGAACAGAGATAGAGAGTCCCAAACAGGTTCTGCACTGTCAGCACAGAGCCCAACGTGTGGCTCTATTCCATGAACTGTGAGATCGGGACCTGAGCTGAAATCAAGAGTTACAAACTTAACCAATGGAACCACCGAGGTGCCCCTTTACACACAGCTGTGTTTAATTTTTTTTTTTTTTTTTTAATGTTTATGTGTTTTAGAGACCGAGAGAGGGACAGAGCTAGTGGGGCGGGGCGCAGGATAGAGAGAGGGAGACAGAATCCCAAGCAGGCCTCAGGCTGTGAGCTGTCAATGTGGAGCCTGCTGTGGGGCTTGAACCCACGAACTGCGAGATCATGACCTAAGCCAAAATCAGGAGTCGTATGCTTAGCTGACTGAGCCACCCGGGTGCCCCTACACACAACTTTTAAATTAACCTTCGCAACATTTCTTCAAGTAGGACTTGTTGACTCAATTTATGGTAAGTTAAATGGCTTGGTGAGATTAAATCAGCTGTCCCAGGTCACATAGCTAGTAAGTAATATAGCAGGGTTCCATCAGGTGGTCTTGTTCTAGATTTCTCTCTTTCAACCACTACGTGAAGAATGCATGGGATGGAATATGTTTCTAATTGGAAGTATGCACACAGAAAGGGAAGCCATGTCTCATGAATTTGTATTTTCTCCTGACCTGTAATTTTCCTGTCTCAGACTTATCATGACTTGAAGAAAAGATATCAGGTGCTATCGTTCATTGGATTTGAAGCAACCTCAATAATTTTTTTTAATGTTTATTTATTTTTGAGAGAGAGACAGAATGCGAGTGGGTTAGGGGCAGAGAGAGAGGGAGACACAGAATCTGAAGCAGGCTCCAGGCTCTGAGCTGTCAGCACAGAGCCCAATGCAGGGCTCGAACTCAGGAGCTGTGAGATCATGACCTGAGTCGAAGTCAGACGCTCAACCGATGGAGCCACCCCGGCGCCCCTGAAGCAACCTCATAAAGCCTCAAAAAACATCATATGCACATTCAGAGAAGCTGGGAATTTTAACTTCTACAGATATAGAACTTGAGCCATTTCTGAAAAATGGCAAACCAGGACATAGATATGAGGATATGAGCGTGGGTTTGGGGAGAGGAGCAATATAAATAGATGATCGGGCATATTTCAGGGCCACAGCCATTGGGGAAGAAGGAGGTGTCTCTACCAGCTGGCAAAAATGTATCCTACATCTTCCGTCTCCAACTTCCAAATGTTTCTCCATTTCTTGGCAAATGGTTAGGGTGTCCTCTCTATTTTCACATATTTCCCTCAACGTGCCCTATTATTATTTCCTCCCTCTCTTTGTTATTAATTGATATTAATTTTATCTTTATGTTAAGTTATATAAATAGAATTAGAGGGGTGCCTGGCTAGCTCAGTGCATAGAGCATGTGACTCTTGATCTCAAGGTTGGGAGTTCAAGCCCCACACTGAGTGTAGAGATTACTTAAAAATACAATCTTTAAAAAAATAAAATTAGAAAAACACACAGTGTATATATTGTCCCAAGTGCTAATTCCTCTTTATCAACTAAAGATAGAAGAGTTATAAACTAGAAAATAACAAAAGGAAACTCGTTTATTCCTAAGAGTAAGAATGCTGATGGCCTAATAATTAATAATAAAACCAAATTAAATGGTAATGATGTTACCTTATGGAACTGCTTTGAATGCTTTGCAAATTATAATATTTTTGGTTTAATTTCTAAGCTAAAACATATCTATATTATTTAACCTTAACCAGTGCATTAAGGAAAACCCTAAAGATTGTTACTTTAAATTTCAGTTGTGTGGTGAAGGAAAGTTTTAGGCAGCTAAGTCTCCATGGAGTTTCTAACGTACTAAGGTAATTGTGTAAGATCAAATTCTGTGAATGGGTATGGCCCAGAATGGTGTATTAATATTTGAATTTACATTTTCATGCGTAGTTATTTTTATAATCTCTAAATCAGTGCATTTATAGTGGAACCATAAATTCACTAGATAGAGCAATGAATTCACAGGTGGATTTTCTTTACCTGCCTTAACATTTAATTGAAAACTGCCCTATGGCCTGAAGCTTCCCAAGCAGGGTGACATGGAGCTACCAGGAAGGCATTTTTGTCCAAATAAGGTTCATAATTTTGATTCAGGCTGAGAATAAGAACTTGGTTAGTTTAGCAGAAGCGGAAATATTTCCCAAATTTATACCTTCTATATGAATGAAAGGTCCCTTTTAAAAACTAAGCTCTCAATGAGAATTAGGGGTTTTCAAAATGAGCAAAAGCAATCGTCTATAGGGGATTCAAAAAGCAATTTGTATGCACCTTTCCCTATACTAAATAGCTCTAGTGAAAACAGCACTGCTTTTATTCTGTTTCTTTAAATATGCAGGTTATTAATACATTTTCAAATTAATAGTTTAGAAATGTTCATACCCTTCTATGAGTTGATAGTACATCTCTACCGGCAAAAGTGACTTGATGCATTCATTTTACTACAATGAAAGTGTCATTTAGAAAGCCATTAAAACATAAGCTTAAAATTAACATTGTGACCCTACAAGGAAGCATTAAATGGGTTGAAAAGGAATGATCTTGAAAAAGAAAGGCCTGCCTTTAGAGTCCAAGTTTAAGAAAAAAGAAAGAAAAAAAGGAAAAAGAAAAAGCCACTAATGAATAATTACTGTAATGAGCTTCTGGTCTCCGAGCCACTCGCATTCACTTGCATTAATGCTATAAAATATTGGATGGTGTGAACACATTAAAATATTCATTTTTGCTGTTTTTTTTATACAACAAAGCAATGGTGTATCCTAAACTCCTCCATGAGGAGCCCCTTTGGCAATTGACCTTGTCATCAAAATACTTAAGCTATCCAGGATCCTTCTGGAGGAGCTTCCTAAAACACTAATAGGACCATGGATCTACTTCAAACACTCTAGCATCTTAGTTCCCTCACCTGAGACCCAATGCACAGGCCCTTTCTCCAGAGAAGGCATTTTAGCAAAGCAGCAAATACTGAAGTCTGCAGTGTATGATGCTAAGTAAACATTACTTTCGCAATCTGGAACAAATTCCATGGCCTTCCTGTGCCTCCAAGGTCGTATATGTTAAATGAGCAAAAACGTAGCACTAGTATAAGGAGTTACTTTGAAGCATGAATGAAAAGAACCTAGGCAAAACCTTGACATGTGACATCTTTAATAAGAAAAGGGGGACTCTGATTAGGTTAAGAATGATATTTCCCAGAACGACTTACAAGGTTCACTGTGAACTGGCCCCAGTTTACTATAGACGGTTATTTCTTGCCGTTTCCTTTTCATCTCTTGCTTCTTTATGTTTTGGCCCAGAAGAGTCTTAGACTTGAGTGTGCATCACAGATTTCCTGGAATGCTTATTAAATACAGACTGCTGGACCCCAAAATCAGACTCTCTGAGTCAGGAGATGTGATGATGGGGCTGCTCAAAAGTGTATACTTCTAACAAGTTCACAGGTGACATTGATATTTCTGGCTTGTGGACCATATTTTGAGAACCACTTGTCTAGTCTACCATTTCTAGGAAATGCCACTCCTCATTCTATCACCTGGAAAGTTGACACCAAGATCCTGTTCACAGATATCACATCTGTGTCTTTGTTAATTCCTCCAGCTGAGATTGGCTGCTCTGTGCTTTGTACTTTTGTACCTGTTTTTCCCATTCACTTTTATGGCACTCATCACCTTGCATTGTAATTATTCAGTCTGTGTGTTGCATGTTCATCTAGCCACCTGGATGATGCACTCTTGCCAAGGGCAGAGACTATGTCAAATTCATCTTTGTATTTTTTGGGTCATATGTGCTACCTGCTACATGGTAGCTACTAACTAAACATTGCCTAAATGAAACCTACACCTTGTGCCCTTGGCTTATATTCTCTTGCCTTTGTAAGACTAGTTTTGTTCTTCAGAAATGCTGTTATTTATCAAGCCTGATAGTCCTGATCTGTCATTTTAGACCCTGGGCTAGTACATATTTTTAAAGTCACACAACTTTCCCTAACTTGCTAGAATAGGCATTCCTTCCCCTAGGTACTCATTTTTCAGAAGTTTTGTTCTTTTCTCCCTCATTTTGATTAGTTTTGCTAGGGCTGCAACTGTGCCTTGTTGATCTCATTGCCCCCAGAACCTGGTGAAGTGGCTGGAACACAGGAGACTTTAGGGAAATGTGTGTGGAATGATGGAATATTGAGAGAGGACGCTTCAGGCCAGGACAGCCTAGTCTGGGAAGCTGACCGAACCCTTCACTGGTAGCCCCAGCTCTCCACTCCTTTCCTGGGACCCTTTCCAAATATCTTCCAGGGTCCCACTTTCCACCAACTGTTCAAGCCATATAGAGAGTACAGTTAGAGAGCTACTACCATAGCTCAGGCAAGATAGGATGAAACCCCCAATTAAGTGATAGTGCAAGAGCAAGGCAGAGAGGTTGATTGGGAGAGGAATCATGGGAAAGCGAATCTCTAAATTCACCAGTTAGGAATATTGAGCCTCAGGCTCTGGGATGAGGGTGACTTGTGCTTGATTTTCCACAGATCTTGTACTTTAACTTCCTGAGTCTTGTTTTCCTTATCTGTAAAATTGAAATAGTATACTAGTATAAGTATTAAATGAAATGACAACTGTAACTTAGCATGGTGCTTGGAATATGGAAAGTCTGCAAGATATAGAAGTCTGTGAGGTACTTGTGATAAACTGACAGTGCTTACTGGGCTCAGGCCATGTCCTGTACACAAAAGGTATGTGATGTTGTTCTTTATCCACAAAGAGTTTAGAGAATAGTTGGGTAGGAAAAGCTGACCACACTCCCAGAATCCTTTCATTCTAGGTTGTCTAGTGTTTATTACCAATGAAATAATCCAGTGCAGATTTTAATGTGGTTGGAGTTCATAAAACATAGTGGCCAGTGTTGGACAACTTGGACAACATTTATAATCCATAGCTGTGCGGTAGTTGGGGAGCTGAGATTTAACGATTAGTTGAAATATGGGAAACAAAAGGAAGGATCTGGGAGCTTAGTAGAATGTTCTTACATGTAAGGTTCATTGTGTATTATAGCATATTGGTATAGGCATTTATCTTTTAAGGTTAAAGAGTGTAGATTCAATTAGATGGCTAGGGCACAGTTAATAATTGAGTTATTTGAACCCAGTGTACAACAAGTCAGGCCATGCAAAGAAAGACACAGGAATTTTAATGGGTTTATATAGACATAGAAATATAGATCATTATGTGTATATGTGTGTGTGTTTATAATCTGCAGATGGTGCTACTAATGAAGAGATTTCCTAAACATCTTAGTTTGGGCAGACAAAAATAATAGTAGCTAACACAGATGGTGATGACTATGTGTCAGGCCTAGTTCTAAGTGCATTTACATTTATTAAGCCATGTAATGCTCACAACAGCATGAGGTAGTACTGGGATGATTCTTAATTTGTGGATGAGGTAACTGAGGCACAGAGCGGTTGGATCATTCACAAGGTCCCGTGTGACCCCAGGGCAATATGGCTTCCAAGGTTATGCTCTCAGCCAAATGTCATTGGCAGTTTCAATCTCTGTTTCCAATCTGAAAAGTTCTGCCTGCATCCTGTCAGCACAGCCTGGGTTAGCTGGGTGGGACCACCCAGCCCTGTTTGTCTCCCACCACATAGTGACAGTGATTCAGCAAATTCTGTGGTGAGTGTTTATCACCACTTTCCCTGGGATACCCACACATTCCAAATGCTAGTCCCATCCTTTTATTTGCTCAGACAAGTAGATTTGTCACTTGAAACGATCTTTTAATTGTTTATTTTCCTCTGGCTTCTTTCCAGGGCTTTGTAGCAAATGTTAAATGCTGTTTAAAAAATGTTTTTCTTCTTGTGGAATAGGTTAGCACGTATGTTGGTTAACTGTTGCATTTTGAACTTCCCACTTGGTAACTGACAGCCCGTAATTAAGCATAACTTGAACTCTGACCATGTCTGCATGTAGTTTTGTAGGCTGTCACCAAATTTCTGTTGATATTCTCTGTGAAAATGGCATAGAACAAAATGCTTCCTGGCTTAGCAATATCTCAGTGTGGTTAGGTTAAAACATTGATGAAGGGTTAGATATCTAGAAATTCTCTTACCATGTTGCAGATATTTTTATTTTTTCTTGAAAATGTAGTTTTTATATAATACATTGGTTACTTATTTTCCGTAGGGATACAAAAGCTCAAATCAAGGAATAGAAGGTGAAGAGAATGACACTTCTTGAAATACCTACTACATGCTAAGCTGTGTTTGGGCTAATTGTTTTCCTGACTTTAGAGCGGGGTAATCGAATTCCTACCTATCTGGTGGTGACAGTCCTTATTGAGAGCCTGTGTCCTAGCACCTATGACAGAGCATATAGCTCTGACTTGGGCTTTGTCTCAGATACCACTGTGAGTCCTAGGCCACAAACTCACATACCCTGCACTATAGGGAAGGGTACGGGCCAGCCAGCTCTTTCCTTAAGGGATCTCCATCCTAGTTACTGAAACCCTTTAGAGTAGCACTGATTAACAGTATTTCAGAGTTCTGAATCAACAGACAAATAAAAAGGTAGAGAATATTAGATCAAAATAATACCCTTTTTACTGATAAAACTGATATTAGAAAACAGAAATGGAAAAACATGCTCTGCTAGACATAGACAGAATTTGGAATTTCATAAAAATGCCTCAGGGAGACGAAGTACCAAACCCCCCCCCCCTTTTTAAAATTTTTTTAAAATGTTTATTTATTTTTGAGAGAGAGACAGGGGTAGAGGGGAGGGGCAGAGAAAGAGGGAGACAGAATCTGAAACGGACTCCAGGCTCTGAGCTGTCAGCACAGAATCTGATGTGGGGCTCCAGCTCATGAACCGTGAGATCATGACCTGAGCCAGAATCGGATGCTTAACTGGCTGGGCCACCCTGGCGCCCCATCAAACCCCTCGTTTTTTTAAAAATTAGGTTTTTGTTGTTGTTACTGCAATTTTAAATTTTGCAGTGTTATACAACTTACAAAAAGTAAAAAGTCTTCTACAGCTTGATAATATTTTGGATGTGTATGTACATGTGTAGCCACCACCTAGATATAGCAACTGCCCAGCATCCCAGAAGGTTCCCTCCTGAAGGTAAGCCCTGTTCTGACCTTTATCATCATATGTAGAGTTTGGACAGGTCCTTTCAAACATGATCTAGGAGTGCCTGGGTGGCTCAGTTGGTTGTGTCCAACTTCGGCTCAGGTCATGATATCATAGTTCATGAGTTCGAGCTCCACGTTGGGATCTGTGCTGACAGCTCAGATCCTGGAGCCTACTTCAGATTCTGTGACTCCTTCTCTCTCTGCCCCTCTCCCACTTGCGCTCTGTCTCTCAAAAAATAAGTAAACGCTAAAAAAAAAAAAAAAAAAATCTAGAGAAACAAAGTAGCATTGTGTATCTTGTGAGAAGCTTCCTATGGAGGGGGAAAGGGAGAGGAGGAGAAGGAGGGAGGGAAGGAGAGAGACAGACAGTGAGTAGAAGAGAGAGAAAGGGACTGGGTGATGGCTGAGTAGTTCTTCCTTTCAAATTTACCAAGCAGACTAAATCTTCTGGCCTCCCGTTGGAAGATACTGGGGGAGGGAGGTATACTCAGAGTTGCCAGGGAAATTATGTTAATAGATCACCCTTCATGTGGAAAGAAATACCAAGACTGAAGAAGTGCACCCATACTTGGATATGTAAATCTCTAGAGGGTAGATGATGCTATAACAATATGTACAAAATATCGTAGGATTAACATAACACATCTTCCAGGAGCATCAGTTTTACTCAACAAATTGGGGAGATGTATTATTTTAATAGTAACACAAATATGGAGATATTTATGGAACAGAATATAAAATTCACATGAATTTTTAAAACAAAACATAATACTTTAAAGATCTTTTAGGCTTGCTTTGGGCTGCTTTGGGCTAAGCCCTCAGGTCCCCCAGGGGTATATGTTCATTCCTTTGCCTAGGGTAACTTCAGTGGAAACAGTCTAGAAGCTCTCCTAGGACACTGAGTGTGAAACCTTTAGCAAAGCACTGGCATGAACTTGGCAATTCTAGCAGATTGAAATGCAGGGAAGAGAGGGATTCAGCATTAGGGAGAGATAGTCATCAGAGAATCATGTGGTTCAGGAGGCAGATACACAGCACAGCCCCAAGTGGGTAAGCTGAGCACTGGCCAGGAAAGAAGGAAGGAAAAGGAAGGATGAGAGAGAGAACATAAAGTCTGAAGACAGTGAATGGCTAAGGTAACAAGGGAGGGCGAAGGACTTGAAGGTCAGAGCTGAGGCAAACACATGCATCCTTGTCTGTCTCCTGCTGTTGTGATCCAGGGAGCCATGCCACACAGCCCTGCCCAGCTCTGCCAGGGGTGCCTTCTGACTGAGGTATGCTGCATGGGATTTGTTTGCAGAAAGGTGGTGCTCACTCTTGTTACCTGGCAGCTTAGCCTATGTATACCTGGTAATCATATCTGACCACTCCATAGAAGAGAAGGGATGAGAATCCTGATCCTTTCAAGCAGGACTTGCTGCCCAAAGTTGAAACTCAAATACCTGTGGAGGCAAGGCAGACAGAATTATGGTAAGCCTGCCAACTATTATTTATTGCAAATGCAAGGGATTGTGTAAACTTGAAGGTGGGTGCATTGTTTAAAGGCACTCAAATGGAAAAACAAAGGAGATAAAAACAAAAAATAAACCTGGCTGGCTAGCCACTTCAGCTTTTCTGTTGTATTTGGTTTGCAGGACTTCAGTTTTATCTTCCCTGTCACCTCCAAAAGACCTTCCTCCCCCCCCCCCCCCCCCGTAGTCTCAACATATAGGTTGTTTCATTTAATTCCCCTAATAATCAGTGGAAGCCATGCTATTATTCACATTTTCCAGAAAGAGAAATGAAGGCCCAGAAATTAGGTATTTTCCCAAAGCCACAAAACCAGTAAAAGTTAAGACTTAATTAAAACCAAAGATCTTTTTTTTTTTTTTGCTTTTTTAATTTCAGAAGTTTTAAATTGTGATATCCATTTGAGAGCTTCCAAACCTCTGAGGATGTTTACTACAAGACCATAGAGATAGAAAGCCATGATCCTATACAGAAATGTGGTTTGCAGAATATTTATCCATCGAATAGTTATCAAATATAATAGTGCTATTTAACAAAATATAGTGACAACTTTGCTATTTTAAATAACATGTTTGAAAATAAACAATAACAGCAAAGCTGGGATTCTTGAAAGTCAAGAGAAGAAATGGTTATTGATTTGGAAAAAAATAATTGCTTTAACAGCAGAAACATTTTAATATGAAACTTAAAAAGAAACTGTCAGTTGATGTGGTCAAAGACTCATTAATAGACAGATATTGGACAGCTTTTTCACTAACTATTATCTTGGTGACATCACTTTTTCTAATGAATTTTGATTTTTTTGGCATATGTGTACAAAATCCAATGAAACATTGAAAGGAGAAATGATAAAAATTAGTGAAGGTGAATGCCTTCTCTAACTAGGTGACTGTTCCTAGCATTCATTATTAGCAGTAGATATTTTACAACTTACACTTGTTACATTCTACTTGTTTTATTTTTCTGAGGACTCTGTTGCGAATGTTGATTTCATTCAGCAAGTGGAGAGTTTACAAAATGCCTGTCAAAGCAGAATTAGATTCTGAGCCTGACCTGACTGAGGCTGAGTATTTCTTTGACTTAGACGTTAGAGACCTACCATTATTCACCTGTCTCTGACCCCCTTTCTTACTGTTTTAGTAGCCAAACACAGATTTCATTGCCAAGGACCATTACCATCTTGGATATAGAAAGTACTATCTTCTAAGTACATATTTCCCCTCCCGATTCTAGGCTTTTGGTAGCTTGAATTTAAGCATAATGGTGTAACTCCAGTAGCCACAGAGGCCTCAGTAATGACTTTAAAACACCCACACAAAAAATTACCTCTCTCCTGGATGTGAAGTCACAAAGGAAAAACATTATTGTACCCTCACACTTGTGAACGATTCTATTGTTAACGATGGTATATTAAGCTGGTAGCTTTATTCATTAATACAAAATACAGCAGAGTACATTTTCAAGTGTGTGCAGTGAATTGCATACACAGTGCACATTATTGTCATCAGAGCTGTGCTGAGGGAATTTAGCAAAAACTGTTTAGAGGCACCCCATAATAGTTGTCTGTAATTGTTTCAAAATTGGTTTTCTGGGGTTTAGAGCTTGGTTTTTATTATTGTTGTTATTTATTAATCTCATTCTATGACTGTCACAACTGATCCTCATTTTGTAACACTTTCAAAACAGGAACAATATATGAATTTATTTCATCAAATAATTTAAGTACTACACTTCACCTTTAAGTGAGTAGAACCCTCATACACTTTTAAGCTATTAACAGACTTCCTTAAATTTGGCATAGAGTTATAGGTCCACTGAGAACAAATGTTTGCCAATAAATAGAAAATTTCATTCTGTCTTATGTATCGAAGTTTTCTGCCTGCCTTCCTTCCTTCTTTCCTTCCTCCGTTCCTTCCTTCCTTCCTTCCTTCTTTCCTTCTGTTAGGTAAATCCTTATATCCTTGGTTCTTAAAAGATAAACAAATGGCATGTATTTTCACAGTTCTTACAGAAGTATATAATGAACTTAGTTATTTATCCTGGTTCATTGAGAGTAGTATAAAGCATAAAGTAAAAAAAGGAAAAATTAATTTTATTTCTAGTATTATGTTAGTACATAATGATTTTCCTTTTTAAAAAAAATATTTTTAAGTAATCTCTACACCTAATGTGGGGCTCAAACTTACAACCCTGAGATCAAGAGTAGCATGCTCTATCAATTGAGTTAGCTAGGTGCCCCACGGATTTTCAATTTTTAATGAGACAGGTTACAAAGTAGCTTCCAACTTCATGTCCCACCCCACTTATTAATATATTACACAAATATGGACAACTTCTGACCTCTATATTTGATGAAAGAAGGTGATTAACTTTTAAATGTATTTATTATATTTTATGTTTTAAAAGCTTGCCATTAAACCAATATTTTCTAAATTTAGTCCCTTAAGGTATTGCTTTAAATATTTCCCATATCTGCATATCAATCCAACTGAGCTTTTATTATTTGACGTGTGGTTTATCTCATTCCTCCTCACTGTGGTCTGACTCTTTCTGGTTGAACTAATCAACACACTGCTGTCATTGCTCCAGTCCGCAGCCTCGGTCCTCAGGAGAGCGAGCCCCAATTCCCTCCTAGGTATTGACACTAATAGAATGGATGAAAAGCAATAGAAGTGTCACTAGGTTGGTTTCTTGGTACTGGTTGTGAATAAACCAGTGGATGAAATAACAGGGGAACACGATGGTTCAGAAACTCTTGGGAATGTAGCCATGTTAAATCTTTTGCTCATTGTTTTGCTTTTGTTTTTGCTTATACCTGTCCAGATTTCTCCAGACCTACCTTTGGGATGGAGCTAATTAAGATAGAATGTTGTGCCACTTCTATTTTTCTTCCTTCCTATGTTATTTTTTTCACATTGTAAAGGGGATAGGTCCTGTTACTAAGATGGCCAAAAGTGGTACATGCTCAGTGCAGCCTCGGGGAGTCCTTCTATTTGATTTCATTTGAATCTGTGGCTCATCCCAGCCTCATGGTGGGCAATTCTCTTCCTCATATTGTGTCCTTCATCCCAGAGTGCTGGTTGTGTTTCTAGTCTATATATTTCTCTAAATTCTATGACTGTATTAGTCTTGTCAGGCTGCTATGACAAAATACTACAGATGGAGTAGGTTAAACAGCAAATACTTCTGACAGTCTTGGAGGCTGGAAAATGCAAGATCAAGGTGCTAGGTTATTTGGCTCTTGGTGAGGGTCCTCCTTCTGCCTTCCCACCTTCTCACTTGTGCCCACATATAGTAGACAAAAAGGATCTTTCTCTTCCTCTACTTATAAAGCCACCCATTCCATCATGAGGGTGCTACCCTCATGATCTCATCTAACCCTAATTACCTCTTAAAGGTTTGCCCCCAAATACCATCGCATTGGAGATTGGGACTTTAACATATGAATTTGGGAAGAGGAACACAATTCAGTCTATAGCACCAACAGACCTCCTCTATTTTCTTTGATCTCTCCTTCACCCTTTTCTTTTTTTTTATTTCTTTTTATTTTTTTGTTTATTTTTGAGAAAGAGAGAGAGAGAGAGAGAGAGAGAGCGAGCACACCGTGGAAGAGAGGCAGATAGAGAGGGGATACAGAATCCGAAGCAGACTCCTGGCTCTGAGCAGTCAGCAGAGAGCCCGATGTGGGCCTTGAACTCACAAACCACAAAATCATGACCTGAGCTGAAGTCGGACGCTTAACCAACCGAGCCACCCAGGTACCCCATCTCCTCCCCTCCTTTTCAACGTTACTTAGTGTTTTTACTAAAATTGGACTCGTTTCTTTTTATTTAAAATCTTTTTAAAAGGAAATTTTATGCTAGTACTATAAGTAGATCAGTATCATTTGTCATAAGTAAAAAGTGAATTCATAAGTATAAAACTATGCAGAAAAAAAAAAGATATGAACCCTATTACATCCTGTACTTGAAGAACACTAGTGAATAAATAAAACATGTGCAGGTTCTAAATTTAGGAATTGCCCCAGGTGTCCCAGATGTTTGGTTACTGTTACAGCTTGATAGTTGACTCAAGCCATGAGATTTCTGTATGACTATACAAGAGACCCTAATCTAGTTTAGAACTTATCTAGAGTAAGGGAGATGAAGAATTGTGATTCATTTTAATTCCATCACTTTTCCTTTGTGAGTCCATATTTATAGTTGTGAGTAATATATATTTGTTTCTTGATATGAGCTGTAATGACTACTGGCTTGTTAAGTTTAATTGGTGGAACTGTGATCATTTAGGCTATTAACAGAAACTAGTCATGTGTTTTCAAAGAAACTGGTATAAATTAGAGTCTTTCATTAAAGACCAATCAGCCATTTTCACATTTCAAAATTTGATGCCATTGCATTCTTGATGGGGTAGCAAACTGACCAGAAAATTCATCTAATCCATTTTCTAAGACTAAGAATCAAGAAAATAAAAGTCTATTCATATTAATAGCTTAAAATATTTATATTATCAATTCTGAAATAACTACTTCAAGAGTAATATTATAAAGTGATTTAGCCAATGTTGCTTGAAAGTTAGACATAGGGAAGCAGCAGCAGAATCAGCCTCATTACTGTCTGCTCGGATCTCTAATGTTTGCTTCCAAAGATTTAGAAAAGAATCAAAGAAATGTTTACCTAAAAAAGAATCAAAGAGACATCTGGCTGTAGGTAAAATGGCATATCTTGTGTTTCTAAGAGCAAGATATAGTACTTGAAAGATAATGAAAAAAAAATCTTTTTTTTTTTTTTTTAAATTGACTCAGAACACATTTCTTAATGAAGCTCCGCCATGACCCAGGGCTGGCGTGAGGGACAGGGAGTTCAGCGACTTCCCAGAAATGATTTGATGTTTATGTAGGGGACAACTTGGTTGGTTGCAAGAACCTTGAGGTAGTAGTAGACCAATGTCTTATAAATCGCATCTGCCACTTGCAAACTCTGATTTTGGTCAAGGCATTGAACCTGGCTGAGCCTCAGTTTTTTCATCTATGACTGTACTTGTATGGCCAAGTTGCTGTGATCTATTGTGCACATCTATTTTCCTTTTATCACTTCTGCTTTATGTGATCTACCTTTAAGTGTCAACATTTCCACAGCCGATACAAAGAGGAAGACAATAAGAATTAAAATAGTTTTCCTATATGGTAGTTGTTTTGAAAGAAGGAAAATCTATTTTTCTGTGATCTGTAAACCTTCAAATTGTATGCTATATAGATTTGCATCTTGGGTGTATAACCAAATGTCAAAAAGAGTTTAGGACATAAAGCACTGAACTTCAAACAAATTCATAAACTTCTGGACATAAGCTCTTCTTTATTTATCTGTAATGATCTTGGTAAAATAAATTTTAGGAGGCTTTCTGACATATATAGTTTTATATGAGAAACACTTTTCCCTGAGTGAAGTCAATCACCAGCTAATGTTAGTAAATTATTTTGTCATACAGAGAACTTTATTACAATGCCCAATGTAATTCTTTATGTACAATTTGTCTATCCTTTACATAAACTATAAAAGATTTCATGAAACTGACATATTGAACGTACACAACAGAAGATACAGATATGAAAAAAAAAAAGATTCAGGATGAGAGAAATGTAAATAAGACTGAAAAGTCAAAACCAGAGATTGTAATGATCTCGGAAATGCCATTAATTGCTTTCATGACACTTGGTTCTGCACAGCTTTATTATTGGTTAGAAAGAAAGATGCTTGTCACTTTAACATACATTTTTACATTTCATTACCACACTAACATCATAAAAAGGATTTCACTCTTTTTCGCAGGTGATGAGATTTATTTTCATAAAGGTTGAATGGCTTGCCCCAAGTTTCTCAGCTAAAAAGTGGCAAAATTCTAAATTGAATACAATGCTAATTCCAATGCTGCTTTGACATTTGACACACACTACTTTGCACAATATCTGATTACTCTTAATTCGTTCTTTATTTGCCGTCTTCACTCCATAGCTAATACTTGCTCCTCACCACCATGGTTACCTCAGGTAGTTGTATGTTCTTAGAAGCTGGCACTAAATATTTCATATTAATAAATACTCAGATTTTGCCTGAGACATAAATGCCAGATAGTATTAATTGGAGAATATTAAGGAGCTTTGTAATAAAAAAAAAATCCCTTTTTATGGAATCTTACATAGCTTGCGGTATGTGGTATGCGTGCTGACAGAACTGCTGTTGGGCGCTTGTAAATCACAGTGAGTGTCTCTGGCTCTGCCTTCTGATTTGTCAGCCAGGCGCCCTCTGATTCTTTAGGTATCAGGTGACTGAAGGGCAGAGTGACACCAGATGGGATCAGTATACATATGGGCAATAGGGATTCTTTTAAAATGCTTGTTATCAATGGCTTAATGCAGAATAAAGACAAACACTTAAATCAGCGTTCAAGCTTTATTCTCTGCCTGCCATTAAAACCAGGTGGATTGCAGAGTGCATCAGGGCAGGACTGGGGTGTAGAGCTTGGCAGCAGTACCCTCTTCCATATTTATATCGGAACATCTATTTTGTTTTCTGCCTCCTTCAGTTTCAGTGTAATGTAGTTGGTAGATTTTTTCCATTCGGTTGACTCAGACTGGCTTTAGAATTTGTATCTACCAGATTCTTCCCATGTGGAAATGTGATCAGGAGGGAAGGGAAACCACACGCTGCGATTTGCTTCATGCATACACAGCTCTATTTTTATTGTATATCAGTCAACGGAAATTAATTGCTAATTATCCAAACATTTCTATGATAATATTTCAAGCTCTCTCGAAGCAGATGTGGCCTAAACAATATTTGGAAGAGAGGAGATGGTATTATGTTTCTTGATGGGAATGATTGTGTAGGGCTTTACAATTTTTTCACCATTTTTTTTTTATTTTAGAAAGAAGAATGGTTATCATTCTTTTGCAACACTTGTTAAATATTCATACTGACCAGAGTAATTATGCACTGACTATATTAGCAAACATGTAACTCTGTCAACTTTAAGAAGTTGGGAAATTAAATTAAACAGGTTGTGGATAATATATTCGGTTATACGTTCATATAGTCATATAGCCTGTTTAAATAACCATCACCACACTGCCTTTGCAGTCATTGGCAATGACAGACTTCTCTTATTTGGGGACTCTCATACTGAATTATTCTTTTTTATTGTGTTAGATGTCTGTCCTTCATTGTCTGAACATTGCTTTTTCATTTCCCC
Source organism: Panthera onca (assembly GCF_046562875.1). Classification (NCBI taxonomy): domain Eukaryota; kingdom Metazoa; phylum Chordata; class Mammalia; order Carnivora; family Felidae; genus Panthera; species Panthera onca. Next base: position 57,592,157 of record NC_138339.1, read on the forward strand.
TTTATGAATGCTAATAATATACTGGATAGAGCACTGGCTATTTTTAGTAATTCAGCATTTCCTTATATTTATACTGTGAACAAACTTGAGAGAGTTTAGCTCTGATTAAAACAGATAATTTTCTTCTTTTTAAAAAAGAATAGTGTGGGACTGATGCATAGTGAGGACAAAAGGAATTTGACGGGCACGGTGTCAAAGCTTAATTGTGTCAATAATTATTTGTGTATTAGTGCCAGGTTTTTAATGAGGAGTACTCACTTGTGTGTAATCATGATCAATGACAAGTAGTTAAAATATCTTCATGAAGTGGCAAACTGGGGGGAAAAAATGAAGCAATGTTAACACTGCCTACAGTTCCTTATATATTAGCACATTTGAACTCCATGAGCAGACTTAGTATAAAAGCACTGAAAACCGTGTGAGAATGTTGCTGTGGGTGTATAGATACACGTGTTTCTAAAAGATTTTTTTCCATGCATTCTAAGCTTGGTAGGACCTTTTTGGGGGAGGACTCTTGCCCCCTTGCTCATTAAGCTGTCACTCCTGCCCAGACACCTAGCCCTATCTATGTGTACCCTCACTGTTATGCTATGAAAATGGCCCTTCCTCCTTTTCTGTGTGTGTTGCGTTCAAGTCATTAGGACTAGTCACCCACCATTCTGAGGACCTTTTGCTCGATTTTACTTAATGTCCTGACACTTTCTGAGTGTCCTGTTCTTAACTCTTCTCCGTACTTTTAAGCTAGCAAATCTAAGTGGCCCACACTGCAGCAATGTGTGATTTCAAGTGTAAGAGGCAGAAGCCCAGAAACTTATTCCTTTAAGCATGGTCCATTTTATCAGTTTGCTTGCTGTCATTGTAAACTTTGTTATCTGTATCAACTAGCCTCAAATTGTGAATTAGGGAAATCCAAATTAGTATAGTCCTGTGGTGCTTATAGGCATTGAATGAACTTTTATTTCCTGATGAATATGATGAGGCTCAGATATGACATGGATGTGGGTAATTGAGACAATGGCTCTAAAATGATTTGCTTGGCAATAACGTGCAAACAGAAACACAATTTATGGATTTTCCTAATTGTGTTTGCTTTTACCTAGAATTCAAAATTAGCAGTAGTGGGAAATCATTAATGGTTTTTATATGCTTTACTGCCATTTGTCGGAATGCCCATATTTTATCTCCTCCGTTATAATTTCATTCAGTCTGATTTGCCTTTGTGAATATTTTCTGGAGCTAGAAATCAGTATCTTATATGTTGTGGGATTAAAAGGAAGGAAAAAAAAATTCACTTCATTTGGTGTCTTAACAGTGAACTCTTTCCTGTATGAATATTCACTGAGGGGGGAAAAAAAAACCCACACCGACCACGAAGTGGTTGCTAGTAGCAGATTTTGAGTAGGCCTTAACCAGTGAGTTGAAGTCTGGAGACTTGCTGACATTTTGAAAATAGTTTTTAGAACAAAATGTCAGATGATGGGAGCTTTACATCATGCAAGAGTAACTTGTGCAGCTGATGCTAACGAAGCCGATTCTTACAAAGCCATATGAGGAAGGATGACCACTGTGCTTTTAAAAGAACCAAATATATCCACATATATATTCAACACTTCACATTTCGCACATGCTTTGCTTTGCCTGGCTTATATATGAGCCACAGTTGACCGACACCTTTGTGGACCAATGCAGTGCTGGCAGATTAGCGTTTATTTTTAAAAAAGGAGCCATTGATGATAAGACGTCATTACATATTCCAACTTTGAACCAATGGCACCGCCACCCTTCTGTGATCACTCATCAAGGCAGCTGTGCTGTATTCACATTGAAATTAGGAGATTTTTAAAACCCACGCAGCTGTATTATTCATACTTAAAATAAAAGCTTAGTTTCCCCAAATGGGTGTGACGTAAACATCTCATTAAATATTTTTAATTTGGAAAAAAAATATTTAAATGACAGTGACTACACTGGCGGTGGCAGTGGCTGGCATTTGTGTGTGGGCTTGCGGGAGCCGTCTAAACTTCGTCACTAGCGTGGAGTGTACTTTTGCTACAAACATGAGTCTGAGGGCTAAAGCTCCATGCTGTAGGTGGCAGGAGATTCAGAAACATGGCGTGCACATTCCAGCTGTCTGATAACTTTAATTAGGTAAACTACTCAGGAACCCCAGGTGCTTTGTTCTCGCCCTTCCTCATTTTCTTTGAGTTACAAAGTACAACAAGCTTAGTCTAAAAAAGGGCAAGTCTAGAAAGTTTCCTTTCTCTGAAGTTATTTATTTATTTATTTATTTATTTATTTATTTATTTATTTTTATTTCTCTCCTCCATTCATTAGAGTTATGTGCTGTCCATGATTTACGAAACTGCTGACACTCCCAGGAGGGTGACTCAGATTCCATAGACCAAGAAATCAACGGGATCCATTAGGACCTCATCTCTTTCCCTCTACTTTTGTGAGGAAATAGCTTATTAGTGGCCCACCCACCCAGCTATATGCTATTAGTTAACTGAAGATGGGGGTGCCTGGGTGGCTCAGTCAGTTAAGCGTCAGACTTCAGCTCAGGTCATCATCTCATGGTTGGTGAGTTCAACCCTTGTTGGTCTATACAATAAAGAGTCTGCTTGGGATTCTCTCTCTCTGCCTCTCCCCCACTCATTCACTGTCTCTCAAAATAAATAAACTTTTCAAAAAAAGAAAAAAGATAGAGATGACTTGTGTGTCTTAATGCAAGAGCAGTCCATTTGCCCAGTCATTTATTAAAAAGGCATTGCTACTTGGGGTATTCCTTTTCTCCTGCTGCTATAACAAATCTTCACAAGCTTAGTGGATTTAAATAACACAAATGAATTCTGTTTCATTTCTGGAGGTTAGAAGCCCAAAGAGTCTTTAGGGAATTCAATTCAAAGTGTCACCAGCGGGGGGCGCCTGACTGGCTCGGTTACCTGTCAGGCTCTTGATTTCACCTCAGGTCATCATCTCACAGTTGGTGGGTTTGAGCCCTGCCTAGGGCTCATTGCTGACAGCGGGGACCCTACTTGTGATTCTGTGTCCCTCTTTCTATGTCCTTCTCCTGTTTGTTCTCTCTCTAAATAAATAAATAAATATAAAAACAAAACAAACAAAAAACAAAACTGACGTGTCACCAGGGCTCTTTCCTTCTGGAGTTTCCAAGGGAGAATCTCTTCCTTGGTTCTTCAACTTCTAAGTGATATGGGCATTCTTTGCCTCTTGCCGCCTCACTCTCACCCATGCTTCTGCCACAATTTTGCCTCTTCCAAGAATCACCCTCTGCCTCTCTCTTAAAAGGACTCCTGTGATAATGAGCCCACCGGGATAATCCATGGTATTCTCTCTATTTTGTGATCCTTAATTATATCTGCAAGGTCCTTTTATCATGTAGCATATTCACAGTGCGGGCGATTCAGACAATGTACATTTTCAGGAGACCATTATCCAGCCTACTTACTACAGAGTATGAACTTTGGAGGGAGTTGGATCTGGATGTGAATTCTAACTTGGCCAGTTGCTATCACATATCCTTGGGAAAGTTATTAATTCTCCCAGTTTCTCACCCCTAAAATGGGTCAATACTGCCAACTCCATAGATTATGTAAAACAAGAGGGTATATGTAGCAGGTGTTTCACAAATTTAATTCACCCCCTCACTTTTGAGAACAAAATGGAGAAGGAATGAAAAATTCCACAGGTTCTACCAGGTGAAGTTATCAGTCAATAGAAATGGCTAGTCTTTTATTGTTCCTTCAGTGCACTGGATAGTTAGAGAATATTAATGTCCATAGGGGGTTTAAGGCATAAGTATTAATGCACATAGGGGGTTTAAGACATTCTTATTTTGTTAGTATTACTATGAACCAGGGCATTTTCTCACTGCACCTCCCAGTACTGGGTCAAGCACACTAGTGATTTTTGACAGATTCTTTCTGTCACCCAGCTGCCTTGTGTCACAGGATGCCAATGGCACTGAAAATCCTATGACTGATTCTGCCCCTGTTGAGAACAATAGCCATTTGAATTTGATTTGCCCATCTTCTGGGAAGACAGTCAAAGTTCCCCTTCAGTGCCACTGAGTTGACAATAGGCACCCCTTGTACTCTTTACAGCTCGTTCACCTATTATTATGATGATGTCATTATTCACATTATTGCTCTCATCATTATTATTATTATCCAGTGACCTCTGTCCTGGGGTGGAACTCCCTGTGACAGATGGGAGCTTCATTTATCGGACTGCTTTATGCTGCACAATTCCCCTGCCATTCTGAGTTTATATTGAGACGGGCTGCTTTTCGAACAAAGGCAGCCTGATCACAATTTGTCAGTGTGCTTGGTAGCTATATATCACCAAAGCTCTCTGCCAGTCCTTCTGGGACCCAATTATTTATGGAGCTGACAATATGGGCTAACTTGTCTTGTTATGAATGCCACTATTACAATGAAAGCTTTGCTATCTTGAATGGTAAGGCAACAGGAGTTCTGGTTGGTCAAAAATTCCATTAACTAAGAGTTAATTCACATCGCCTCAGGTGATCCCTTGGTGCCCCAAGTGAGTTGATGAGATCCGTGGGGAAAGTTCTATTTCAATATTCTTTTCTGTCCAGACTTGGGAGATCTCTTGATAACTTTAGTTTCTGTGGCTTCTGTGTAATGCAGACTTGGTTTTTAAGTTTGGGCATGGCCTGTCTTCTGAGTGTAACATGGACATAGTTTACCATGTACTGTGGGGCGTGGAAATGAAATGGAAGACTTGGGCTCTCTCTGTAAAGTGCTTATAATTGAATAAGGGAACAATCCAACCCAAATCTATATTTACCAAAGCAGATGATAGAGAAATAAATATCAGCCAAGTACAGCTAGACTGCCTCAAGCCTGAAAATGGACTCAAATGCCATTCCAGTGAAGTGACTCCTTTATTCTCTGATATCCTTCACTAACTTTTGTGTCACACCGATTTTAAATCAAATCCCTCATCTCTGCTTTTAAGATGCCTCCACAGAACACTGAAAAGAAAGGAAACTAATTAAACCTAAAAGAAATTAAAGTTAAAAAAAAAAAGACACAATGAAGAGATAAACAGAAAAATAGAATGCTCATCATTTAATATAAAATATAGAGTATTGTTTTTAGGACGCTAGATGGTATGTTTGTGGCATTAGAGGGAATGGAGGAACCCCTTTTCAGTAATACATCATTTTAGTTTGAATGTTTGGATTTAGTTGCTTGACAGAACCTAATCTAACATCTGTATTTCAAATATAGAACCTATTTACAGACACACCTTTTCCTAAAACATGTGCCTCCACAGCTCTCCTTGTACACGGCATTATTTTTATCCCTTTCTTTTTTATTAAAACAGTCTTTGAACTACGCATAGTACTTTAGTGCTTAAAAGATTAGATCTTATAGGGGAAACATAACATATTGTATTTAAATATGCTAATCTCTTAGAGGAAATGAAGGAGCTGAGCCTGCTCATTAAGAAATAAATTAATTCATCACCATTGCATTCATCATCAATCATCATCCAGTTGTGTCCAGTTTTCAATTAAGTTTTTCCAAACTGCTTTGTGCCTTTACCAAAAGAACTGATTATCTCTGATGATGATTTTTTGTGGGTATTCGGATGTTGATGGCAGTTGAATTGGCATAAACATGCTGAATATCTTTTTTATTCAAGTGGTTAAGCAGTAGCTGTTCAGTGCATACAAATATATTATGATGACAAGTAAAAAAAAAATTCTTTTTAAGATGTATTTTAGTGGCCAAATAGCCAACTTCTCAGACTTAAAGAGAATAGTTTCCATGAGCAAAGCTAACACTAACATACACACTGAACATTTATAATATATCCGTTTGTTCATTCATCCATCCAGTAAACAATATTTACTAAACACCTACATGTTTCTAGTACCATGCCAGGTGCTAAATATTACAAATCCCTAAAGGCAACTGACATTACTCCTGCCCTGATGGAGCTTCCTATCCATTTTATTTCAGTTTCCTTGTTCTGAAACCTATTTTTACTAGATAACACATTATCAATTGAATGACTATACGGTCTCCCTTGGGTTGTTCTTTAAAATGAATACCAAAAGGCTTGATTATTTCGCCAGTGACCCTTCAGGTATACACAAGCCTCCTTACTCTTGGAGTTAATGAGCATGGCATGCCAGAAGAGAACAATTTCTGACTATCTCTTTAAGGTTTCCATGCAGAATGAGGATGTATGAAAATGACTCACCATGCCTGCCACTTATCCCTAGATTCCTATAACATGAAGATGATCACAATCTGCCATCGTGCTGTTAAAATGATGCATAACCCTACCAGCACTCTGAAATGATCGAGTATTATTGCAGCCTCTTACAAGTTGGGCACTGAGATAATTTGGCTAGTGTTGGAGAAAAAATGTTCCCCAACCCCTGTGGCTCACCCTTCATTGAATAAATATGGCATGCTGCTGCTTTTGTTCTCCTTGTGTATGGAGGAGCAATTAATGTGTCAAAAAAGAAAAATCGCAAAAATGTGCAGACTTTTTTTCCCCCTATGATAATTGCGCAACTATGTTCAATCTGCCTTAAAATTATTGTACAACATTACAGGATGTTGTTATCTCTGAAATATTAGATAACTTGTGGTTGGCATTACATTTCTTATTGTGGTTTCATGACTTCTGTGTCCATTAAGGATCCCATGTTGGAATTATGTATTTCTTTAAAAATGCCACTGGGCTGTAAGTGTTTACATAGACACATTGATGTATTTTTTTATTATTATTTAGATAGTTTAAATGAAGCATTAAAAAAATGCAATACCGGTAGATTTTATTAAGAGAAATAATCATGAATATGACCCAACTGCTGCCGTTCTTGCTTTCTAATCAATTATTTTCCTGATACTCACGCACATTTCTAGATTCATGAAATCTTTATGATGAGACAGGAATCAAAGATTGTTTTTCTGCTGCTACTGTCAGAGGAACGAAAGGAGGAAAAAAAGGAATTCAAAGTTTTTCTTTGCCCATTTGTTTGTGGATCTAGTCCAAGCAGCTTAATTAATTGAATATTCTGTACCATAATAAGTGCTCAATGAATACGGGTGGATTGAATGAATAGCTGAACTAAATCTGAACAGTAAAACTTACCACTAAGCTTAGGTAGGAACTTAGACCCTGATAAATATTAAGCGAATTCATGAATTCCCCTTGATAGTTTAAATTAGAAGAAGTTCATTATTTTAAAATACAAAATAGATACAATTTGAATTGTATCTATTTATTTTCCCTCTCCCCTTCTAGGTTATATGCTCCATCAATCCTGTCCCGTTTACTCCCATATCTAGTGCCCAGAACAGTCTGGCACAAGTTAGGTCTTTATTGTTTATCTAGTAGGTTTTTTAATCAGAAATATGACCTAGTGTGTTTCTGAAAAATGTACATGGTCAAGAAGACTAGATAAAGATCCTACTTCTATATTATATTGTGTGGGAAATTTTAAAGGACAGTACATGTTACATAAAATCTTGTACACATTCACACAGTATAGATAGTCCAACAACATAGACCTGATTTTCAGTTTCCTACCCAGGTCACATGGCTCCTTGCCTTTTTCAGGTTTCCCTTCTGTGTGGATCATCTACCATGCTGATTCCTTTTCTTCTGTGCCCACAAGTCATTTTCTACTAATTCTTGAAGGCTCAACTTGATCAATTCCTCATTCAGAAAACTTGCCTTACCTCTCTTTCCAACCCTCCTCACTCTACTCTTTCCACATTTTTTGCTTCCATCTGTGATTATCTGTGTACTAATTGCATTGACTGTGATGATCTGCTTGTGTGCCAATCTCTTCCACTTAGAAATGTGAGTATCTTGCAGACAGGTTTGTGTTTGATTGACTGCTGTAGCTCCAATACCTACTGGAGTGTGGCACAAGGCAGCTATTATATGGAAGAGAGGAAGGAAGAGGGGAGGGAGGGGGAAAGGATGGGAAGCAAAGGGAAGGAAGGGAGAGAGAAAGAGAAAACACTCAAAGAAAACTCTGCAATGACTATTATAAAGAAGTCTCCACTGGAAACAGCTAGAAATTAGAAAAGGGAGGGAACCAAATATAGGATTAAAAAATTATTTATAGGTGTTATGATTATTTTATGAAATACACTATTTCCTTCTATCTTCTCTTTGTCCTGCTCATTTCTGATTGTGTCTGTTCCCCTTTTCCTTGGGCAACCTTCACCATAAAATTGCAGTGCACTTTAATGGTCACCTATATTGTTAAACTAGTGGTGCAGTTTTAATTTCTGCTAGTATTAGAATTGTTATAAGCTTGTTTCTGACAGTTCAGAGAAAGATAATCATTATGGGGGGGGAAGAATTATTGCTTTGTAACAAGCTTAAAAATTCAAGCCTGGGATCAATTAAATTTAATTAGCTTATCATCTTGTTTTCAAAACATATCTTAGGACCAGAACAGTGTACTGGTCCTAGAATTGAAAGTTTTTACAAATTGACTGCTTTAAGCTCTCACAATCCTAGCCAATTCTTATATAATGTTTACTATGCCGGCAATTCTTCTAAGTGCTTAACATGATCCACTAATTTAATTGTCACAGCAACCCAATTAAATATAATTTCTGTCTTTTTTAGATGAGGAAACCGAGGCATATAGAGTTTACATGATTTGTCCATGGTCCTATGTATTATCTGAGTTTTTGTTAAAATTCTAACTCGGGCAGCTTTGATTTCAGGCTAACCCTATACACACCTCTCATAGGAATTTATTCTTCAGTCAGGACAATGTAAAAGTTCTTTCATGGCAATGCAATGTTTGTAAGTAAAATTATGTGTAATATAATAAGCCAATATAGTATGATTAAACTTTCATTTTCAAGAAAATGATGGGTGAACCTGGCCACAAAATTGCATTATTTAATGTAATTATCAGAACAGTCTTAGCAGATTGGTGATGATCTTCCCCAAAACTCATGTCAGAGTAACTCAAGGTACATCAGGTGGTTGATCCAGGACTATAACACATATATCCTTGGAGTTTTTCCTAGCTTATTTTACTAATTTGTGGATTTAAAGTTTATTTTAGTGAACCTCTTCTCCAACAGGGATTACTCCGTATTGGAAGATGTCTATTCCTAGAAAGCAGACTGAGAAGACAGGAAATGATAAAGGAAATCTTGGGATCATTTAAAATGGAAAGTAAGGGAATCGATTAAAAATGGACTATAGGGGAATTTCTGAACATTATTTTATTTTTCATTTAGGGAAGTTTTATGACAATGCTTTCAACAAGGTGTCCTTTGAGTAAAGTAAGGTAAAAGTAGATAAATAATTAGTTGACCTTGTAATACTCTTTAGTTCTTAAAGTCTAGTTTTTAGCTACACAGCACTTTTGTCACCAAATAGTAGGTTTTCCACACCAGGCTGTTCTCTGATTCTCTGTGGATGCCAATGGAGGTCTTGCAACTTAATTCAACTCTGACACCAACCATCTAGAGTTAGCACAGACCCCATAGGTTAAGGTTTTAGTCCCACAAGCTTGTCCCTCACTTCAGACACCAAGGGCTATTCTGGGTCTTCCATACTTCTGACTGACAAGTGATTAATTAGGAGATTCACAGATTCATACAGCCCCCTCCTTGGGATTGACAATTTGATAGAATAGTTCAAAGAACTCGGGAAAACAGTTATGATCACTGGCCTATTAAAAAGGATGCAACTCACGAACAGCCCAATGGAGGAAATGTATAGCACAAGTATGTGGGTGAGGGTGCAGAGCTTCCAAGTGGTCACTGCCCCAGCACTTTGGTGTTTTCGCCAGCCTGGACGTGCTCCAAACCCTATTGTTGAAGGTTTGTTTGGAGGTCCCATTACAAATACACAATTGATTAAATTACTGACCACGTGATTGAACTCCAGTTTCCAGCCCTTCTCCCTTCCAGTTCAGAACAGGGCTGGAATCCTGTGGTTGGCTCCTCTGGCAGCCAGCCCCACCTAGTCCTTAAAGACTTTCCAAAAATCACCTCATTAACATAAACTCCCTGGTGGTTGCAAGGGCTTGCTATGATGAGCAAAAGATACTCCTCTCACTGTTACCACTTGTGAAATTCCAAGGGTTTTAAAGCTCTTTGCCAGGAACTGAGGACAAAGACCAAATATAAATTTCTTTTTATATATCACAATGGCACAACAACATTTGGCATTTATGACTTCTGAGGATAATTCGGGTAACAGTGGAGGAGCACTTGTGTGGAAGCTGCTACCTAACGATCATCTTCACATCTTGGTAGCACTAGCTTAGAACCCTCCATGCTGATAGCTAAAGAGCCAGCTCTTTTCTTTTTCTTCAAAAATGTACCTCAAACCCTTTGGTAATACACGGTTTTCCACTCTGTGGGAGGTCAATAAATCCCTGTTGACTCTCTTTGCATTCAGCAGCTCCAAGTAAAAGAGAAAGACACCTCGGCCATCCAGGCATTGCACGCACTATGGCTTTTTCGCATGCTCCATTTAGATGCCTAATAGTTAAGCCAGTGTAGTGTGTGGGGCTCAATTTTGAACCACGGGCAGAGGCACTTGTATACAACATTTGCTACTTTTTATCGAGGAAATAATCACATTGGAAAAGCAAGACACTATACATGCTTTCAAGCTGTTCTGATTTCTTCTACTTATTTATGTACCATGCACTCTATTTTTTTTTTCATTTATTCCAAGGAAACTTACATGGAATGGCACAGAAATTTTATTATGAAGTTTATTCACTTTTAAGGACCTGAAGAAGTAAAGGCTTGGCAACAGCCTACCTGAACTTCAAATGTCATTATAATAATAATTTTATGTACATTTACACACGTGTGGTTCAGACTTGCTTATGAATTTGTCCAGAGATTTGTGGTATGAAAGACTTTATGTAAAAGTAATGTGAAAGCTAGTAAGAGGGAGTTTCTTGCCTCTCAAAGTGGGAAGCATATTTCAGTGTTCAGTTTTACAGGTTTAAAACAGGGGTACAGTTTTAATTCAAGTCCAGAATTTTCTCAGCTGTTCATACAGTGTTTAACTGAAGAGAAAGCTCTCAAATATAGTCCATGTTAAGGATGTGTGTGTCAGACATTTCTAGACATGTCTGAAAAAGCCCCAACACAAATAATGTGTCCTAGTTACCAGAGATTTAGTTTGCTTTCTCTTGGGGATATTTAGTGACTTGGACTACATTGGAGTGTAATTATTTTGGATCATATGAACATCACAGTAAATGCATACAAATATTCCTTTTACCTGCATTATATATATATTGCAAATTTTGATGTATCCAGACTTGGAAGTGCCTATATATATATATATATATATATATATATATATATATATATGGCACACACGAATGAAGATGGATGGGTTTACTTGTTGATGTTTATTAGACATTTATCAGGTAATGAAATAAATGTTTAATCCTCTTTCCCTTTTTGTAAAAGATCTAAGAAAAAAAAGAACTTTGTTGAAATTAATGCAATTATCAGACTTCCCAGAAATTTATAGCATTTTCTAATTTTCATCCTTTCTGTTTTAAAATCTAAGTTTCACTTTTAAGTTCATAATATCACCAAATAGTGTTTCTGCCATTGCTGTAGAAAGTGTAACAAATTCAGTCCAACGTGAAATCAATAAAAGCTGCTTTCAGCTCAGTGAAATACAAGGGCAAGGTCTCTTTGTGCATGAAATGAGACTGAGTGCTGAGTTTCTTCTAGAGATGAATATTTCTGTTTATATTGTTCACACCAGAGATAGCCTGCCAATAATCAATTGATCTAAAGCTAAATGATAAAGATGACAAATGGATCTGTTCTTGTGTCTATGTGCTGATGAATAGGGCCTTTGTTTTGTATGTGAAAATTACGCTTATTGAAGCAAATGAACCAATGACAGATTTTGTTTGGAACATGTATTTAAAAACTTGCAAGCACTTTCCATGGGCTGAAAATATTTATATTTTTGTACTTTACTGGCAGGTCATGAACCACACAGGTAATTATAGAATAGACAGTACCTCTCCATTGCCTTGGTAAGTTATGCAGTCTGGTATGAATCTGAGCATGTGAATGAAGGAAATACATGTGAAAGCATGAAGGATTCCAGTGTTTCCATTATTGAAAAATACAAATTAAAAAAATTACAATAAAACATAGCTGGGAAATTATCTCAGCTGATAGTAAAAATGTTTCACTCTGATAAAACAATGACAGAATCAGATGATGTCTTCCAGAAAGAACAGAAGATTCTTAAACTAAAATAGAGAAATTTCTTTAGGATTTAAAATGCTTGCAAATTCAAATCCATAACCATGTTCCAACTAGTCCCGCATTATCTTTTTTCCATTGTGGTATTCACTAGCTGTGTGACCTCTCAGTTCCTGGATTGCCTTATTTGTAAAATGGGGGAAAATTAGAATCTAATTTGCATTTTTCCACTTACGGACAGATGAAATACTACATATAATGTAATAAGAGTTTGGGGCACCTCGAAAGTGCTAAATAGATATAAGCTATTTTTACTAAATATCCCAATCCTGTTTGCCTTACAACAGCATAAAGGTCATGAATGTTGCCTTGTAATCTTTCATGGTTTCTTATTTGAGGAACCTATCACATCATAACCACCTCGATTATAAAGGAGTACTTGTCCAAGCATGGCAGGCCTTTGTCGGCAGCCCCTCAGAGCTCCTCCCTTGCCTATCATTTCTTTGATATTGCTAATGAAGTGGTAAAGATGGAATCAGTTGTGTAACAGGGTCCATTTTGTGCCTCCAACATTAGGAATTCATGAAAATGTACATAGGTTTTGCTCCATCAAGAAGACTATCATAAGAAATGAAACCAAAAAATGTTTAGTTATTTTGGAACCTACCCTGTCGTGTCATGCTAAAATATCATCATGCTTTATAGAGCCACATTTTCCAAACTATCCTCTATAGTATACTGTGTCCAAATGTAATAAGAAGTCCCTCCACCCCAAGAGTCCCATGGTCAAATAATGTTGAGAAAGTGGATTAAGCAAGTTCCTGTTGTTCAAGGATTCTCAGAGCCTTTTAATGTGCTAGTGTGCCCTGAGATAATTCAAGAAGGAGAGGTAGCAGTTTTCAAACTTCCCCCCAAAGCCTATTTTGAAGGGAACCTGTGGAGAGAGCATCTTGAGCTTGAGACAGTGAACAAAACGATTTGGGAAGTGCTACTCTAAATCCATGACCATGACCATGACCATGACCATGACCATGACCAGACCAGAGGCTCAATGCAGGTCTTCATCAGTGATTTCACTGTGCCTTGGCAGTGTTCTGCACCACGAAGTTTCCTCAATTAAGGATTGAAATTTTAGAATGATTTACAAAAAAAAAAAAAAAAAAAAGAATAAAAAGAGCCAACTCACAGATATCTCTGTAACTCTGGCACTGTTATTAATTTACATTTCATTGCATTTACTCCTCGAGTGCGAAGCGGGAAGCTTTGGGAAGCTGACAGGGCTTTTGCTGCACTTCTGTGGTCACGCAGCATGTGTGGAAAATGACAGTATGTCTGAGCAGCACTGGACTTCTCAGGCTCTTTCCTTTCTAAATGATTCCCTGGGCCCTGCATTTTACTAACTGCTTCTGTTGTCACTCTTGCGTTGTTGGGTATGGCTATAGCAAAGCACTTTAATTTTATGACTTTCAGCTGTCTTGTTAGTGGGCAAATGAAGTGATGGGACAAGTGGGTTTTGTCTAGTTGCTAAGGAATAAAAATAACAAGTGCCTTTATTACTTCGCTGACAATCTATTTATAAATTTCTGAAGGAGGTGCCTGCAGAGAAAAATATGCATATGTTTTGGACATACCTGAGATTTTTCAAATAAAATGATTTATTGATAGCCCCCGCTCCACACTGTTTAGGTAGCATGCACAAATACTGCTCATACACTTCAGGTAAGCTTCAGGCCTGGTTGTTTGATGGCCATTATAGAAATGACATCTGGCAAAGGCTCTTCCATTCACCTCATTTTTGGTATTACAAATACTGAATTGTATATGGGACTCCCAAATTTTGAACTATTGTCACTTTAACCAAATAGGATGGAAGGAAAGAGGCAAACTTTTTTTTTTTTTTTTTTTTTTAACATTTGTCCTAACCAGTGGTTATTCTGTAATGTAAATTAACCCATGGAGTTTTTCTGGGAAAGCCATGAGAATTTTCCTGCTTTTTATTTCTCATCGTATTTCTCATCACAATCTTTGTTGATTTTCAAGTCAGAGAGTAGCCCTCAGTGACTGGTGCATCCAAACCCTTCACTACAACATGAGGTTGGGCCCTCACACTGCAGGGGGTGGGCATGCAGAGAGGGGAAGTGACTAGAAAAGCATTGTGGGTACTGGCATGCAAATGAGCACATGCCAGATCTCTCTTCCATGCTGAGAGACTCAGAGTGCAAAATATGCTTTCCTGGCTGTACACCTGGCTCTGTCAAGCCCTTATCCAGAGTAAAATGACTCTAAAAATTCCTTGGTCTATGAGCATTTTCTGTACGAATGGCTAGACTTGGCATCTCTTGCTGTCTTTGAAATATTTAAGTTCGCGTGTTTGTAGTATTGTAAGGGGGTTTAAAACTGAAGGGAAAAGAAATGGTAAAATAGGGTAACCTGTTGCTTATATATTAATACTGTAGTATTTCTAACTTCTGAAATTCCATATATATATTTTTTTATGAACTAAGCATTGCCATTTGTTTTCATGCAGGTGTGATTCATAATATCCCAGCATTCTGAGTTAATAAAGCAGTTTTGTAGACTCACATACTGTTGATGCTGTGATAATTTGGCAGTCACTTATAGTAGGAAAAATATCTTATACAGTAGCCTCAGTAGTTCCATTTACCTTGTACAAAGAATGCCTTCCCTCGTCTATTGTTCTCTAGTGTTTAGGTCTTGAAAGTCCTCTCCTTGTTGAAGACAACAAGATAACACCTATTCCAAAATAGAGTAAATCAAAGTGAAATGAGGGTGGTTTGTTTATTGATAAGCCACTCATTTAGAGTGAGCTCTGTTACCTGCTTAGCAGGTAATGATTTATATTGTTCACAGAGTACTCAAATATGAGACATCCCAATTTCTACCAAATTGCTATATCATGAGGGTATGAAGAGAATTTGTGCTCAAATAACCAAAGATGACATGATCAAAGAATCTGGAAATTTTCCACAAGTAAAATGTCTTTCACAATCACTAGGGACTTTTACAATTCTATATGTTCCCTTTTGATGTCTGGGATGGGAAAAGGTAGTTTAGAGAGGTATTTCTAAACCTTTTTATTTTTTTTTATTTTACATATATATGATATATATGTATATCATATATATGTACATATATTTTACATATATATGATATGTCATATATATACTTGAAAGGCTAAAGTTGTTACTTATTGTCATATTAAAGCCTGTCAACTCTAATGTAGAATTACTATTTAGAAATTAAAATGAGGAATTATGAAAATAATCTTCCAGTTTGCAAGGTAAGATTTTTTATAATCTATCTCAAAAGTTTTATCAACAGGAATGCTTTCCTGTTGCTCATTTAATTATTTACTTGTGTCTTACAATACCAAGATATGGGGGCAGCTAAGTGACATATAAATTAAACTTTGTAATGAAATAACTGTTTAATTAGTGATTTATGATGTACAGTCAGAAAAGAGAGAATTCTGCAGAAAATATGACACTATCATTACTCTCATTTTTTTCCCCCTATTGCAGGAAAAATCAAGTCATTTTGTGAAACTCAGGCTCTGTTTTCCTTTTGACTTTGAAAATATGTGTCATGGCTTTGACTGAAATAAGTGACATGTAAAATTTATTATTTGTTTGCTCTTAATTTCTTCTCCACTTGTTAATCATTTAAGGTAAAAACACAGATACAGAAATGAATAAAACAAATACATAACTTAATAAGTTAATAAGAGGCAGCACCCTTGTAACTACCATTCAGGTCAAGAAATAGAATTTGGCCTGCACCCCGCCACTCCTACCTGAGTCTTACACATGACATACCATCACATCATAAATCCCTGGCATTCCTCGAAAGTAACCACTAATCTGACTTTATATTTTCACTTTCTTGCTTTTCATGACCATACAGAGATGTATTCCTAGATGCTAGGGTTTAGATTTGTCTGCCTGGGGACTGTTTTTAAGTCTCTTAAATACATATTTTCTCCCTGAATCCCTTTATTGCCCTTGCAATTTATTTGTTAAAAAAAGTGGGTCATTTGTTTTTAAAGCAGTAGTTTTTACCTTAAAAAGGCAAAGCATCCAAATGGCCAGCGTAGGGATTTTCTAGGAGGTGCTTTGTGATTCGTTTCTGGTGTTTTCTCTACCTCACACCCTGCATTTTAGTTCTGCTTCAACAGTAAAGCACATTTGAACCCCCAAATAGCCATGGTGACACCCTCCCCAATGATGGGATTCTGAATTCATAAGGAAAAGTCGATGCTGCTGTCTCCCACCTGTCACTGGGAAGAGGTGGGAGAGTAGAGAAGGCATTCTTTGTGGCCCATTCGAAATGCACACAGTCTCAGGAGGCTCTAATTCAGAAAGCTGGATGGAATGCACAGGGTTGGGAGTGAGCAGGTCAATGCAGTCTATGGAAGTCTCTAGATGGGTTTGGCTCCATGTCTCAGGAGAGAAATGTGAGCAGGAAGCTCTATTTTGGCACCTTTTCTATGCCAAGCTTTTGGATAGGGTTTAATTCTTTCCCACAACAATATGACTTAAGAGTTAATACCCTCATTTTGTTGAGGAAGCTGAAATTATTTTCAAGAAACAATCTTCTAACAGATATCCTTGTTTCCATGTACAACCTTTTAAAAAACTTAGATCAGATGAAACCACTCCAGTGTCCTTTGCACTTAGAGTAAAACTAACACTCTTTCATGTGAGTACTGATCAACAGGACCTAAGTCGGACCCTGGTGTATTTTAGTGCCCCTAACTGCCCCTACTGCTCCCCCACTACTGCCCCCAGCACTGGGCCCCAGCCATACTAGCCTTCTTGCTACTCCTCACATACAACAAGCTCACCTAATGAAATTAAGGAAGCTCTGGCTTGGTAGGTTTATTTTCTCTCTTAAGGAAAGTCAGCATGCAAGCATTCAACACTAGTCTCGAGGCCTTTACATTTGCTTTTCTCTCTCTCTGAAACATTTTACTGCCAGATCTTAACATCTCTTTCAGGACTCAACTTAATTGTCACTTCCTCACAGAACTTCCCTGCCCACTCAATCTACATTAGCTTTTCCCTGTAATTATTTCCTCCAGTTACTTTTTTTTTTTTTCCCCTTTCTGGCACTTATCAACACTCTTAATTATACATGTATTTGTTTAACATCTATCTCTTCTACGTGACCCCAAATTACCTTGAGGGTGGGGTATGTCTGTTTTGTTTACTGTGGTGTTCTCTGTGCCTAGAAAGCTCAGGCCCCCCGAACACCATAGATACTCAAAAAATACTGTAAAACTGAAAAGAGTGTTAGAGAGGGTTAGTAACAAGTCCAGAGTCACACAGCTTGGATGTATCAAGGCTAGAGATTTGAAACACAGGCAAAAACCTATGGTTTTTCCAACTGTAATTTGTTTTTCAAACTGTGTTCCTTAAACACTAGTGTTCTGATAAATCTTAATAGATGCTTCAAGAATAAAAAAAAAAAGATATACGTTCAAATATATTGGGATATGATATAATTATTTAAAGAAAATTCAATATATTTCTTTCCTGGAGGACATCCAAGAGACTTTAGTATGCAAATATGCATCATGACTCTCCAAGAAACTGATCAGGTATTCAGCATTTCTCACTAGGGTTCGGCCATGATTTACTTCTTTGAATTAAACTAATATCTTGTGGGATACTCGTATTCAGCAAAAGCCAGGATGGGACTCACTCTATTATATACTATTCCTCCCTAAGAAATGGTTAAATAGAAATTTCTATCATCAATTGAATATAGATATTCCAATATATTTTTTAATTTTTTTTCTGGCTTCCAGCTCTTTTTTTCCACTGTGAATATTGGGGAGATTTATCTTAAGAAAACAAGATTAGAAAGTAGAAATTGAAGAAAGTAGAGTGGCTTGTAATTTGCGAAGAAGATGTGAAATAGGTGTATTTTAAGAAATAACTGATTAAAAGATAAAAACTAAGTGGCTCGTAACTTAAAATGGTAAGCATTTTTTCCTCACTTCAGCGTGCTATTAAAAATGACTGAGAGGAACTTAAATGCTGACTTCCTTTAATGGAGAAAGTATGAAATTACAAAATAACCAATGTAATCACACCTTAATCTTGTTAAATTTAAATACTGTAATCTACGTTCAAATTTCACATATGGTCAGTCTTGCAAGAGCTAGGTGGATGAGTCATAGCACTATTTGGAATTTTAAATAGAGTCTTTCATACGTCTCGAAAGTCCATTTACTTCTTTATGAGAAATATTTCCCTGCGACTGGGGGATGGGACCCCAAGCCCAAAACAAAGCAAGTAATGTTTTTTTCTTTTTTAATTGAAGGAAAAAAAGTTTATTTCCAGAAACTGACACTCATGACCAGTTTCATCATAAAGAAAGCAGAGCACCTTTCAAAAAAACAGGTGGAACTATATGAGGAGAAAAGAGCTTTTAGCTACATCTTGCCAGTGCCATAGTACGATCTGTTGATAGGCATGATTTTTAATTTTTTTATTTCATATTAGAGAGAGAGCTCATGAGCAGGGGAGGGGCAAAGAGATGGAGACAGAATCTGAAGCAGACTCCAGGCGTCACACTATCAGCATAGAGTGATAGGCAAGATTTTTAAAAATAATAGCTACAGTGAAGTGTTTTCATCTAAAGCTGGCTGAACTTGCCTGCCAATTGAATGGGCACGATATGCTACAAAGGCCTTTTCTAGTCATGGGGCACAGACTTGAGGGAAGTTTGAAAGTAGAGGTGCCCACATGGATTTGAAAAATGATAGCCCTTGTTCGGTGGGACCACCAAATGAAAGACAATTGACTTTTGGTAGCCCTTCTAATATGAATACACACACCTCTGTTAGTAATGAAATCATGCTGGAAATGTGCATGACTTAAAAAAAGTTCTTCCAGAAAAAGAAAACTTGAGAATTGTAATGATGAAGAAATAAAAGATAATTTATTTGTGAATGATCTGGACTCTTCTATTTTACCTGTTAAATGCCACTGTATTGGATTTTAACAGTTTCACTAGTAACTTGGAAAGCTCCTTTAAATCAGCTCTTCCATGGGGATTTCTGATTATGGTAACCACAGGCTATGCTACTGATGCTCCCTACTACAACATTACCAGGAAGATTTGGCTATTTCATTCATTCCAGCTGGTTGTTGCTTCCCAGCAAGTCCCTTGTCTCTGGAATATTTTAATGTGTCTATAATAAGACAATGCTATTTTTTTTGGTTTTTTTAATTTTTTTTTCCCAATATATGAAATTTATTGTCAAATTGGTTTCCATACACACCCAGTGCTCATCCCAAAAGGTGCCCTCCTCAATACCCATTACCCACCTTCCCCTCCCTCCCACCCCCCATCAACCCTCAGTTTGTTTTCAGTTTTTAAGAGTCTCTTATGCTTTGGCTCTCTCCCACTCTAACCTCTTTTTCTTTTTCCTTCCCCTCCCCCATGGGTTTCTGTTAAGTTTCTCAGGATCCACATAAGAGTGAAACCATATGGTATCTGTCTTTCTCTGTATGGCTTATTTCACTTAGCATCACACTCTCCAGTTCCATCCACCTTGCTACAAAGGGCCATATTTCATTCTTTCTCATTGTCCTGTAGTACTCCATTGTGTATATAAACCACAATTTCTTTATTCATCAGTTGATGCACATTTAGGCTCCTTCCATAATTTGGCTATTGTTGAGAGTACTGCTATAAACATTGGGGTACAAGTGCCCCTATGCCTCAGTACCCCTGTATCCCTTGGGTAAATTCCTAGCAGTGCTATTGCTGGGTCATAGGGTAGATCTATTTTTAATTTTCTGAGGAACCTCCACACTGTTTTCCAGAGCGGCTGCACCAATTTGCATTCCCACCAACAGTGCAAGAGGGTTCCCGTTTCTCTACATCCTCTCCAGCATCTATAGTCTCCTGATTTGTTCATTTTGGCCACTCTGACTGACGTGAGGTGATATCTGAGTGTGGTTTTGATTTGTATTTCCCTGATGAGGAGCGACGTTGAGCATCTTTTCATGTGCCTGTTGGCCATCCGGATGTCTTCTTTAGAGAAGTGTCTATTCATGTTTTCTGCCAATCTCTTCACTGGGTTATTTGTTTTTCGGGTGTGGAGTTTGGTGAGCTCTTTATAGATTTTGGATACTAGCCCTTTGTCCGATATGTCATTTGCAAATATCTTTTCCCATTCCGTTGGTTGCCTTTTAGTTTTGTTGGTTGTTTCCTTTGCTGTGCAGAAGCTTTTTATCTTCATAAGGTCCCAGTAGTTCATTTTTGCTTTTAATTCCCTTGTCTTTGGGGATGTGTCAAGTAAGAAATTACTACGACTGAGGTCAGAGAGGTCTTTTCCTGCTTTCTCCTCTCGGGTTTTGATGGTTTCCTGTCTCACATACAGGTCCTTTATCCATTTTGAGTTTATTTTTGTGAGTGGTGTGAGAAAGTGGTCTAGTTTCAATCTTCTGCATGTTGCTGTCCAGTTCTCCCAGCACGATTTGTTAAAGAGACAGTCTTTTTTCCATTGGATGTTCTTTCCTGCTTTGTCAAAGATGAGTTGACCATACGTTTGTGGGTCTAGTTCTGGGGTTTCTATTCTATTCCATTGGTTTATGTGTCTGTTTTTGTGCCAATACCATGCTGTCTTGATGATGACAGCTTTGCAGTAGAGGCTAAAGTCTGGGATTGTGATGCCTCCTGCTTTGGTCTTCTTCTTCAAAATTACTTTGGCTATTCAGGGCCTTTTGTGGTTCCATATGAATTTTAGGATTGCTTGTTCTAGTTTCGAGAAGAATGCTGGTGCAATTTTGATTGGGATTGCATTGAATGTGTAGATAGCTTTGGGTAGTATTGACATTTTGACTATATTTATTCTTCCAATCCATGAGCATGGAATGTTTTTCCATTTCTTTATATCTTCTTCAATTTCCTTCATAAGCTTTCTATAGTTTTCAGCATACAGATCTTTTACATCTTTGGTTAGATTTATTCCTAGGTATTTTATGCTTCTTGGTGCAATTGTGAATGGGATCAGTTTCTTTATTTATTTGTCTTTCTGTTGCTTCATCGTTAGTGTATAAGAATGCAACTGATTTCTGTACATTGATTTTATTTAAAGATTTTGGTAGACATAGCCTCCATAGCCAAGTCCTCTGGAGACCTGGAGGTAAAGAAATATGAGAGGAAGCTATGACTCCAAATCCTCTGTGAAAGGAATGGTCATATCATAGCCTTCCTCCTTGAGCTTTCCAACCTATTGCCAACTTTTGGGGTTCCTTGCAATTATGCATCCAGCACCCTTTGCCTTAGTGTGCAAGTGCGGTCACAATAAGAGTGCTAGAAACAGTAACCCCCCTTTTGCCAAACCAGAAAACTGTGTGTCCTAGTATGGCAAGTATCGTAGCTTACAATAAGAACTGTCATCTCAATTGTCATTGGAGCAGGGTGGGAATAAAAAGGCACAGGGACAAACAGACACCACAATGGGATTCAGAAGATGTCTTCCTTAGTTCAGGAAGAGGTTCTTGTGTGGCTTTGGGTGAACCACATTATCTCTTTGTTATCTTTTCTATTGAGTAGGATTGTTGGGCCTTCAAATTTTATTCTATGAGGACATTAGAGATTGTATTTTTATGATGTACCTTCACTATATTTGTAACCGTAAAAGACATGTACCCAAGTATGGAATAATAGACTCCATTTTGGAATTGAATGAATGTGTTCTCATATTCTTGCTATTATGCACTGAGGCTAAAATATTCTATTGCTCTTTAGCTTACATAAGCTGTCCTCGTTTGCTATGGGAACATTTTAAGTATTTAGGAATATGAGGGTAAGCATCATAGAAAGAATAATTCAATCTAGATGTAAGGGACTCTTTTTTTTTAAGCTTCATTAACTGATAATTATTTGAGTGCAAAACACTGCCCTTACTGTTTGATAAATGAATATTAGCCACATGTTGTGCTGATAAAAGTCATGAACAGAACTAGACCCCTTTGCATTTGGGGGAATTTGTTATTTTGATGCTAATGGATTATGTTCATTTTGGGTAGATAGATATCTCAAATGACTCAGCAGGACTGCCTTAAATTAGATTTGTCCATCCATGCTTTGCTTATTAGTATGTCTTGAATATCTTGATACTAGTCTTATAATACAATGTGTGCTTCATAGCATTTATGTAACATGACCTAAAGATTTTTATGATAAGAAAATTTGATCATAAAAGTCATGATTATTTGGAAGGTTTTTATTTGAAAGGGTAGCATTGTGGGGCTTCCTCTTCCCCCAAAAAATGTATTCTCACAGTCAGCAATATGAAATAGCTTATTAAAATCTCTTCACAATGTATGCTCTTTTGGATCTGTTGAATATTAGTTCTTTGTAGATATTAGCTTTTTATAATGGAGAGTTGTATTAGTCTGGGTAGGCTAACAGCTGTATAATAAATAACCTCCAGAACTCATTGGCTTAACATCATAAGAGTTTACTTATTGCTCACATCACACAGTCCACTACAGGTTGGTGGAAGCAGGGGATGGAGTGGGGGACGCCAGAGGAATGGACTGTGTCCATCATGTTATTCAGGGACCCAAGCTCTTTCTGTATTGTGGTTTCAGTCTTTCTAGGTATTGGGGGTCTTCTTTATTTAATGAGTGGCTGAGAAAAAGAACTGAAGATTATAGATGGGGGGTTTTCTTAATTAGCTCAACCTGGAAATGGTAGGCCTCGTTTCCACTCAATTTCCATTGGCTAGATCTCTGACATGAACTTCAGGAGAAGAAGAGTAGGTGGTCTGGCTGAGTGACCATCAAGAAGACAGGACACAGATACTGATGATCATTAACTGTCCCTTCCACAAGACTTAGACACCAAATTGAAGTCAATTAAAGGGGTTTGGTGAACACAATACATGAAAGCTTTACACTGG
Organism: Panthera onca; assembly: GCF_046562875.1. NCBI lineage: Eukaryota > Metazoa > Chordata > Mammalia > Carnivora > Felidae > Panthera > Panthera onca. The sequence continues at coordinate 57,615,365 of NC_138339.1, forward strand.
GCCTAACAGAAGTTTTTTGTTTTGTTTTGTTTTCTTTTCTTTTCCTGTGGTATTAGTGTAGAGAATAAGAAAAGTAAGGTGTGGAAATAATCATACTGTTAATAAAAGGTAGACTATAGCTTTGCCTGTGGAGGGGTATGAATACAGTTTAAGGGAGATTAGGGAAGGGATCACTTCTAACAATTTAGGAGAACTGGGAAATTTTCTTGTAATACTACTGATATTGGGTTGCAGATTCAATTACACAACTCCAGCTGCCTCTGCATTTGCTTGCTGCAAAATCCTGAATGAAATTTCTGAATCTCACGTTTTTGGTCTGTAAAGTAAACATCATGATGCCTACATGTTTCATGTTATGAAAATGAGGTTTGTATTAGGTAGTGAATAGAGAAATATTTTGGAAATCGTCACTCATACATCAAATTAAACTTGTTGCTCTTCTTATTATCGTTATTATTTTAATTTCATGGTTATAGGTAGCAATTATGTTGACAAAACTTTGTTACACACATACACACACACTTTCAGATGGGAGGGGAAGAATCAGATGTTCTTTTTTTTTTTTTTTTTTTTTTTTTTTGGTCCTCAGAATGCAGCTGACATTAGATGCCTACATATTTGATTTCCTGATTAGTGATAATTTTTGCACCTGTACCAATGTTACAGCCTGTCCTTGGAAAGTACCGTCCATTATCTGTGTCTGCTCAGGTAGGCTGGATGTGAAAAATCTATCCTTTCTGCCTCATTGTTGAGAGATTCAGGCAGAATTAAGTTTGTGATTATGTCCTATAAATGTAAAGAAATATACATGTGGAAGGGAGGTTTACTGTTATTTTGACCGTTTTAGGTTCCAAGTCTTTTCCTAGTTAATTTTGGTCATCGCTATGAAAAGTTATTTAAATCACACCTCCATATAAATTTTTTGCCAAAATGGAGTCTGCTTTAAATAACACATTAAAGCAGCAAATCTAGAGAAGGTATTCAGTATCCAGTATACATTATTTTTGTTAACCTTCTTATTTCTGGTCATTAAATACCCAAGTTGCCTGTTCTCAATGATCTTATAATGTTCCTTTCTAATAATTTGACATTTTTCTGGAGGTGCAGAGCATAGAGAGTCGGAGTCCAGGAGTACACATTTCTCAATAGTGTCAAATTTAGTTTGGCCAGTCCTCAGAGCCTAGGATCAGCAAAAACTTGTGGGGATTTTGTTGTTGTTGTTGTTGTTGTTGTTTTAAAGTTTATTGATTTATTTTGAGAGAGACAGTGACACTGCAAGTGGGGAAGGGCAGAAAGACAGGGAGAGAGAGAGAATCCCAAGCAGGCTTTGCACTGCCAGTGCAGAGTCCGATACAGGGCTTGAACCCATGAAGCTGTGAGATCATGACATGATCTGAAGTAAAGAGTCAGACCATTAACTGAACTGAGCCACCCGGCACTCCAAGACTTATGTTTAAAAGCCTGTCCCAGGGTCTAGATTAAACAAAGCCAGGTCACGAATCTGACCTAAAATTCCAATAAATTGGCAAGACCAAACCTTTCTTATCATTTCTTCATTTTCCACCTGTGGCCACCTGGATGACTATTTAAGAAACATTCTTTGCTGACAAGTTGTCAGAGTTAACACCTAGGGAGGCGTAATGGCAGTTCTCTAGCTGACATTATTGACTTAGAGCTGGGAAATACAAAGAGATAGATCTATCTATATCTATCTATCTATCTATCTATCTGTCTATCTGTATTTTAATCAACAAGTTTTATGTCCAAATTCTGACAAGGTGTGGTATCTTCAATTTTTTAGGACTAGGGAGAACATCGCATGATAAAATTAGATTATCTTTTTAATCGTAACTTTAAGGTGCACACGAATTTTATTCTGGTCACTTCCTCTCCCTCCACTCTTTAGGTCTCCTTCCATGTATTTTTGTAAACTCACATGTAACCACTAAGTCAAATTCAAACACCCTGTGCTATCTAAGTCCCTCTTGATCACTCCCCTACCTCAAACTCAGCTCTGGAGCATTCTTTCTGATAGTTACCCAGATTCCTAGGCATTTGGACAGTCTTCACTTTCTGTTAGAAATATCTTTTCCCTTCTAAGCCACCTGGAGAATGGCTACTTATTCTTCACACCTCAGTTAAAAATTTCTTTCTCTGGAAGACATGCCAGAACACACGAGGCAGAGTTAAGGCTTTCTTATGTGTGATCAGATAGCACCCTGTATGCAGGACTGTTACAGCACTTCAGCCAACATATTGTGACTGCTCACTTCTTTGTTTCCCTCAAGCAAATTGTGAGCTCTTTAAAGACCAAGATGATATTTTATTTTTGCATCTCTTAAAGCCTACCACCTGGCCTGGTACTTTGTAGGTATTTGGTAAACAATGAACGAATGAAAGAGTGTCCCTCTTATTAGGAGCAGGGAAATTACAACATCAGGTGACAGATATGTGTGCCTACTCTGAAAAAATTAAGAATTATAAATTTAGATCCACACCTTGAGTACGGATGGGGTGGAGGGAAGGAAATTTGTGGTAATTGCAGAGGGAGGGCAGCTAAGCATGTGGCTGCTTTGGGTATTTACTCATCAGACCAGACTGAAGCAGCCTTAATCAGGGAAAATCAATCTGCCTGTTTTTCAGTGTAAGCATAAACATGCTGACAGGGGATGCCATCTAGGTGTTCTGAAAAATCTTACATCAACCCTCAAGTTAGTTGTAGTTTCTTTTACTTTTTATGTATATGTTTGAATTGTTTGTACTTACCTAGAACAGAAAATTTATTTTCTCCAAGTGGTGTTTCATATCATTTCATGCCTGAGGTTAGACATCTCTTCATTTACGGGATACGGTCCATACTCCACTGACATTTGAACTCTTCTTGAGTTTGCACTGAGTACCTCCGTATTTGCCAGCTGTCTTTGCTAAAACTGTCCACATGTCTTTCTCCATATTCTGTTCCTGTCCATTTTTGAAAGTGCATCTCTCTTCTTTAAGATTGATTAAAGCTTCATTTTGGAAAATTGCAGTACAAGTCCCCAGTGATAGCTTCATCCTCTGAATTTTCTTCTCCATTCAAATAATAACATGCTTACTTCTGATATGTTTTGAATATATTATGAATCATGTTTAATGTATCTTATATTTTCATGAGCTTTTGTGCTTTGTTTTCTTATCTTTATTTTATGATTAATGACAGATGGGGTGGGGAGGGCACCTCGGTGGCTCAGTTAGTTGAACATTTGATCTCAGCTCAGGTTCTTGTGGTTCGTGGGCCTGTGTCACAACGAATCTTGTGGTTCGTGGGCCTGTGTCAGGCCCTATGCTGACAGCCTGGAATCTGCTTCAGATTCTGTGTCTCCCTCTCTCTGTGCCCCCTCCCCCCCGCCCCAGTTCACACTCTCTTTCTCTTTCAAAAATAATAAACATTAGGGGCGCCTGGGTGGCGCAGTCGGTTAAGCGTCCGACTTCAGCCAGGTCATGATCTTGCGGTCCGTGAGTTCGAGCCCCGCGTCAGGCTCTGGGCTGATGGCTCGGAGCCTGGAGCCTGTTTCCGATTCTGTGTCTCCCTCTCTCTCTGCCCTTCCCCCATTCATGCTCTGTCTCTCTCTGTCCCAAAAATAAATTAAAAAAAAAAAAATAATAAACATTAAAAAGAATTAATGAGGGGCGCCTGGGTGGCTCAGTCGGTTAGGCGTCCGACTTCGGCTCAGGTCATGATCTCACGGTCTGTGAGTTCGAGCCCCGCGTCGGGCTCTGTGCTGACAGCTCGGAGCCTGGAGCCCATTTCAGATTCTGTGTCTCCCTCTCTCTCTGTCCCTCCCCTGTTCATGCTCTGTCTCTCTCTGTCTCAAAAATAAATAAACATTAAAAAAAAATTAAAAAGAATTAATGATAGATGGAACCAAAATTCTTTGCATTCAATTGTAGTAGCTTGCACAGGCCTTGGCAATAATAAGTGTGCTGTAAATGTTTCCTGATGTTGAACCTGATGCTTGTGTTTCATAATAATATTAAATTAAACTTTGGAGTGGAAGTGTCTGTGCAGTGGGATATGGTGCTTTCTTTGGAGCCAGAAGAATTGGGTTTAAACTGCAGTTCTGTTCCCTTGTTGGCATTGTAAGCCAGGGAAACCTACTTTGACTCTTTATGGCTTAAGTTTCTCATCTGTAAAATGGGATGATAGTAGCTGTAGAAAGGAAAATATGGAAATAAAACCCATGTCAAGGTTATCCTTCATAGTAAGTATCCATTAAATACGAGCCAGTATTTTAGTGATATTATATCTTGTAGACACTAAGGTCAGTCTGCCAGTGCTCACATCCCTACTCTGCCACTTATGAATATTAACCCGTGAGCCTCTGTTTCTCTCTCTGTAAAATACAAAAGGGTAGGAAGTACTCTCCTATGTAATAAATCAGATTACACTTGTATACTCAGTGCATAGACCATACTAAATAGTCAATAAATACTAGCTGCTGTTGTTCACAGTAACAGCTATGCTAATTAAAAATTTCACTTGCCCATACAGACATTTTTATGGAGGAAATGTTATTCTCTATACAATAAAACATTATTTTTCCAAAAAGAAAATCCTATTTTGATTCATATTCCTGTCTATTGGTGCCACGGAGTAAAAGGAACATGGGCTGGTGTTAGACTTAATATGAAAAGTATTTGTTGCTTCATGTGTTTGTTTTGTGCTGTTGTGTACCTGTAGGAATGAACTCCCTGAAAGGGGTAGCCTTGCCTAAGTGACTTATATGTATCTGATGCTTAGCACAGTTCTTGGTAGATTTGGACATCTGTCACCATGGAAAGTATGTGGAAATGCAGCAGGACACTGCTGACCCACACTACGTGTGCTTGGTCTTGATGCCTCCTCCAGTGTGCATGCCACCTACCTATGACAGGGCTCACACGCACTTTTGCTTGAGGCTCACATCCAAAGAGTGTACATATTGACTGAAATATTTATATAGAATCTGATTTTCCCTTCCTAGAGAATAGCCTGTATTGTTTTTAAGGAGGGATAAAGACACTGTAGAAGTCCTTGTAGGAGGATTAACAAATATGATTCTTTTCAATTCCTTCTCAGGGGAAAGATGTACAATCTAGTTGTTAGTACTCTTTTAACCTAGTAAAGTTTCATTGGTTTGCAGGTCAGTTGCAAAATAGAATTTGGTTTGAATCTCAGATGCAACATGGCACCCTACTACATAAATGCTACCCAGGCATAATTGTGTGTGTGTGTGTGTGTGTGTGTGTGTGTGTGTGTGCGCGCGCGCACACGCGCGCGCATGCACGCATGCACGCACACTTCTGTGTTAGTGTGTGTATGAGAAATTTCTTACAACAAAACCAGTTGTTTTGGCCAAATTGAGTGTATAAACTTTATAGAATAATGATATACCTTATAATATTTAATATATTGATTAAATTCAGTATCTAACAGTTTTGCATGGCAAGTTACTTGCTATCTTAGTTGTTGAGACACAGGGTGTTTAAGCTTTTATAGGATACTCTAACTGGGAATGTTAAGCCAAGACACAGAAATCCATTGGCATAATATGAGGCCCATTTTTGGTTGTTCGTTTTGAATTTATTCTCCAAAGAATTGACCCATATCTCTCCTTTGTTTTCTTTTGAGCCACTTCAGTTTGATTTGTGTTTCCAACCACTTCCCCAAAGCAGCCTTTGTCAAGGTCAACAATGAACCAAATGGCTAAACCTAGTAGTCTCTTCTCATTTTACTTGATCTACTCCAGGATTTCATACAATTACTTAAACCTCCTTAAAATTCATTTTTCATTTGACTTCTTGGATACTCTTCTTTCTTGTTCTACTTAGACCACCTTGGTTTCTCCTTCTCAGTATCCTTTGCTGGTTGCTGGTCAATTTCTTCCCCTCTACAGCTCTGTAGCTCCTTCCTGAGCCCTCCTATCTTCTTTTTCTAACATTCCATATCTGGGTGATCTCATGCCAGCCCATGTGTCTAATTCTTTACATGCCAAGAGCCGTTGCCCCTTCAACTCTGTCCTAGTTACACCAGTTTCCTTCCCTGCCTTGAAAATTCCAAACGTTTGAACTTGCTATTCACTATCACTGTACAGGAAAACCTTGGTTGGAGAGCATAATTTGTTCCGGATACATGCTTGTAATCCAAAGCACTTGCATATCAAAGCAAATTTCAAGAACCATTGGCACAGCTGTGATCATGTGACATTTGGCATCATGTACTACATGCATTGCAAGACATCACTTGTTTATCAAGTTAAATTTTATTAGAAATGGTTGCTCGTCTTGTGAACTACTTGCAGAACAAGTTACTTGCAATCCATCGTTTTACTGTACAATTATTCTCTCTAGTAGCTGCATGGCTCACTCTTGCCTCCTTCAAGCCTCAGTTGTCATTTTCTCAGTGGAACCTCGATGGCCTGCCTATGTATATGATCTCCACAACATACCTAGTCACTCTAATGCTTTTTAAAGTAATTTTGTCAGGTAGGAGCCTAATAGGAAACAGATGGCACACTCTAAAGGTTTCAGTAAGGAAAAGTTCATAAAGGAAGTATGTATGAAGGTTTAGGTGGGCTTAAGGGAATTGGTACAGAATGGTAAAGCACCCAGTGGAGTGCAACTATGGGGGCAGTCATTGCTACCCCAGGCATGGAACAAGTGAGGGAAACCATGCTATCTGAACCTCTCTATAAGCTGGAGCTATGAAGGAGGGGCTACTCAGTAGAAGTGTAGCTGAAGAAGAACACAGCCAATTTCAGGACCATGAAGACTTAAGGGAAGCACAGAGAGGGAAGGCAGAATGGGAAGAAATAATACCCTGGGCTTCCCTCTGAAATCTTACTCTTGCCTCCCATTGGCTGAATCAATAAGGTAGGAGTAGGCAGTTCTAGAGTTTATTTTCCTAGCCTCCAAATCAGAGCAGGGAAAAGTAGAAGATGGATATGGGGAACAAGCAAAGATAAACTAGCAGAGGATCTTTAAGAGGGCATGTTTCATTTAGCACTTAGAATTGTAATGTCATACCCCAGGGAATTATTACAAAATCATCATTAAATGTTGTCATCTCCATTTTGACAAGTTAACCTCCACAGCATCCAAATGAACATTGGGTGAAGTCACAAGCTAGCATATCTTCTCCAGACAACAGGAGTGATATTCAAAATATTTAACAACATTACAAAACAGGCACTCAAATATCATAGTAGCTCAACAATTGAGAACAGTATACCATACTGGAATATATAGTCCAATCTAGAGCATTGATAAAAGATACCAGAACATAAATATTAAAAGGGGAGATGTTTTCTAAGAACATTTGAGAAAAGTGCACCTTATATCTAGGAATTTATGTGATGTTATGTAATATAGGTTGTGCTAAGTTCAATGTAGAGTATTTCATTTAAACTTCTAACAACAATACTCCTTGTTTTTGCATTCACGGGTTTGGATCCTGAGGCTCAGTGAAGGGTAATTTTGCTTAAGACCACTCATCTAGCTGTAGTGGAACTAGGACTCACACCTAGACTGGGGCTGACAGTGCAGTTACTAGTTCGTGACTAATGTTAAAACTCGGACTGCCTCCTAGATAGGACAGTGGTGGTTTGAGGGCAGAAACTACTAATGTTTCTAGCCTTCAGTTTTTAATTTTGGATATTTTTAAGATAAATCCTTTCTTTCTAAGAAAGTCTCTTTTCATTTCCTGTATGATTTTATCTTATGGATAGTTTGTGGATTCATTCCTGGATTCAACCAAAATCTAGAGCAGAATCTAAAGATATGATGTATTTCTCCTTCTGACCACATCCCTTGCCTCAATCTCTGTATACAAAAGGCACCTAAAGTATACATGTTACCTATGGAAATAGATTTCTTTTTGGCTTATTGTCTATGATGTGGGGCCCAGATTTCAGAAGTGTGAATATTTATAGCAGGTGGCACATATACTGTTTTGACAGAGATACTTGTGAGGTGTGATTGCTGGTAGTTTGGAAAGTGTTTTTGTAGAATCTGTGTACCACCTACATAAAACAATTGACAAACCTGAATTTTATCACTTACAGTGTTATTGCTACATTTGTAAGACCCAAATTTCTGCTTCCTTTCTCTCTGGTTTACTACCATAGGTGGATAGAATACCGAAGAGAAATTACTCATTCAAGCACTTCCTTTGCAATGATTATTTTGAATCCTTAAATCCTGACCCATACCAATTGGGGGTTCCACATGGGCTAGGCTACCTGTGTGGATAATTGGAAGACTCCTCTGGGTACTGATTTTTCCATCACAGCTTATAATATCTTTGTAAAAATGAACAAACTTTGTGGAATGGAGGAAGCAAAGATGATTATTATGACCAGGAGCATGTTGGAACCTTGATTTTTTTGGTGTGTGTATATCACACTTGTCTGCCTAAGTTAGTGAAGGAAGAGTGAAGACTTTCTACTTATCATTTTAATACAGTTTTGAGTTTCCCAAGAGAGAATTTGTCGTTTGTCTCAAGGTGATTGTGAGTGTGTGTGTGTGTGTGTGTGTGTGTGTGTGTGCGCGGCGTACTTAAGTTGTCCAAATGATAAATAGTGCCCTAGGTAAGTTGCAGGCTGTATATGTAAGAAAAAGTAATATTGCATTGGAAAGTTTTCAGATAAAGTAGAATTCAATTTTGTTTTGAAAAACTATGATAAATGTTAGCCACTTTTTCACTGAAATTCTTTTCAGACATATCTTAATCTTTTTTAATGATCCATGTGTGATTTTTTAAAACATAAAATGTATAATAAGGTAAAGAAATTCTGTTATTAGTAACATTTTGAGGGAATGGTTTATTCTTGATTTCTTTTCTCCATCCTTTGAAATAAATACAGAGCTAAGCATGCAAGGCTATAAAGTGAACTGAGTTTTGTAGGTTTTTTTTTTTTTTTTTCTTTCCTTTGTTACTAGAGTTCTGCAACTGAGAAAATTCTTTCCCTGGTTTCCTCACAATGAAATGTTGCATGCTCCATTCAAAACAACAATAATGGAAACATACCCTGCATGTAATATGTCTAAACACCCACAAATAAACAGTGATTGAGATTAATGCCACCTTCAACTTGGGCTTATTCTTATGTACTTATGTAGGCATGAAGATTTAATTTTCTCTGTCACATGAAGCAAATGCTTCCTCTTATCGGGTGGATTTGTTTTGGGGTACTCCCTAGTGCCCTCACTTCCCACACTGCTGTTTTGACACATTGTTAGTACTGTTAAATCCAGACCTTGTTTCATGAAATCCTGATGAAAAATGGTTAGTAAATAAAACTTAACATGTGACAAGGTTTCATTTTGTACCCAGTATAAATATTGCAGATGCCCTGTTGCTTTGTTTTAAGATGGGTTTAAGGATAAATGCATTCATCCTTTTTAAATTAAAAAAAAGTGGGGGTTTTTTTTGTTTATTTTTTTAAAAAATAGTTCCCTGTGTCTTAGATTCTAAAGATACCCTGAAGCGTATTATCAAAGATATTATACTTATTTGGAAGTTCATATTATCAGTAATTTAATTTTCAGAGGGCCAGTGGTAGGATAATTTGCTTTTCAAATTTTCAACAATGTAACAAAATTCCTGAGAGCAAAGCTAACCTATGTGATCCGAAAGCTAATAACATCTCCAACACTGATGACTCTTTTCTGTTTAACGTTTTGTCACATTCTCAGATGTCCCCTCTTGAAATGCATGTACTTTTTATTTTCCTTCCCTCTGTTTTATCCCACATCCAGTTAATTGCCAAGTCCTTTGTTTTCTACAACTTAAGTGTTTCTCCTGTCATTTTTTTTTTATTATTCTGTCATTATTCTGATTAAAGGCCCCTGTTTCCTCAAGCTTAAACTATCACTGGGGTCCTACCTCCTTGTTTGAGGTCTTTCCCAATTCAAAACTCGTGCACAAAGTTACCATATTACTTTCTAAAGATCTGGTAAATATCTAAAATATTCAGAGATCCTCATTCAAATAAAGAGTAAATCTTCAGTGATATCCCCTAAATGAGGCTTTCTCCTATTTTCCCAAGCTGATCTTCTAGAACGTTCTTTGTGGGTACTTGACATTAACCTAAAATGTAGAGGGGTGCCTGGGTAGCTCAGTAGGTTGAGTGTCAGACTCTTGATTTCAGATCAGGTCATGATCTTAGGGTTGTGAGATCAAGCCTTGCACTGGAGCATGGAATCTGTTTAAGATTCTCCCTTTCTCTGTTTCTCTTTCTCTCTCTCTCTCTCTCTCTCTCTCTCTCTCTCAAAAATAAATAAATAAATAAACAAACAAACAACATAGATGTAGAACATAGAATAATATAGTTTTTTTTTTAATTTATGTTTTGAGAGAGGAGGAGGGGAGAGAGAGAGAGAGAGAGAGAGAGAGAGAGAGAGATCACAAGTGGGGGAGGGGCAGAGAAAGGGAGACAGAAAATCTGTTTAAGATTCTCCCTTTCTGTTTCTCTCTCTCTCAAAATAAATAAATAAATAAATAAGCAACATGGATGTAGAATGTAGAATAATATACTTTTTTTTTTAGATTTATTTATTTTTTGAGAGAGGGGAAGAGAGAGAGAGAGATCACAAGTGGGGGAGGGGCAGAGAAAGGGAGACAGAAAATCCCAAGCAGGTTCCACGCTGTCAGCACAGAGCCTGGTACAGATCTTGAACAAATGAACCATGAGATCATGACCTAAGCAGAAATCAAGAGTCATACGCTTAACCCCGTGAGCCACCCAGACGCCCCTAAAGCAATTGTATTTTTAAATTTTTTAATGTTTATTTATTTTTGAGAGTGAGAGAGAGAGACAGACACACAGAGCATGAGCCAGAGAGGGGCAGAGAGAGAGGCAGACAGAATCCGAAGCAGGCTCCAGGCTCTGAGCTGTCAGCACAGAGCCCAACACAGGGCTTGAACTCGGGAACGGTGAGATCATGGCCAAGGCCGAAGTCGGACACTGAACTGACTGAGCCACCCAGGAGCCCCTAAAGCATGTATTTTTTAATGTGCCTATTTTTCTCCCCTGAGACTCTCCCCACCCCATTCTATTTACCAAATGTGTTTATGACTAAACATAGCCCTTTACCTTCTGTGTTATCTTCCTGGAGCTACCAGCCAGGTAGGGCCATCCTCTACCTCCCAACATCTTTGAAATTTTTTCTATCATTTTAGTATTCTACCTCACTGGCCTGTGCATTGTAATAACTTTATTAAAATAGGGACTATTTGTTAAATATATATTATTTTGGAGCACTGGATCAGAGGGTTTACAGTTGGATTTCGTTTATTCCTCAACCAGCTTTGAAAGGTAAGTACACTGTCACTCAGAAATCCAAGTTAGCCCTATGCTTCCAAAATAGCACAGGTTACCATGCTTATCTGACTTCAAAACCTCTGTTCTCTGAAGTTACCAATTATAATCATTCGTATGTGTGACTTCTCTTCTCCGTCAGATTTTATGTTCTTTGAGGGCAAGCCTTACTCTTACAATTGTATCTTCTATGTAAGGTGCCTTACACATAGTTTTATATTTTCCGAAAATCATACAAAAGATATCAATTTAATAAGTTGGGGAGAATAATAGCTATCAGAATGGAAAAAGGAAGTAGTCTCTGTGTGATCCCTGTGGCATGATCTGGAGGGGGAATATATTTTTAATACTTCCCCTGTCACTTTTGGAGACTGTAGGTAGCTCAACCTCACAATTTTATCTGGGACATGGTAAAGAGAAACTGCAGTGTGCAAGCTTTTGCAAGTTCTCAGTATTGCTGAGGGTGTTGGCTCGGGGCAGCTGTTTCTCTCATTAATCATGTTAATGGCACTTTAAGTTATAAAAGTAACAGCCAGGTGTAGTCCAGGCAGGAGAAGTTGAGACAAAGGGGAAATAAATTTGTTCCGCATGATGAAGTCAAAGATCTCTTTTCTCTGTTGTTTTTTTTTTTTTTTCATCTGGCAGCCTATAAGATTTAATGAATGGATTTTATGCTGAATGGTTGGTAGTTATCTATCATAGTATCATTTGAGAAAAGTGTAAATATAAGTTATCAAATATTAGAACACAAGGGAGCCACTACCAACTAGTACGGGAAATAGGTAATTATACCAAAATCTAAAACCTACCTCTCTCCTTCTAGAATGGAGAAGGGTTCCTCCAGTTGTTTGGTTTTGAAAATGTCATATTTAAGCTGGTTTTAAATCCCTTGAAGTTAATTTACTTAAGGAGGCAGGAAGTAAAGTTCTCTGCAGAACTTCCTTTACTCACTTGCATTCATTCTAGAGTACGGTGTCTGTCATTGTTTGGGTCAGTTATGAAAATGTACAATAGATTGAGAAGAGACTTGGTTTTTATCTTAGGAACTAGGATGGATATCAAGGCTCAGAGAACAGTTCATGTCTGATGGGAGGAGTACTTGATGTGAGGGAATACACGTGACAGGCAGCTGCCCATATTTGTATCAGAGAAAATAGTTAAAATGTTGCCTGAAAGATCACTGGGGCACAGAAAAGGATTGAGGTTAGTTGTAGCGTCACAAGGCCATACGTGTGAATTTGTATTACTTATCACTCACTTTGCCAGAATAAAAAAGTGAGGTCTATTGAATTAAATGAAACTCTCAGAACACTTATTAGGGGAAAAAAATAAAAATAAAAAAGAACTATAGCAGATCTACGTTGTACAGCATGAAAGCCTCCAAGTCTCCAGCCTGCAGAGCGGTAGCTACTCTTTGTTAACATGAATGGGAAGAGTGTGATCATATCCTTACACCTTACAGCATTCATAACCATAGAGTTGTAATTTCACTCTTACAGTGACAAATGAAAAATTATAAACATTTCATTTGGAGGAAAATTTAATATATTTTTCCCTAAGTCCACTTGGCAAGTGAAGGAGGCAATTAATATAAGCTCATTACATCGCACTGTTGCCTCCCTGCAACCACAGTAGTTAGCTTTTTCAAATCACAAGTGACATGTTGAGGTTGAAGAATTGCTGCATTGATAGGCCTCCTGCCAAAGTGAAACTTCCTGAATGATGCATATACCTGTCTGAATGTCAAGGCCTATGCCCTCAGACTTCAGGGTGTTTATACATTTGTCTTTCAAATTTGAAACTCTTTCTTATGGCATCCAGATTTTCTCCAGCTTTATTAAAGTAGCTCCAGAACAAGGGGAAGGAAGTGAGTTTCTCATCCTCGTTGGAGCCCTTGGTCCGTAGCTGTGCTTTAGTGCACTCTCCCAGTGGGTAAGGATGGAGTGTTAGCGCAGACAGCAGAGTTAAGCCGGAATGTCCTGCAGAGACTCACCATCACAAAGGGTAATACTACTTTATCGATCCCTTCCACACTGTCTCCAACCGTTGTGTTAAGCCTGTGGCGAGTACAACCTTTACAAAACGAGATCTGGAGATATGACTTACTTTCTAACTTGAACGCAGACTTAAAAAAAAAATGGATAAAAGTGTGTTTTGTAGGAATGGCGTGGTGTTGGCATTTCAGAGCGTAAATGATAAAAATAAAATCAAAGTCAAGTATCTCAACAGAGGGAAAAAAAGTCACATTGAGACTTGCACACATGCGTATAAAATATGGCCACAGTTTTCCATTTAGAGCAGAAATAACTCAAATTTGACTATGTTTTGTTGAATAATCTAACTTTTTCTTGTTGCTTTTAGAAAAGCAATGCTGTGGGCATTCATTTTTAGATATTAAATGGTTATTTTAGTCTCAGGCATTTGAACAGGCAACATTATGTCAATGAGGTTGGGAGAGGTTCTGTACATTTCAAATGAGACCAATAGATTGAGTTTGCCAGAAATATTGATGATTTATAAGCCATATACTTTGTGATTCTTTTCTCTTAATAAGGCATTCCACTATCAAGGAGTTAAAAAAAAAGCATATGCTGAGAGCTTCATGGGAACATGTTTTCAATCGGCACTGTCACCTTTCTAAGGATAATGGGGAAAAGCTTATACTTTGCTTGCATGATTTTTGATTTTACCTTTGTTTGTTACAATGCAGAATTAAAGGGGAAAAATTGGCCATGAGGTACCTTTTAAAAAGGCTTTTCTTTTCATTGTACGTACTAATGGGATGAGAGAGAAGTAAAAGACAGATTTATTTTTATGTTTAATCAAGTCCAATAATTATTGCATTGTGGTTACTGCTTTGAGCATTACGTTTTCGGTTAAGTAATTTATCAGCTGCATTCTTTTTTATTTTATTTATTTATTTTTTCTGGAGAGGATTAACAGTTACCATAGGATTTAAACGCTGCAGGCATTTTTTTTTTTTTCCCTTTAGTAAATAAGGCTTATTGATGGCATAGGCTTCCCGAGGCCTCCCTGAACTTCTGGTTATATACTTAGAACGTCACTTTTGATTCCTTCTTACTTCTTGCCCTGATTTAGTTAAGAATGTCTGTGTGACTGTTGGGACCTGAGCACAAGAGAAGAAATGAATGGTTAAGTAGGCTGACCACCCTGCCACCCAGTTTTTCCATGACGCTTCTGGCTTCAGCACTGAGAGTCCCAGGTGCCAGGCAGCTCCAGTGTCGCAGACAGACCAGGAGAGTTGGTTCCCCTATGGTTGGGGCACGGAGTTGAAGCTTGAATGCCCTGATAGCAGCTTCATGAAGAAGTTTTTCAAATAATGAAGATGATATTCTTCCCAGATGGGAGAACAGGAGTGAAGGACAAGACAACAGAGCAGACGTGAGGGATTCTCATAGATGGCAGGGTTGAGAATGCTGTCAACTTTGGTACCATTTGACAGGATGCTTTCACTGTTTCTCCCCACCTTTCCCTCTTCCGTGGCTCTTCTCAGATTAAATGCTTATCTACAAATCCTCTGCGCCTTCCTTTCCTTGGCTCCTCTTCATGGCCTCTGGAGAAATAACTCGCCTAAGTCCGACATGCCCAGTTACCTGCAGGCTGGTTGAGTGTTGCTGTCAGCACGTGTTTCATTTCCTCAACCTTTGGATTTCTTAGATGCGTGAGGAGAGTCTTCAAGCAGATCGGCAGAGAGAGTGGCTGGAAATAACCACGGGCTGTATGTGAGCAATGGTTTTCCTAGAAGATTTTGTAGGAAGTTTGCGGACAACAGCAATAGTATTTTAGAACCTATGACATTAAAAATGCTTAACCAGTTGGCCTGATTTTCCCTCATTAACATGAGACCGTCAATGTTATTAGAAACAACTCTATTGTTAGCCCTTTACTCTTCTCTGTTCCTTATCATAATGAATTTTCCTTCCTCCCTCCTAATTTCCCCTTTTCCTTCCTTCCTTTCATTCTTTCTTTCAAAACAGCAGGGACATTTGTATTTTTAAATCTTTGATTTTTCTCGATTCTCTGGGTTTTCTAGGGAGCAGCTAATTTGTGTGTGCATGTGTGCATGTGTGTGTGCAAGTGTGTGAGTGTATGTGTGTGTGTGTGTGTGTGTGTGTGTGTGTGTGTGTTCCACATATCCTACCTTCAGGTTAACATAGGTAACTGATATAATATTGTGAAGCAGAAAAGGTCTGTGTGTGTCTTTGGCTCAACATGGGTGAAAGAAATATTACTGTATGGGACAAAATATATAAATGCCTTCCTAATTTTGCATATGAATATGTTAATGGAAACATTAAAATCCTATATAGTCAATTCTATATATAGTAAAAGTTGTGAGATACATTGGTTTTGGTGGAGTGATGGACAAACACACTGAGTAATTTTTCATTGCAAACCAGCAACATATAACATATAATAATTTTCATCTCTTGCAGTTTTTTGTCTTGTTATGCATTCAGAAAATCTATAGTGCTGCATTTTGCCTGAAATCTTAGATTTCTTTAGAAGGGACTTAGAATTAAAACACTTCTCTTTACTCTTCATGTCTAGGTACTATGTATGGGTAGTCTGTATATTTCTCCAAAAAAAAAAAAGGTTATTTTAAGTAGCACATCTTGAGATTTCACTCCTAATGTGAGTTAAATTAAGGAAGATTCTGTAATTTCTGATAACTAATAACCCCTATCAAATTTAGTATGTAGGTGCAATTTGCTTTCTTAACAAAATTTAAATAAAGTAGCAAAACATTTCAGTTAAACATTATTATAGCATTTGCTATTTGGATGCTTAGATTTTCCATCCAGAAAACAGCATTGCTTGTGATGTTGATTTAAATTGGGGAAAAAAAAAAAAAGAATTCCTGCATGGGAGAAAATTCTTCTAATATCTCTATATTTATAATGATTTTTTTTTTCTAAATTCATTTGAGTGAATGTGAAATTATTCTCCAAATAGGCTGCTACAGCAGTTCAATGCATCCATTAAACATTACATAAATCTTTCTTATTTTCTTGAAAGACTCTTGTTGCTTTTTAAAAGTGCTCTTTGAATTGTGTTGTATTTTAATTTTGAGCTTCATTCTGATTTTTTCCTTCCATTTTCTACTACACTATTTTGTAACAGTGAATAAAAAAACCTGTTCTTTACAAAAAGACTTTAGAAATCTTTCTAAAATATTTTCTAAACTTTTATGTTCTTTATTGTTTTTACAACTTTAGAACATTCCTAAATTTAAAAGAATGCAGAACTTCTAATTTTCCATTTGCTTTTTTACTCTGTCACCAAATAAATTGTCAGAGAAGTATCTTCTTATATTTTTAAGTGGAGGTATGCAAATAAAAGGAGTTTTCATACAAGTCTACCCATTTCCTATGTTCATAATATTTCAGACACATGGTAATCTATGATTCCATTTTTCCTCTGTTGCTTTTACAAGGAAATCATCCCCAAATTTAATAATAATAATGACAGCCTTATGCTATTTTGAGGTCAAAATTATTTGAGGGAGATATTATGAAATGTGTGTATTTCCATTAATATGGATGCATTTAAAATATTTATACCTAATTTTGACAATATTAACATTTTGTTTAAACTCAGGAAGAGATTCTGATGGCAAAATGTCCCCCCCCCCCTTTTTTTTTTAACTTATCTCCCATTAGGTCTTCATTTCTGTCCTTTTTTTTCTTTACTGGAAATTCAAGCAAGGAGAACTAACATTATTTATACAACTTAGGCAAGGTTGCATTTAAAGGCCCATTATGGCATTTTTCACTGTGATGTGCTATAAATCATCCCTCATTGTTGTCTATTTGATACCTCACATTCATACACATGATTAGAGGTGATGGTATGAAAGGTCAAGCATGAAAATGATGCTGTTTTGATGATGCATTCAGCTCCATATAACTGATATTTATCGTGGTCCTGACTCTACCTCTTACTTGATATACAGTTTTTAGGAAATCATCTCCCTTCAATTTCCTGGCATGCAAATCTGATAGGTATAATTTTTGTTAGTAAACAGGTGTTTAAATTGAAGTTGCCCTTTTGGAGAATATTTATTTACATAGTAAAGACCTAATAACATGTTGTTAAACATCTTCCTTGTCAATTAATGTCTTTCTTAATTTTGATCATTAATGTGGTCTTATTGTTTTTGAATACAACTCTATACCCAGACTCAAACCAGTGCTTCTTACTCAGCAATTATTTGTTGATTAAATACACCGTTTTAGGTTTCTTGTTATTTATAGACCCAGCTGTTTGGTTTTCCAGTTAAGGGACATTCTTTACTCTCAAAATATAAGGGATCAGTAGCTTATTTTAAAGATTTTGCCAGCCTTCAGATTCTATGATTTTGTAATATATGTATTTTATATGTAAGTGGCTCATATCCAAGCACGCTAAGTTGCAGAATCAGCAATATGAGCCATCTGAACCATAAAGCAAAAAATGGCCAGTTATTGAATTTTTAAGACATATTTC
Source organism: Panthera onca (assembly GCF_046562875.1). Classification (NCBI taxonomy): domain Eukaryota; kingdom Metazoa; phylum Chordata; class Mammalia; order Carnivora; family Felidae; genus Panthera; species Panthera onca. The sequence continues at coordinate 57,633,214 of NC_138339.1, forward strand.
AGACACAGGTTTCAGAAATGGAAATGTACCAATATAATTAATTTACTACAACTAATATAGTAAATTAATTATTAAGTACCCATCTCATTTTACATTAAAGGTGATTTTGCATTTTCTTTTTGACTTCTAAAAGGACAAAGCTTTCTCACGTTTATTTTTCCCAGAAGCACATATGCCTTTGAAATCTCCACGTTCAGGAAAATAGGGTATTTTTAGACCCATTTCTGGCCACTCAACCTGTGCTCACAAAACTTACTAAAAAAAAAACCCAGATTACTCGGTGTTTTCAAGAATTATACTAGTTCCTGTTGTTGAAACATACCTTTTGAAGATATCCAAGAAAATGAATTTTTGGCTCTGAACAGTGTTGAACCAGAAAGCAGGGAGGAGAATGCAAGGTTGAGAAAGTCAAGTTTATGTGTTGTAACCCAGAATAGGCAATTTCCTTTCAGCTTTTTTTTTTTTTTTTTTTTTTTTTTGTCCTTACTGTAGAAATCAAGGTATACATTTTTCCTCTGGATGAGGCTTGTTAAATACAAACAATAGTTAGCATTTATATAGCACCTTACACTAAGATAAGAAAGTGCAAGAAAGACTGAAAATGCCATTTATAAATAACACGTAAACATAGTGATGGTAACAAGTTTTTGGGTTTTTTGTTTCACTTTTGTTTTTTGTTTTGTTTCTTTTGTGTTTTTTTTTTTTTTCATTTTCTTTAAATTTTTTTTTTTTTTTTTTTTTTGGTTGAGGGATTTGAGAGAAGTCTCCTTTTTCCATATTTGAGTATCTGGAGCACTTAAAGGATTATCCATGGTAATAGTAGTTGTGATCATTTTGCACTGATTGGAGAGCACTGCATGCTGATAGAACACCACTCTGTTTCACAGTCCTCTGGCTCCAATCTGTTGACTTCTGCCAAAAGTTGAATTCAGAAGAGTGCAGTCTAGTTGTAAAGATCTGAAGTGTAGGTCTTAGAGCTAAAACCTGGAATTTTATCTTGGTGTTGCTAGATAAGATGATGTAGAAATCACTTTTCCTACACTTGGTTTCCTTGACTCTATAGTGGGAATAATGATCTAATACATCCAGGAGATGAAATACTGTGGCATATGTAAAAGAACTTGTATATTAAAAATTTTTGAGCATCACACCAAGCAGTAGAATAATGAACCAGACTCTCTAATGTGTATGTATGTATCTATATATATATATATTCATATACAAATTAAATATGTATGTAACTGTACTAATATATTCTGCATATTATTAAATAAAAATGATTATTTTTCTCAAAAACAAGAGAAAGAATTATAAGTGAATAGTAGTTTTCATATATTCTTCCCTCCACCCCAATGATTTTCTTACGACCAAACTTGAAGCACACCATCTCCTTTGGAGATCCCTCTTTTAAATAATTTGGAAAATCCAAGGTGTAAGTGACATAGTTATTACTAGTTTAACATGGCTGTAGGCTGAACTCCTAACTTCGGCCGCTTCACTAATTTTGTTGGGGTAAATAACTGTCTACTTCTTTAGCACTCTAACCAGAGTTCAGAGCACATATTCTGCTGGCGGGTCATTAGACTAATGTAGGAGCAAGCAGAAGGGATTCCAGCACCTTCTGTGTTTTTGTCCAATCTGATTATTATTATAAGTTTGCAGCCCTTTGGTAAAAATAATAGCTGACATTTGTATAGTACCTAAAAGTCTGCAAATATTTTTTGGACACATTAACTCATTTAATCTTCCATATCTACCTGTTAGGTACACTCAACATGCTGATTTTATAAGTAAAGAATTGCATCTTCCCCATTTTATGAAGTACCATCTAGTGCCCATGGAAAAGGTACCTCCTTTGGCATCTCCTTGCCTTAATGTTTTTGCCCCCATTGATCATTTAAACTTTCAGATACAGGGATCACAATCAGAAAGCATTTCTTTGACTTCCTTCTTATGATAGCAAATTGAGCAAAGCAATAGATTCCACTTTGCAACTTCTCTCCTTCCCTGCCCTTCCCCTTTCAGTGTTTCACGATTGAAGCTTTGGGCGGAGAGGGGTGATAATTAGGGCTCCTTTTTGTGTGTACCATAACCCATCAAACATACCATTTTCCCTCCTGCATCTTGAAGCTAAGAACTCAGTTGATTTGGGGATTTTAGTGTGCTTCTAAGACATTGTAAATGACCAAAATAAATTATATATTTTTATCTTCTACGGTGAGTCTTGTCTTTGGCAAAAACCCTGAAGCAGTATATGCATGGTTATGTGTCTGCGAATACTTGAAATTTTCTGGAGTGAGGTTTTTATATGTTTCTCCACATTCTCAAAAGCTCCACGACCCACCAGCAGTCACTGTCTCAGGTTTCAAGCCCTTATATGGAATTCCTGCCTGTTCAGTGTGGCATAAACTTTATGATGTAGAACTGCATAAAAGACAAGACTGGAATAGCATTTGGTTCCATCTCTTGAAGATCATTTGTGAGCTTCAGTTGCTTAGAAAAATGGCATGTTTTCAGATTAGCCACAAACCTCCATGCTCTTTTCATACCCCTCAGAGAGCTCCAGTGTGTCTTTTAGGGGCACGGACAAGGCCTCTCTTCAGAGTTTGAGGATTTTGCTATCCTAAGACCTGTGTCCTCACCTATGCTTTGTATGCATGACATAGCTCCCCACTATTCCCACTGAAGCTTCCCTGGCTCCTGTGAATATATCTTCGGTCCCCTTTGGTGGTGGCAGGGGTAACTCCTCAGCAGAACATTGGTGACATCTGCCTTTTTTCTACTTTCTGGTTTAGGGCATTTATAATTTGGGGGAAGACGATGGAACATTTAACAGACTGGCATTCAGCAAATGTCCCATAGTGTGGCTTTTATGATTACAAGTTCAATCAGCCCTTTTAAAGATTCCTTTTTCTCCCCACCCCGAGTTTCTCTTTGAACGTCTGCTTCAAGAGGAAGCTTTACTTCATTTAACAATACTCACTGAAATATTTCAACAAAGAAAATAAAACAGTTAAAAGAATATTACCTATGAATTCTTACAGGTTGGTTGCTACACACTTTATTTGAGGGAGGTGTCTCTCCCCTTTGACATTTAGGCTGGAATTCGAGTTCAGGGGTGAAAAACTGGAGAAGAGGTGAAGGAAATGATTTCTAGCGCAGCACAGATTAAACAACAGCTGCTTTCCTCCAGTCCGCCTTCAGTGAGGCTTGCTGAGGCAAAGAAGGAATCAGGTGTTAGAACAAATGAAGCTGTGAATATGGGTCGGTATTAAAGCAAGCCTAGAGGAGTTTAGCGAGCTTCCCTTTGGGAGGCCAAATTTGGAAACAGCCCTTGGGACAATGTGCGGTTGGCTTCTCTTGTCAGTCACGGCAAAAAGCGTGGGTCTTCACACGCTGACAAGCCAAATGTGGGGCACAGCGTCGTGTCCTATGCGAGGAAATAACCTGAATAAAAAAAGAAACACGAAATCTAAATTGATGCTCCGACCCCTGGCTAGAGATTAAGTTACAGAATTAAACAGATTCTGACTAGAAAGTCCAGTTGTGTGGATAGAAATTGTAGTTGTGAATGGCAGGTACAAAGGCGGTCTGACCTGCCTCGTTTCTTGGAGAGGCTGAGTGTCGATCTCCTTCTTGTGCAGCAAATCGTGTTTGAAAAATTCGAGGAGAATAAATGATGTGTCTTCTGCTAAACATATTTTGTTTCTTCTGCAATGTGAATTACGTTTCCTCACCCTCAGCTGTGCCTTCAGACACGTAGTTGTCATTTAATCGGGTTCTCTTAGTTTCGTAGATTTGTCGGTGAGGTTAGTACAGAGACGCACCAACAAATTTTGAAGCAGTCGTGAGAGAATCATGCTAATGCTTTGATATCTCAAATCTGCTAGATGTCAAAATGCTATTTCAGCATACATTTTGGATGTTCTGTGAGAATCAACTATTCTCGGTTAAGTGCTTTCCCATTTAACAAAACATGTCAGAATTAGTGACTTGCCTTTCAAGAAGTGAAAGGGGTGGCCAAAAGGATGACTGACAGTGGGTCGACCTGGTCTTGGAGGTCCGCCTTCTCTGATGTTGATTACCAGCACTGGCCGAAACAACACTCCCTCACGTGTTTGGTGAGGAACAACAATGCCAAGTATATTTGAAGATCTTAGCTTGCTTTTATATGAGATGTCTGGCCGTTGTCTTCCATCTTCGCTATACATGACAGATGTTAGGAGCTTGGCATTTTCTCCAGATTAACCAAAGTACTGGTCTGGGGGCTTTTGCATCTGTTTACCCTGAACCTTAAAGGTAAGAAGCCAGACCGGATTGTTACCTGGGGTCTCTCTTCAATGTAGGATGTGACTCTACAGTCCTATCAGCATTAGCTATTAGGATTCTTTCTCCTAATACTTCATCCACCTTCTTCCCCCCTCCTTTCCTTCTCCCTCCACCTCCCCCCCTTTAGCTGATGTAAGTTGAATTGAAAAGTTAGTGGCAGTGGATTTCTCATCCAATCTGTTCTCCTGGGAACCTGGTTGTTTGGAATTCACAGCCATCCCTGCCCTCCATCCCATTGTAAAGAGGGCAGGGGTGGGGTGGGGGAGGGATTACTGCTGCTCTTAATTTCCAAGAACAGGTGAAATACATCCCATCATGAATAAAACACCCCAAGCCATAACTTTTGAGGCTATTTCACGTTTCTCCCCCTGGCAGAGGCTGTTGTGTTTTGTTACAGCAGCGCAAGGAGTTGTTATTAGAGTGTTATGGAAACCAGGTGTTAGAGCTGATTAGTCACTAATCTTCCATCTCTGGGAGCTTGGCTCCAATCTTCTGTTCATCAGAATCATTCTGTTGCGTTAATTTATTCATCCTGGCTCTAAGAACCTTGTCAAATCAACATGGTGGTCTCTGCTGGGTCCCTAATGCACTGTAGCTCGGATCACAAACCTACTATATGACACATAATTCAGGATAATTGGCAGTCGGTGCTCAAACAGCCCTGTGATTAAATGGGTATGGAGATTGAAATAGCCTCTCACCTATTAGAAGGTAGTCTCCCTAGGCCCATGGTGTTCTTCAGCGGAGGCTACTGCTGGAAAGGGCCGCATTACTTTACCAGCTTTATGTGGTTTGTGATTGATGAGATAGCACTTCTTTTTCCTCTTAATATTTTACCTCTCAAAACACAAAATGAGCCACTTAACTTTATATTTCCTTTTTTAGACTCCATCTCAAGTCTTCATTAGTAAATCTTAATGACTGCTAAAAATTATAGCAAACCCTTCACTTAGTATAAAAGGGAAATAGACCATTATTTCCCCCTTTTTATGGTGCTTTTGCAAACAGCTCACTTTTGACAACTGACTGTTTATAATGCTACAAAGGGAAGAGTTTGACAAGGTTTTTAATTTTTGACAAGCAATATGACCAGTTCTGTATGCCTTGAAACAATTGCTTGTGATGAAAATAATTCAGCACAGCCGGAAGGGATCTTTAGGTGGAAAAGCCAAGTGTACACTTGCTCTGAATATTATTTCTTATGTCTGTGTTTTTTTTTTAATTCTAGAAATCATATATTTTTGGAAATTTGGCAGTTTTGTTTGCTTGCTTTGTTTTGTTGTTGTTTTTGCCGAAGTCTTTATCGTGGGGCCAGGCTGGAATCTGCATTTTGCTTGATGCTCATGGTGTGACTTAAGCCGTGTGCCCAATAAAATCTCTTAAGGATTTATCTAGGTAAATTTTTCCCCTTAATCTTTTACCCCAGGTTTCTAAGGACAATGGCATCAGAGGAAGAAGGAACCAGATAGCCTAATACAGTTTCTAGGTCAAAAGCTTTATGTTTTTTTTATTCTCAGGTTAGTTAACATACAGTGTAGTCTTGGCTTCAGGAGTAGAACCCAGTGATTCATAACTTACATATGACACCCCGTGCGCATCCCAACAAGTGTCCTCCTTAATGCCCATCACCCATTTACCCCAGCCCCATGCAACCCTCAGTTTATTTTCTGTATTTAAGAGTCTCTTATTGTTTGCCTCCCTCTCTGTTTTTATCTTATTTTTCCTTCCCTTCCCCTATGATCATCTGTTAAAGGTTACAAATGTTTTTTTAAATTTTTTTAAATGTTTTTTTATTTATTTTTGAGACAGAGACAGAGCATGAACCGGGGAGGGTCAGAGAGAGAGGGAGACACAGAATCTGAAGCAGGCTCCAGGCTCTGAGCTGTCAACACAGAGCCTGACACAGGGCTTGAACTCACGACTGTGAGATCATGACCTGAGCCAAAGTCGGATGCTCAGCCAACTGAGCCACCCAGGTGCCCCAAAGGTTATAAATATTTTTAAGGCCCACTTGCTTCCTTTTTGCTACACGCTCAGCATCAGTGTTTGAGGGGGGCCCATTTCAGCCACTCATATAGACCCGTGCAGGCTCATTGTTAAAAATAGCTAATTAAGGGCTCTTGGGTGGCTCAGTTGGTTAATGTCCGACTTCGGCTCAGGTCATTATCTCATGGGTCGTGAGTTCAAGCCCCACCTTGGGCTCTTTGCTGACAGCTTGGAGCCTTGAGTCTGCTTCAGATTCTGTGTCTCTCTCTCTCTCTCTGCCCCTACTCGAGCTCTGTTTCTCTCTCTGTCTCAAAAATAAGTAAACATTAAAAAGAATTTTAAAAAATTCCTTATTAAACAAGTAGGCAACACTGTCTCTTTTGTATTATTAGAAGCTTGAATCTTTCTATATGATTTATTTATGCAATATTTGTTGTGCTTCAGTTTTTAAAATCTATACATGTATAGATGTGTTTAAATTCTTCTCTGCTTTTTTATTGTATAACTAGTAATTATTTTTCTGTTTTCCTTTGTTTTGTATTTTGGGCTCATTAGTACATGAATAAATGGTGCCAGGAATACATAACATGATGCATGCATGCACATATATGATACTTATAGGTAATAAATATACATATATAATTTTGTGAATAAGATTGGTTGCATGTTGAAAACTCTATTTCTGGTCATTCCTGGAATTCTTTGTTTACTGTTCCATTTCTTCCTGTGAATGACAATTCATGTGCTTCCGCATATACTTGGAGTAGATACATTTCTAAGATAGTCCCCAAGATTCCTGCCCTCTTGTATCCACATTCTATGTAATCCCCTCCCCTTGAGTGTGAGTGGGGCCTGTGAATAAAATGGGATTACACTCCCTTGTTTAAGTTACCTTCTATGGCAAATGTGAGGAATTTTTTCAGACATAATTAAAATCCCTAATATGTTAACTTTAAATTTAAGGGAGGGCCTGACCTAATTAGGTGAAACTTGTGGAAGAAGGAGAGCAAACAGATATCCTCCTGTTGCCTTGAAGGAATAAGTGTCATGGTGTGGAAAAGGTTGGATGAAAGATACGGCAGGTAGCCTTCAGGAGCTGAGGGCGTCAATCCTACAACCGCGAGGGACTGAATGCCGCCAGTAACCTATGAGCTTGGAGAGGACCTCAAGCCTTGGATGACAGTTCAGGTCCAGTCATCACCTTGACCCTAGCCTTGTGAAACCCTGAGCAGAGTACCCAGGTGATGATGCCGAGACTCTTGCCCCATAGAAACTGTGAAATAGTAAATGTTTTGTTTTAAGCTGCCATAGTTGTGGTAATTTGTTACACAATCATAGAAAACTAATACAGTTGTCATTCCTCATTCTCCTTTGAGTGATTTCTTGATAAAAAATTACAGTCAAATACCTGGAACCAACTCATAAATGTTCCTTGCTAAATTTAATGGGTTTTGTACTTAGAAGGGTCAAAGACCACACACAGGATGGTAGAAGTCCAGTAAAAGGAACCTTTTTATTCAAATAGAATTCTTGTGTCAGTATTTTTTTAATAGTAACTAATATTTGAGGATAAGGTTTTGATTATGGGCACCAACATATTAATTTTATTGTCCCCTTTGCACAGAGGAAAATGCATATTAGTAATAGGAAATTGTCATTTTGAAAATGGGGAGATGGGTGTAGCTGAAGTCTATATGGTGTAGGCAAGGAGGCAAAGAGCAAGACATAGCATATTTGTCTATGACATTTACATATGCATATATATATATATATATATATATATATATATATATATATATATAAAATGAAATATATGCCACTATGAAAGTAATATAATTATTTTAAGGACTTAAAAATGCACTTGCAATGAGATCAAATGGGCAATGTGTTTAGGTGTGCTTATAAAGGTTTGAAGTAGGTGAGACCCAGCAATCGTGAAAAACTATTCTACCTCTTAATAGTTGAATTCTGATTCTTTTGCATAAAAATAACATGACTTTGTGTTAGAGACAGAGAAGTGGTCTTGTTGACATGCTGACACATTACCAGATCCATTAGTAACATCCATACATGGCTTCCCAGGATTGAAAGTGATGATTTATTCTCAAGAAATTCTTTAGTAGCCCTCGGTGCTGAAGTTGGATGGTAAGTTTTGTTTATATATCATTCAGGTATAACCTAGGTACAGCAAAGCTGATGCTCTCTGCTCCCCCTCTTTTCCCCCATCTAAGCGCAGGCAATACCCCTCAACCTTGAGGGCATTTCTGCTGAGTTCCAGGTTGCAATCCTGGAACCCATCATTTGACACAGCTATCCAAACAGTGACTTTCAGTGCATTGGTGTCGGTAAAAGACGTGAAAACTTTACGAAAAGAAATTCTCATCCCCACTTACTCTATGTGGGAAGACAGTGAGGTCTGGGTAAGATTTGGAAGTCCCCCCACATGCCTGCAGTTAACCACAGCAGACCCAGGAGTGACAACGGACTTTCCAGACTTCTGACACAACTTACACTAGTCAGAACAAACCACATGAAAAGTGTGGTCTTTCACTGCATCAGTGAGGGAGGATAATGAAGAAGGAACCCGGTTATCTTCTGTTGGTTTTGACCATTGCCACCAGGGCTGGGAAATCAAAGCACATGAACACTTTGCTGAGGTGGGATAAAGACTGAGGGCTTCTGACACTGTGAGTTTTACAAACGTGGAGTTTTATTCAGGAAGGTGATGGGCGCTGATGCTCTTTGCACCTGTCTGACGTTACGGGAGGTTGAAGAAAGAAAGAAAAACAGTATGGTAGGACATAAGTACATGCAGTGGACATGAGGGGGGAGGCAGCACAGAAGTTTTATGTGTGGTATCCAGTTTCCCTTTCAGGCAAAGTTGAGATCAGTAATGGAAAACACCCACATTTGAATCTGTGCTGCTACCACAGTATTAAGGCACAGACTGAGCATTTATCTCTCAAAGGAGAAAATGCCGCCTATGGGGGGAGGAGTGTGGAATGAACATGTAATATATCTTGTTCACAAAAAGTGTCATTTTAGTGTCAGTTCCCATTTCTTTTAAATCCATTAAGACTCGTACACTGCGGTTGTAGTCAGGAAAGACAGACGTCATTGTACACATTTGTTCCTGACACCTTGGGGTACATTTTCAGCATTGAGCCCCTGGGAAATCACTGTAGGTGTGCAAGTCCTGTGACTGTTAAGTGGAAGTGTGAATCTGATTCCCTATGTACACCTGGGAAACTTAGGCAGAAGAAATCTTTGTTTTCTTGTGTTTTGGCTCACTTTAACTGGAGCCTGTGAATTCTTTCCTTTGTATACAGCCTGGGAAATCTCTCTACTGCACAAGTCATATCAGACAAAAGGTGGTGGGGGGAAATCAAAACAAAAACATTCTTCTCAACATTTAGGAAGGGCTTCTCCATTTTCACATGCAACTCCCTCTAACCTTAGTCAGTCATAGACCCAGGGGAGGAATAGCTATTTGTAGGTGTGGGTTTAACTTGTGAAGTTCATACTGTCATTTGAGCCTATTACTGTTTCTATTTGAGGTGTGATAGACTATGAGGTCTATAAAAGTAATTTTTGATCTTGTCGGTCAGCTTTTGATGACGACAGTGACAATGAAGGTGGTGAGGATGATGCTAACTGCCCTTTACTGAGTGTTTACTGTATTGAAGTACTCTTCAAGGACCTTCACACATAATAAGCTTATTTATAGCTTATTTCACAGAAATTGTGCACTGTGCTCTACAGGTACCATTCTTTGTCCTAGCAAACATTATTTCTGTCTTTTTGGATGAGGAAACTGAGACTTCCAAAGGTGAGGCACTTTGCCCAAGATTACTCCTGGTGAAGCCAGGAACCGGCTACAGATCTGTTTTATCTCAAGGCTAAGTTCTTTGCACGACATCTCCAGATAGGACCAAATCACTGCTAAGGATGCCTCACTGCTTTTGTGTCAAGTGGGAAGGTTTTACCAAGCATTACCTCACTGGAGGTGAAACCATAGCAGCCCCCACACACCCTTTGCTGAAGTTGGGCACAGGATACCCAAGTCATGGGAAGCGCTGCTTCCCTGGTGATCTCTCACACCATTATGCACCAGTGATACATATTGGGACACATATTAGGCTCCTCTGATTCACAACCATTCCATTTATCATAAATAATGGAAGATGACACATGAAGGAAAACACCTTCCCTCTTCCCAAACCCTCTGAATTTCCTCTAGTTCAGCATGACCCACTTTAAGCAAGATTTCCACTAATGAACACATAAGCTAGTTTCTGATTTCTAAATGTACATTAAAGCTCATCTAATGCAAAATTAACCTATCTTTATTACTGGAACTGTAGACTATTAAGATAGCATGCAGAGTAACTGAATTATAAATTTGGAAGAGATTTCCATGTGAGGCACCTGTGACTTTATGAAAGCTGTTCCCCTTCTTCTGAAATTGGGTTTTGAGTCAAGGACTCATAAAGGTGAGAAAGAACGGGGGGATGGACAGGGAGCAGCCCTTGAAGGTCACGCACACTAACTTTTGGTCCCTGGACAAACCCAATTTAGCAGGGATCATTATCCCTGGGAGGTACTGACATTTGCAACACAAGGTGTAAAAATAGTAATGCTCCATAAATGTTAGCTGTGATAAGCACTTCCTTCGCAATTTCCTATTAATCCTTACAAAGCCCCTGAAGATGAATGCTGTCCTCATCCGGACATTGGAGATGGGAATAGCTATACAGCTATTTACTAACAGAGCAGGGAGTGAAGTCTGTCAGTTGCTAAACATCATGCTCTTAACAACTATACTACTTCCCTTCGCTTGTTTCCTAAAAGGGTTTAACTCTTGTAGCGAATTCCAGCTAGCCTATGTGGGCTTATGATATATTTATGCTGATCTGTGAAATTATAAAAATAGAATAAACACCAAGAGCAGCTGGTGGGATGTATTGGAGGAAGTCAGTAAAGACAATCTCAGTGGGGAAAAAAGTGCACTACCACAAAAGGGCTCTGTAATCTCACTTCCTGGAATTGATTTATTAGCTGTGTCCTTGTGCTAGCATTTGCATTTTAAGGGGGGCTTTTCGTGTCTTATCTGGGAGTGGTGACATATTAAACCATTATCAGCCATTAATAGCTTAAATTAATGTGTCCAATTAGTTCTCAGTCACCTACAAGAGACCTGAGGGAACTGGTCTTTCATACAGAAAAGGTGGAAGCTTTTAATGAGCATATATTATGGCAGGAATAAAGGCAAATTATTTATGTAAAAGGTCAAATATTGTAGGCTTTGTGGGCAATACAATGTCTATTACAACTACTCAACTCTGCATTTGGGGCATGAAAGTAGCTACAGACAATATATAAAGGAATGATGTGTTCTGATAATGCATTAGTTACAGAGTTAGGCTGTACTAAATTTTTGATAAATGATAGCTGTTATTAGTGATATTGTTATATTCATTTTGTAAGATAATGGATAGTTTAATATTAAAAAAGTTTAAATTCAAAATAAACTGAATAGAATAATGAACCTCTGTATACCCATCATTTAACTTCAATAATTATCAGTATTCTACCATATCATCTATAGCTCCATTTTGTACCCGTTCCTTCCACACTTTTATTGTTGTCATTTATTTTATGGATATACATATATACACTATGTACATATATATAGATGCAAAACTCTTGACTGAAATTCTGACTGTATTTAACAGTAATCACACTACTCCGATGTTTATAACATGTTTTACCATGCACCCTATGAAGTTGTTCCCTGATTTGAGATCCTGAATGCCAAGATGGACAGTAAATTCAGTGAGATCCCATCTGGACTCACCAAAGAATGGGGCACTTATTTCTTTTTCTACTGTTTAATAGAGACGAGTATCATTTGACCAATTCCATTAGTGTTCTGTGTAAGAACCAAAGTATGTAAGCTCAGAGAAATTAAGTGACCTGACAGGGACAATTAATAAGTGGCAAGACCAGGCTTCAGACTCACATCTGTCTCATTCCAAAGCATGGGCTTTTTACAGTGTACAACAGGGTTTGCTAGAAGCCATAGGTGGATTCCCATGAGTTCTGGTGGTGGTAAACCAGGCAGGGATCTCACCTAATCCACATTACTTGTTGCTGGAACAGAACCCAGCATGTAGTATTTGCTCAAAAAACAGTTAAAAGAAAGAGAGGCGTGGTCTTTAGAGGATACAGAAATTGGATTGCAAGGGTCAGTGACGCTCTTCGTATTTTTGCCTGGTACTGTCAGAATTCAGTAGATAGAGTCTTTGGGAGCAAAACCTTCTCCTCATTGTAAGGTGCACTTCTACGTCCCCAGCCAGTGCAGAACACCAGGACATGGACAAGAAAAATGAATATACTGTGCTTTGGGTTTTCTCTGGTCACTTGGTTCAGTACTGTGTACACTATTATATGGGAACATATAATAACTATCTCTCCGTATGATTATGAACCAGGAAACCTCAACCCAATCACCTAGATATCTTTAAAACAGTGATATTGGCTTGGACATACCCTAAGTCCCACGCTATATTATCTATTATAAAAGGAACTCTTGTTAAGCACCTGTGTTAAGGACTATGAGGGGTTGGGAGAAAAGCAGGGAGGGAGAAAGAAAGGGGGAAAAGGAAAGAATGAGAGAAGACAGAGACTCGAAATAGTCTGAGAAGGAAGTTGCTTGTATTGGAATATTCTCAGGTGATTTAAATTATTAGAGAGGTAATCTCCACAAGAGATGGCAATCTCAACTGTACAGGGGCTGAACGTATACCCTTATGGGGTGGTGTGGGCTGAATGAAGACATGGAACCAGAGAGCACATGCATTCTCTAAAAGGGACAGCTACTCCTCTGCACAATAGGCCACGGAGGTCCAGTGTTGTGCATGTATCCAATTTTTTAATGAGAAACCAAATATCCAGATGCTCATAGGAAATATCCTGCTTTCTGAAAGTAAGTAATTTATGTTTTCAAAAATTGCATAAAATTTTACACAGTTTAGGGGACCAACATTACACTGGCCAAAAGAATTGCCCTGGAAAAGACAGTTAAGCCTGTGAGCTGCCAGTTTGCAGACTCAGATCTGGGTGGGACACACACACACATCCCTCCCAGTTCTTTATTTTACATAAAGACTAGATAGGAAATGGCTTGTAGGAAGCCACACGGTGAAATGGCAGGGTTGGAGCTAAAATTTAGAGGACTTCTCTTTCCACATTTTCTTTTTTCACAAACACAAAGCACATTTTTTTGGGTAACCGGAGTTTGCTGAAAGAGTGGAGTCAGGAGATCAGAAACAACATCTCATTCTGTGTCCCCGGCTTTGCAAGAAAGATCACCCCCACATTTCACATAGGTGGGGACAGGACGCAACTCCCTGTCCCATCCCAGCTATGCCATTGATCATCCGCCACTAGCCGTGTAGCACACACAGTTGAATTGCTTTTCCCTGAGGGAAGCAATGCCTCCAGGTGTGCTAATAATAAAATTAATAGCTTAGAGAAACTGCTTGCTACAGCAACAGCGGCAGGAGAAAGGCAGGATCGATTTCAGTGTTTAACTGTCCTAATTCCATAGTGTATACCCCACCTCAGCCCCTGGTGAGCTGCGCTGGGTCTCCCGGTTAATCAATAGATGCCTGATTTAAAACAAAGGACCAGTTTCAAGATTAGAAGTCTTTGTGAATAGAAAGATGTATGGTAAAACTGTCAAAATCTTTCGATCCCCATCTTACAGTTGCAACTTGGAGGGCAGTGGCTGGCTGATATGAAAGGAAAAAAAAATCCCCTGCATTGTGTCCCCTTCTGCCTATAAACAAAGAAGGAGACTCTCTAGGCACTACTGCTGCTGATGGCATCACATAAATAAGAATTTATTGAGTTGCTCTGTGTTTAAAGGACTGTGAACATAAAGACATGTGAATACTTTCAGTTGCACGAAGAGTAATATGTTTCTGCTTTAATCGGCCTGCTATCTGGTGGTACAATTTATACCTTCTTATAGCTGGCATTCTCATCTTTTCCCTGGAGGGAAGGATCAAATTCACGATCAACTTCTGGGCCACTGTTTGAGTTACCACCATCTATTGAGTTTCCCAGGCCCAGCACTTAAAGAGTCTTTTAATGCCATATCCCTCCATCCCCTCCCATGCATCAAATCTGCCTTCCATTGCCATGGCAGTAACTGACGGGAGACTCTGCCGTTTTCAGGAAAGCAGTGAGCTCCGGTTTTCTCTGTGTCATCTTTCTCAGTATCTGCTATTATTTCTGTTGGCTTGACCCTTCTAAGTTGCATCCTTTCTCTTCGCATCTTCTCCCTGCTGTGAAATAAACTCATTGAGGTTGGTAGCATTACCTTACTTCCCTTTGACATGATTCTCAACTGGCTGTCAAGTCCCTAAATTATAATATGAGCTCCTAGAGAAAGAGACTGCATTTTTCTTTCTTGTCTGTTTATTGTTTCAAATGTCAGTGGAATTTCTTTTAGGCGCCCAAGAGATAGCCCCACCCTACTTTGTCCTTGGTATATAAATTGTCCTTGGGCTGAGGTATAACTTTGTTTCCTTTATACATGGCTGAGGAGGAAGGGGCATAGACTACTGGTCTGGAAGGTGCTGGTACTTTGAGGTACTTTTTTTGCAAGGTTGGTGTGCACCAGGCTCTATTTTCCTCACCACCCACTGCCTCCTATGATAATGAGCCAACCATGGAAAAAGGTTGACTCTTTTCCCTAATTTAAAGTGGAAATTCCTTCCAACAGCCCACCCCCCAACTTTTTTTTTCTTCTATGTGAATTCTCCAAAGGCAGAGCATTTAGTTTGAAACTAAAAACTGGCATTAAACATTTGGTTGTTGTTGTTGTTTTTCATATTTATTTTTTACAGTGATGGTGGGAGTTGATTCGCGGTATGGGCTCTTTTCAACTCATTTTCCCAGCGTGAGAGACCATTCCATATTAGTTCAGTCTGAGTGGAGCCTTTTACTTTTCAGTTAGCCCTTATTTTTGTCACCATTTTATTGCATTAAGTTCTCCTTCTCTTCTCTCCCCCACCTCTTCCTCTCTCCTTTTCTCTCTCTCTCTCTCTCTCTCTCTCTCTCTCTCTCTCTCTCTCTCTCAACTATGTACAGGAGGGGTCCAAAGGCAATGCCAGAGAAACTTTTCTGGAATTTTCTCCCTGCAAAAAGTGTTTTCTAAATTTGGATAAGGAGTGGGAGTGGAGAGTTGTTACACAGAACCAAGGTCTAAGAATAAGTCTTCCCCCAATATATAGGATCTTATGGAGATTTAAATCTCCCTTTTTATTTAATGTGTTTAATTAAAACTTGTCTCCCCAGTGATGCCAAGCCATGAGAGGAATAGCATGTGAATGAGTGCATGGGGCAATCTTAAGTGCAACAGGATTAAATTTTGGAGATTTTTCCATTAGGTAATTTCTGTCGTAGGGTATACATTTCCTTTTTAGAATCCTAGGACTTGTAAAATTAAAATTAAATTTGTAAAGTATCTTCTTTGATTGTGGAACCCATTGGCATATTGAACCTACTTCATTTACACATTAAATGCCCAGAAAACGTGGGGAGGCCCTGACTTCCAAGAACCAAACACATTCTATCTCAAAGGAATCCTGATACCAATGAGAAATTCCAGGGAAAGAGGAAAGGATAAGGAAGAAAACCACAGAATATTATGTCTAGCATGCCATTAACCTTCCTACCAACTTCATTTCTTCTTCCCCAGTGGGTTTCAATTTCTTTTGAGTATTTTTTCCCTCTGTTATGAAAGAAGTTAGAGTGGAATCAGGATTTACCTAACTCAAGTATTCACTTTCTAGCCAGATTTGTTAGAAAGTGGTTGTGCTTAAAGTGAGAAATATTTGTTTGTAGCTGATTAAGGTAATGGGACCTGAATTTTGTTCCCAATAACATAATATTCAAGCAAAGGTAAAACTGTTATTGTATGCCAAACCCTTGATTGGAATTATATTGCCTTTTAAAGACGCACTGCTAGGTAAATGAGAAAGAAAAGGAGAAGTCCAACTTTAATGACCTTCATTTTACATCCTGAAAATGATGGTAATAAGCAGAAAATAGAGAAGTTCCAGTGACTTAGGATTCATAAATATTAAATGTAATGGAGGAAAATCAGAGATTTTTAAGAAATTAACTTGAACAAATGGTGATTTTAGTTACGATGTTGTCATTTTGAGTAATGGTCATTAACACACTGGATTGTAATGGGTATGAGCTTACTGTATAGAAAGAATGCCTTCTGATTAACTTGAGATTTTTTCTTGATGCTTCAGCCAGTTTACAACTGTACTGTATATCTCTTCATTTTGGGCTTGTGATTGGCTCTAAGAGCTCTTTGTTTAGAGATGCGTGTGCTCTATTTTCATGATTAGGCTTTTTTATGATTAGTCTCTATTTTCTTTTTTGTTTTAACTTTTACTCGGAATAATATGCAGTGCCTTGAAGAACTGATTGGCTGGCTGATATAATTGAGTTCAGATGCAGTTTCCTTTCTCTCCCCACTGTTTCCACTCTCTGCTCTGTTCTGGGTTGTTTCTGACTGCCTGGAGACCATGCTTTGAGAGCTGCTGTTTAGCATTTTCTTATAGTGAACTGGTTTCTTGCATAACCCAAATATAATTGACTTCAAGGCAGGCAGTTGTGAGAAGCACAAAGAGGGGTCCCCAGGTCTCAGGTGGAACCCAATGTTCCCTCCAATTGTTCCCTCCAATACACCCATTCATGCACGCCCCAATAGTTACTCCTAAAGATGCCAGTTGAAGATGTATGTTAACTTTTTTTTTAATTGTTATTTATTTCTGTGAGATACTGAGAGACACAGAGAGAGCACGAGCAGGGGAGTGGCAGAGAGAGAGGGAGACACAAAATCTGAAGCAGGCTCCAGGCTGTCAGCATAGAGCCCGATGTGGGTCTCAAACTCACAAACTGTGAGATCATGACCTGAGCCGAAGTTGGGCGCTTAACCGACTGAGCCACCCAGGCACCCCAGTTTTGTTGACTTTTTATGGGAAGAAATACCATGTAGCAAAACTCTATGAACATTCTGGTAAAGATTTCTTGGGTTCCCCGAATTTCCTTTCTCAATGCGGTGGTCATGACTTTCTTAGAATATCTCCTATCCTTTTGGGTTCTTCCTCTAGATCTTTCTGTAGCATCTCTCACTTTTTCCCTTTAGATCTGCCGTTCCCTACCTCTTCTGTCTGCCTACCTCTCTCTGAATATATCCATACTGCATCCCCACCCCCTCATCTTGCTCAGCAAAGAGCTTACCTTCCTCAGGATTCATTCTTCTCTGCAGGAGGAGTGGAAAGCATTTAAATAACCAATAATGGTCAGTTGTATTTCTTATCACGCTAAAATTAACTACATAGTTATGCTTAGGTATCCTTTAGAAGAAAGCAATGTATCTTCTTCATTTGCTGGCTTGTGTAATCACATCCACAGTGAGATTTATCGCCTTGCTTTCCTCCTCACAATTCTGCCCCTTGACAAGCATATTTCAGTGAATGACTTTCCCATTCTCCTGGTCACTGGTGTGGCACTTAGGAGTAGAAAAGCAAAAAAACAAACAAACAAACAAAAAACAGCTCCCTTGCTTTGGGTCAGGATATATCTGAGGTGTAACTTGTATTATAGCATCACCTGGGAGAAGGAGGTTGAAGCTAATCTCTATGGCCTTAGTCTGAAACTTTGCTTGGTGTGTTCCCTTTCCCTCTCTCTGATGTCCTGAGAAATCTCTACTGGAAAAGTTTCCTTAATAAGTCACTTACACATGACTCTTCCTCTCAGGCTCTGCTTCCAGGGAACTCAAACCAAGTTCTGTATGGTATTATTATTCATATCTTATGGATATTATTCATATCTTATGGATGAGGGATGTGGTATAGTGATTACATTCAGTTTGCCAAATGCCACACACATCTTATCAAGGGAGAAATTGGGATTGGAACCTGCCCCAGTACGATTCAGAACACATACTCCTTTTACCATACAATATCACTTCTCACTGCTAATTGAATAATTTTGCATAGTGGAGTCTTGACTCTGCTTGAAATATTCAAGGGCTCTCTGTTCCCTACATTGTTTCCTTGACGTTCACCACCCTTATACTTTCTGGCTAATGAAGTTGCTCGTCTAGATTTCCACTGGATCCCTTCTGTTACTTTTTCTGCCCACGTAGGAAGGGCTACTCAGTTTTCTTTAGATATGGTTTCTCCTGGTCAAAATCTGTCCCTCTGTTTCTCACACCACAGTTTCTCTCTAAAATACCTTTCCTATTCCCTACCTGCAATGACAGTTCAAGAACTGACCCCATACGCCCTCTTGATAGTAGCACTTACCTATCACCACTTTCCTGAAGCAGGCCCTCATCTCTCCAGACTGAAACAATAATTTTCTGCCTAGAACTATTGTAGAAATTTATAACTTTCTGGCTGGGTAGGAAGGAAAGTCCTCTGCATTTGAAGACAGTGGACAGTACAGACTCTTCTTTACAAAAGGTTAGAGAGCATTGATTTTGGTAGAGCCCTCAGTGGATTAGAATAAGACATGCACTTGTAACAGGACTCTAGTAAAATTTTATTGGCTGTTATCTTGGTCTTTATGATTATGGATTTTTTTCAAATTTTATTTTTTACACTTTCTTGTATTTTCTAAAATATATCAAATACACATTTTGCTTCTGCAGGCCACATGAGAATAGTGCACCTTTCATAAAGAGGGAAAGAAAGGAAGACAGAAAGAGAGTTAAAAGAGAGAGAAGGAAGCAGAATGAATGGAAAGTTAAAAAAGGAGGGTTGGAAGGAAGAAAAAGAAGAGATAATTTGAACGCTATAAAAATGTGGGGAGTTATAATGTCCAGGAGAAGAAAATCTGCCATGTTTAAATAATAATGAGGAGAGGTTAATATTCACAGTGGAAGGAGTGAGTGGATAATGTAAAGTTTTTGCGTCTCTGTGTTGTCTTCGCTGTTGATGTTCTCTGTTCCCCGTTAAGTATTTGCTAATGTTAGAGATGATTATAAGGCCTGGGAAAGAAAAAAATGGCAACTGAATGGAACTGAAAGAAATAAGAAGTAATGGCCTGAAACTATGGGGTGGAGGGAAAGAGGAGGGTGGAATAAATTAGATAATAGAAAATAAAATTAATAGTAGGTCAATTAGACAACAGAATAATTTCCCAAAGAAAGCAATTGAAGCAATAGCATCCAAGCTGTTCAGAATGAGAAGAGATAAATCAGCGAGAAGATTAATGTGGACAAACCACAGTGGAGCAAGATGGACCGGAGTGTGAGAAAATCCCTTCAGCTTTCCAGATGAAATGCATGCACAGATTTCCTGAAGCAGATGCCAGAAGATTCTTGCCCCTCAACACAGGAATTAGAAATGCATACACATCCTCAGTGAAATCCCATTTAGGATTGCTAATCTTAATTCTGGAATTGAGGGGGCCACATTTCTAGCACCAGGCACCATATGCTGCAGTGGCCAAATTTACTATGATGCCAGGTCCAGGGGAGCCTGGTGTCCTTGTCTGAGGACATTATGGCAGAGAAAATGAAATAATTACTCAGGGAGAACTACGTCTCCTGCAGATTAGAGGCCTATTTGCCAAAAGCTTTCTTCAAAAGCTCAGGAATTATTGTTTCAAGCAGGGCTTTTAAAGTGACCCTTTTTGCTGTATACATGTAAATACACACAACTGTGGTCTGAATAACAGACAGACCTCATGCATATGTTACAAATGAACCATGAGAGCTTCCTCATCAAGAAGACCCAATTTATCTGAAATCCTATCCTGACTTGCCCGCTGATTAGCTCTTGGTCTTTGATCTGTTACTCATACCTATCAACCCCAGTCTTCTCATCTGTAAAATGGGAGGAATAATATATCCTTCCACCACTTTTGTATGAAGATTAAACAACAATGCAAAGCACCTTAGGGGATGCTTCCCACTAAGTGTAAAGGGACTCTTTCCACTAAATGTTTGTTTTCCTTTGATACCAGTTCTTTTTCTTTCTAACATCCACCCCCACTTTAAATAATGTAAATCTTCAGCTGAAAGATCAGATTTACATGTAGATAACTATCCTTTTGAACTGCAAGATGCTAGAGGATGAGGAAGAATTTTTTCCTTTACATTATCTCCCAAATGTTAGTTAAGATACCATATTAGTATTCTGCTGCTGCTTAACAATTTAAACTTAGTAAATGAAAACAATGCTTATTTTTAAACAAATTTTTTTTAACGTTTATTATTGAAAGACAGAGTTAGAGCGTGAGCAGGGGGAAGGACAGAGGGAGAGGGAGACACAGAATGAAGCAGGCTCCAGGGTCTGAGCTGCCAGCACAGAGCCCGATGTGGGGCTCGAACTCACAAACCGCGACATGATGACCTGAGCTGAAGTCGGACACTCAAGCGACTGAGCCACCCAGGCGCCCCAACAATGCTTATTTATTATCTTACTGTGTACATGGGTCAGAGGTCTGGGCACAGTGTATCTAAGTAAGGTTCTCTGTTTAAAGTCTCACAAGGCTGAAATCAAGATGTCAGCAAGTCTGCATTCCTTTCTGGAACTCTGAGGAGGAATCTACTTCCACGCTCATCCAAGTGATTGGGGGAATTTAGTTCCTTGTGGTTTAAGAGTGAACCTCCCAGTTCCTTGACATGTGGCTCACTTCATCTCAAGCCAGCAATGGTGTCTTGAATCTTTCTCATTCTTGGAAGATTTCCAACTCTCCTACCACTACTTTGACTTCTTTTACTCTCTCAGCCAAAAGAAAGCTCTTCTAAGTCTCATGTGATTACATTGGAACCACCTGGGGTAATCCCAGATAATTTCCCTAGGTTAAATAATTAGCAACCTTAATTACATCTCCCAAGTCCCTTCTGCTGTGGAATATATTTATTGATATGACACCAGTAGTTAAGGGTGATGGAGAGAAGAACTCTGCATACCATACTCAGATACCCACCTGCCCTGCCTACTACATTTCAGTCCCCTCAGACTTTATCCCACTTAATACTGAACTCATGACCATTCCTAACATGGACAAAAATGTTTGTGCTGTCTTTTTCTTCTGCCCCTTTTTGTCATGTTACCTATGACACCTTATTTTATTATTTCTCTGCTTGCCTTCATCACTGGAAAAGGTCCCATGAAAGAGGAAGTGTGAGCTATTAGTTTTGGGATTCCCAAAGCCTGCCACAGTATCTGATACAATGCTAGGGGAGTGAATGTTTTAATCTATACTAGAGAGAATTAAACATGTCCCAAATCTCATGGAAAATAATTTGGGCAGATCATGTAACTTAAAATTTTAGTTCTAAGCTTTGGCCATTATGTAATCTTATCTAGTCCCTTGATTTATTTTGGCTACAACTGTCTCTTCTGTATTCCATAAATAAGGTATTAAAAATTGATATTTCCCAATCTTTTCACTAATCAAAGATTTCTCTCTCTCTCTCTTTAATCTCCCAGTAGACCCAGGTTTAGAAATATTTTTAATACCATATTATATTTAGTAGTAAATAAATTTCCCCCCATGTTTATCTGTCAAAATCATATGTTACCTTAAGGTACATATCATTGAAACATTTGATTACCAGTGACTTCAACTAATGTTAGTTACTGTGACTTGAAATAATTATTGCTACATCAAAAAATGCATAAAAGAAGAGCATCTTGAAAGAAGATGTAAGATATAAAAAAGAGCATTAGAATCAAGTTTTAAATAAGATAACTTTATGTTAGAAAAATGAAGCCAATTTAGTGCATGGGTAATTAGATTTTAATATTAGAAAAACTCAAGGAATTGTCTTCTAAGATTGCCCCAGAGCCTTACAACACTTGATGGTGAAATTTGAGACTGAATAAAAGTTGATTCCAGTTCTAAAATTCTGATTCCTAAATTTCAGTCTGTTTCCATTCTCTCTTGATGGGACATCAGTGACATTTCTCCATGGATTAGGAATCTTTGCTGTAGTACACATGATAGGAGCAGGGTCTAAATTCAGATGCCTCAATAAGGCTACACAGATGAATGGGCCAAAGCCAAAGCAAGGCAGAAAACACTTAGGCAGAGCGACTGAGCACCTGCCCACTGTCCTCTTGAGTGATACTGGCTTAGAGGTGTTGGATCTTCTGATTTTAAAGTTAACCAGAGATAAAGATTTTATTTATGTTACAAAAGAACTGTTTTTAAATATTGGCAAGGAAGTCAACTTAAAAATTATGTTTGGACCATGTAAAACATATCAGTAAGTCAATTGAGGCCTATGGGCTTTGAGTTTATAGTCAACTGTAGGGTCAGACTATTGGAGGCACATAGGAGCCAGCGGTTACTTAGAGCTCAGTCTGTGCCATGTGTTCTCAGACTCTGGCCACCCAACTTCCTGGGGCTTCACTTTCCTTATAGCAAGATGTGACAGCATACATAAGCATGCTTTCTAAAGTGTAAAAGGCTACATGAGTACTACAGAGGGATATTCTTATTTAAGTCTTTCAGGAAGGAAGTAATATTCTTTTACCTTTTATCATTTTTATATTTATTAATTTTGAGAGAGAGAATGCAAGCAGGGGAGGAGAGAGAGAGAGAGAGATTGAGAGAGAGAATCCCAAGTAGCCTCTGCACTGTCAGCCCAGAGCCCAACGAGGGGCTTGAACTCACGAACCATAAGATCATGACCTGAGCAGAAATCAAGAGTTGGACGTTTAACTGACTGAGCTACCCAGGTGCCCCAAATAGCTAATACAATTTTTTTTAATTGAAATCAACTCATGAGAAAGATGTGCATTATTGGAAAAATTTGTGTGTGTGCATCTGTGTGTGTGTGTGTGTGTGTGTGTGTGTGTGTGTGTGAGAGAGAGAGAGAGAGAGAGAGAGAGAGACAGGAAGAGAGAAGAGAGGAACGGGGAGAGAGAGGAACAGTATACAAATTTTTAGTTGGTTCTCGCTAGACATTTAATATTGTCTCTGATATTTATGACAAGTAAACATTCATTCTTTGCAATTATATTATTAAGATAAACTGACACAGCTTAATGTCTTTTTTTAATCATTCTGAGCTAATAGTAGATGACTGAGCCTTTAGAAATTTAGAGGAAAACCCTTTGAGGTACCACATCCTGGGCAGAAAGCAGTTGAATGGTCTCATAAATTTGAACTGCTAACTTGGAAGTGAGAAGTGTCATAAGTAACTCAGGCATGTACCAGAGAACTCTAGAACCACATGGACATAATTACTGTTTGTTGTTTGTTTTTTTTAACATTTATTTAGTTTTGAGACAGAGAGCATGAGCAGGGGAGGGTCAGAGAGAGAGGGAGACACAGAATCCGAAACAGGCTCCAGGCTCTGAGCTGTCAGCCCAGAGCCCGATGCGGGGCTTGAACTCACAGACCGCGAGATCATGACCTGAGCCCAAGTCGGACGCCCAACCGACTGAGCCACCCAGGAGCCCCATAATTAATGTTTTTTTTAAGGCATAGAGAATGTGTACATTACCTTAAGATTTCGACTGCAAGTCGCTTTATTTTGGTGTATTGGCATGGATTAAAGCTCTTTTAAAGGCTTTCATTTCTAAAAGATGGAAAGGTACAGGGATTTTACTTAGCCTCACTTACCTGTTCCTCCTCTTGATAAGACCAGTGTAATTTAAGCTAAGTTAATGAAGACCTTTATGTTTTTCCATGTCTTGGTTTGTTCATGTTCTTGTGAGATCTTTGGGCCCCATAAACGTTGCTCCTGATATCCAAATAAATGAACCTCAGATCACACTAACACTATTGAAACATGTTACCTCTAGTTTACATTTTGGAAGCCATTTGTCTTTGGTTTTTGTTCTATTCAAGTCTGTAGTCAGAATGGAAACAAAGTTGTTCTGAAGAGATTTCTTTCAGCCTGGGGTAGGAGGGAGCAGTGAACACAGCAGCTTCTAGCTTCCTAAGGGGAGTCAACCGGAAGAATTAGAAAGCTCTGCCCCTTGCACACAACTTGCTTCAGAACTACTCATGTTTCTCTTGCTGGGTCTTGGCAGGCAGTCACACTATCTTGGCACTTTGGGTAAATTGCTTAAGTTCTTCAAGTTTCCTTTTTCTTATTTGTAAAATGAGAGTAAGAATCGTACCTACTTCATGGCACTATTATAAGGGATAAATGAGAGAATGCATATGAAAAGCACTTGAGCTTCCCTGGCATATGGAAAGAACTCAATTAAGTGTTAGTTATTTTTAGTAATATTGTTATTCCTTAAGTTGTATTGACTGAGCGATTAAGGTTTCTAATTTAAGGGAGCTAATGATTTATTTTTATAGTATTTCCTGCTTTTTGTAAAACCACTTTTTTCCCTCACATAATTCACTCAATTCTGTTGAAGTGCCAGAATTTGAAATCACACATTTCTCAGGGTCCAGAAGTAGCCCAACTGCTAAAGAAAGAGAGAGAGAGAAAGCAAGGTCTGGTTTTCTGGATAATGTCTGATACTAATAAAGCTCAATAAGTATATGCTTTTCTTCCCTTATTCAGCTATACCAACTCTCAGTGGCCACTGAATTGATATGACAATTAGCCATATGCAATAAACTTGTCCCTTTGTGCCTTGCTTATCAGGTATATTGCAAACTTCTAGGAGTAGATCATGCCTTAATGTCTTAAACTTCATGCATTGAATAGCACAGTGCTATAAATATAATAGGTTCAAGTAAAATTGATGGCTAAATTTATTTAGTGCATTGCATGGATTATTTCATGAATCTCACATGAGAACTCCATGAGGTAGGTATTATTGTAGGTGTTATTCCTATTTTACATAGTAGGAAACTGCGGTTTAGTGATATAACTTAATAGAAATCAAGTAGCCAATAGTGGTTGACACAAGGCTGAAACTCTAACAATTTAGAGCAGAGTCCATTTCTACTCAGCCTGCTATGCTTCTTCCTGATAGGTGAGATTAGTGAACGCATGCATGAAAGGAAGTAATCATATTCTAGAAAGCAATTCTGAATATTAAAATATTTATCCAACCTAAAAAGAAATAAATTTCCCTTTTCTTAAACTAATACTCATTCTTGAACTGCCAAATCTGTTTGCACTTCCATTGCCTTTTTAAATGCCTGCCTTTACAAGTTTTTCTATGAAGCTTGAGCAGTAGAGTTCACACTTCAATTCAGTTTTGTGACAGTATATGGAGAAAACACCAGTGAAATTGTATATTAGGCAATATGGGAGAAAATACAGAAATGAGAATGTATTACCTTCCCTTCAGGATATTGCAATCTAATAAACCCAGATAAGCAAATAATGATAAAACAAAGTAGCCTGGTAATTACTGGACTCACAAATACCTGGGGGAACTCTGTGAAGGGGACAAACTTGGGGGAGGTCCACGGAAGCTTTGGGAGCTTTGAAGGACTTTAAGGTTCCATTTCAGTCTTTTGAAATATTTTCTTGTCCCCTGATTAATGTCTTCCTCAAAAAAATTATCTCACAGTTCTGCTTTTGGTTAAACCAGTTTCCTAGGCCCTTCTGAAAAAAAAAATAAATAAATAACAACTGTTGTGTCTAAATTGGAACTATAATCAATCTACTAAGATTTTATGAATATTTTAAAAATTATATTTCAACCAACTGGATAAAATTTGTGTGATGGGTTATGAATTCTATATTGGTCTAACTCAGAATAAAATTCTATAAAATACTATAAACATTTATCTAAGAGTTGATGTAATTATATAGTTTGATCATCATCTATCATTGAGATATCCATGTGGACTCAGAGAATAATCATTTTTAATGCAGTTGGGCATATCAGATGCCGGAGCCCATACTATAATATGAGTTTCCTTAGAAATATATTTATTATTCACAATGCTGTATTGAAGTGTTATTGGCTCAGGAATGTGTTTTCCTCACTCTTTCAGCAGGATGATAACATAATAGTAACTATTTCTTTCATCCAATGCTAACCTGATAAATTATCCCACGTCCCCAAGACTATAATCCCAGGAGCAGTGGGTGTTTCATATTTAGTACCTTGAAAGAAGATTATTATTGGCTGTCCTATGCATAGGCTGACTAGCTGTGATGTTTTGATATTATAGTTTGCTTCTGTTCTTAGTAATACTGATGATCATTAACATCAGATTCATATATATTACAAATATTGTATATCATATATATGATATATTAACTGATTGTATGCTTTTCAGTTGTCATTACTTTGCTAAGAACTGTGCATGCTTTATCTCCTTTTCTCCACAACAATCCCATAAGGTAAATTTTATTAGTCTCCTTTTACAGACAGTAAATCTGTGCAGGTTATAGAAGATATGTCTCCAAATTCCAAATTCTTCTAAATGTATAGTGCTTACCCACCAGTTCCCTTCTCTCTAATAGTTTCAGAGGTTGATGTCTCATTGAACCCCAAGTTTTGTTGACATGAACACAGTAGAGAAGATTGCTTTTAGCTTTTTGGCATTATGGCCTGGAAGAACATCTAGAAATTATTCCTTCAGAGAGTAGAAGAGAGAGAAGAGAAGCATCTCAACTAAAAGGCTTTCCTTGAACAGCTTCCACAGATCAACCTACAGCTGCCGCTCCAGGTGAAACGGATTCTTCTCTCACCAAGAGCCGCAGAGGCGGCAGCAGCCCTGCCATTCTCTGGGTCCCTCGTTCATTAGTAGTCAAGGTTTTCATTGTGCTCAGCAAAACAGTCACAGAAAATAAATGTGCCGCACAGATGGGCCCATAGAAAATCTTCTTGATGTATTCTTGAAAATTCACAGCTAAATGACTTTGAAGAGATGGGGGTTATTGTGTCCATGATTAAAATGAGGTGTGGCATGAATCTTTCAGATACAATGCTTTCCCTGTAGAGCTTTTTAAGACTGATAAGGTACAAAGTGGTAGCTGGCCTTTGGCTCATAGATGTACCATGGCTTATTGAACCATTCCCCAGATGATGAAGTGCATTTCAAGTATATTTGCTTTATACAAAGTTAAACTTGAAGAACTGTATAAAAATAAATCTACTTCATTTTATATAAGCAGAAGCCTTTCATTTAAGGCTTTTTCTGCTTAGATTTTCAAAAAGTAGAAGAATTACATCAGTGTTTCATTGGACCACCTATACCACCCACACCAGAATTTTCTAACGTTATCTGAGCTGCTTGACAAAAAATATACTCTATCCCATATATACATTGGGGTAGAAACAAGGAATCTCCATTTTTAACAAGTATCCCAGTTTATTCTTGTGACTAGTATGCCACATTTTGTGTGAATTTGAAATAGTATGATTTTAACATAATAAAACAAAATGCATATTGTAGGCAAAATTTGAAACAATGGGTTTCTTTCAAATTATAAAAAATTACAGTTGAGATTTGCAATTTTAAAGCTTGCAGATCAGATGAATTATAAACTACCATCAGCAATGCTAGTTTAGTTGGTAATTTCAAATACCTATTTTTTTGTATCGTTCAACCACATTGTTTCTTTCATTCAAATAATGTTGGCAATTTCTGCTATATCATTGCCATATTCACTGTCGCTTTGTATCTTTTATATTATAATCATGCCATCCAGGTATTCATTAAATGTTTATGCTCTCATGTTTAAAAACGCTAAGCACACATTTTGAAAACGGAGTTAGAAGAGATATTTTTTAAAAAAGATCTAACAACCACTAAAACCCTATATTATTAATTTGGAATAGTGGCCTCCATAGAATATTAGAAGCAATATTGAGAATATTAAAAGTGGAAATAAACCCAATTATGCTACTAATGGTTGCAGATCTATATTCCTATGGGGAAATTTACCTCAAATTGTGCCAGTTTTGAATTATATGGGGTCTTCAGAAATTGCAGTTTGAATAAAAGTGACCTACTAGTGCAGTAGAGTTTGAAAACCACTGCAAAGCTAGTAACCGATGTCTTGCCAAGTTGGCCACTGTAGGCCATTTTTACAAGGATTAATTATTTGGACAGAAATAGAATAATAAGCCTACTTTTCTAGCAAAGAAACATCAGAATAAAGGGATGCAAGGTCATCATGGTGATTACCTCAGGAGGAAAATTCACATGGTAGTTTCAAGGGGAGATGTTCACATTGGAGTCTATGTAGATGGCATGCTAGACAGAGCTGTGCCCTCAAGCAGTGGTGTGCTGGTAAATGTTTAGCAACAGATTCTAGGAGTGAGGAAGCCCTGATTTGTGGCATTTGCTAATTCTTATCATGCACATATTCCCAGAATGATCAGCTTCAGGACACCAACCTGACATCAGTTAGGTCACCCAATCCCTGAAAATGTAACAGTCACCATTTCTGAGCTGGTTCTAGTTGGCTGCAACAGATCGATCCAGTGTCTGAAGGGGCCTAGATGCATGAGAAAACTGTACAGTCAATCCTCAATTATCCAGAGACAAATTAACCCTTTTGTGGGCTACCGCAAAATTGTGATTCAGAACTCTTCCCCCATTTCTCATATTTCAGAGGCACAAAATAGAACCCCATTTTCCCTTTATGGCCTGCTTTGTTCTTTGTCTATACATCAGTATCTCTGCCACAGTGTTCTCTTTGGATAGGTAACCAGTATTCTCTAGCTATCTTATTCCTTTAAGAACAGAAGAAAATTGTGTATGGGCCTTCCGATTAAATAGATTTGACATTCTGATTTGAGTAGCAATGATGGTGGTTGAATTGGAGATTGACATTAGGTATGGTGTCACAGCCAGCACAAGAAGACTAAGGGGCCCATTGACTAAATAAGATGGATTCCCTGAAGTTGGCTAGCAGCAGACAGATTTACCTTATCATGCAAACATAGTTCTTAGCTGGGAGGCTTTCTCCATACCGTCCTGTTCTCTGACCACAGAGTCCATTTTCTTCTTCCTTTCTTTTTAAGTCCCTTTCCTTGCCAGTATCCTGATCTGGATTTCGACTGCCTATTAGACCTTCAGAATATATTTCTTTCTGCTTCTTTCTTAGATTATTTGTTCACCTCTAAGAATGCTTCATCTTCTAGAATAAGATGCAACAGGGTGGTCTGCCTTCCTTAGAAATTCCCTTCCTGCATCCCATCTCCACATCTATCTCTTACCAGCCTTGAGGACACAGATCAAATGGTGCCTTCTCTTTCATGATCACTCTAGGTGAACAAAATTTCATCCCTGCTCTAGACTTACTTAGCAATGGTTCACAACCTTCCTTGTACATGGACATCACTTGAGTTTTTGAAAAACAATCATTGTTTAGGAGCCACCAAAAATTCAGAATTAATTGGCATAAGGTGTGGTGTGGGTAGTGGTAGGTATGTTTTCTAAAAATACCTTCTAAAAAGCTTTCTAAAAAGTGGTGACCCTAATATGTAGTCAGAGTTGAGAACTATTCTACAGTATACTATCCTCCCTTCTCCTCCTCCTCCTCCTCCTCCTCCTCCTCCTCCTCCTCCTCTTCCTCCTCTTCCTCCTCTTCCTCCTCTTCCTCCTCCTCCTCCTCCTCCTCCTCTTCCTTCTGCTTCTTCCTGGAGCAGTCCAGCTTCCAAAATCTGTATAAAAGTAAGGATTTTTTTTAGGTGGAAAAAAAATCTATACATTCAGTGGAAGATTGCAGACACTTTCTGGGAAGCAATAATACAGAGCCTTACCTGTGAGAAGGGAAAATCATTGGCATAAGAACTTGAGAAAACTCAGAAACCATTTCCTTGATCTACAATAATCTTGGAGCTAAAACTTCTTATAGGGAAATACAGTCCAATGCCTCACTTTAAAAAGAAAGAGATTGAAGCATCAAGAGGTTTTCCCAGTGTCCTACATGACTTTCCCAAGAGCATGTGACCTATGGTTGTAGGGCCAAAAGATGAGTTAATATTTTTTAAATGGATACACTGGTTTTGCAAAACCATTTTATATGTGTTAAGTTTTTGTTTCATACATCAACGCTTCTTTCCTTTTTATTACTTAGTAGTATTCTATGGTATAGATATACCATAGTTTAATCTTTTTTTTGACACCTTTGTTAATAGAAAATTTATCACAAACTTCACCTGTTAAAAGTATATGATCCAGTGATATCTATGGGTTATATCTATAGAGTGGCATAATCATCATAATCTAATTTTAGAACAGTTTTTATCACCTCAGAAAGAAAACTGGTATCCCATTAACCCTCATAACAGTCATAGGAGATAAGTCTAGTATAATTTTGCTTAATGATGGGACTAAGACATGAAAGGTTAAGCAATTTGCTCAATGTCATGTGTCTAGTTAAAGGTAGAGCCGGAATGAAAAACTAAAGTGATCATATTCCAAAGCTCCATTCAAAACCAGAGCTAATCCAGTGTTCCTTTCCCACACTGTGTGGGAGAGGATTCAGTCTAGACAAAAAGTAAATAGATTTGTTTCCCCCCTGCAGATCATTTATGGGGAAAGGATTTCACTGGGAGGAAGAAGGAATAGAGGCAAGTCTCAAAGTCTTGTAACCTCCACTAACGGTTTATCCTAGCCTATTGAGTCATTTTGTCAAAGCTGCTATATGCCCTCTTGCAAGCCTCACTTATATTCTACTTTGTCGAACTGCTATTTAGTTTTCTCATTTTAGAGTGTAATATCCTTGAGTGTGAGGACCATGAATTATACATATTTGTTTTCTTCATCATGCCTATTGCTATACTTAGCCTACATAATAGGTCTTGATAAATCTTTGGAACAAATGAATGAAGGATTCCTAGTGATGCTACAGTATGACATTTAGACAGCAGGTATTCTAGATTTTTCCATCATTAAAAGATTACTGGTGGAAGATTCCTCAAATAACATGCATGATATCACAGGTAACAGAAAAATATAGTTTGTTTTATCTAAATAATACATTTTGTGGTAAGTTATTGGTATTAGTTTGGTCATTTTAAAAATGTATAACATATACACTTAGATTAATCCTGTTTTAAGTTGTTTTTGAAAAATACTGACCTTCATGTGGCAAAGGCTTTGTTATGACTTCTTAATGAGTTTCTAAGAAAGAACTATGAGTTCCTAATGTATTTTACTCATAATTATACCTTATGATTGTGTTTAGAGGGGAGGTGCCCTGACTCACGAGTCTAGTGGAATCTTTGTGAGTTTTAATTACACAGCACTGCCACCTAGCATCAACCACAAAGGTGGTTTTTTTTTTTGTTTGTTTTTTTTAAGAAGCAGGGACTGAGATTACTTCTGGGAGTATTTGCAGCAGCTTCCAACCAATGTTGTTTACTTGAAAACCCTTGTGATTGGGAGTGAATTGGTGTCAATGAAGAAAGGAGTTGAGAAATCTGCTGAAGAGTTTCAAATGTCATAGCTGCATATTCATGAGTTGCAGGCACCTGTGGCTACTGTCTTCCTGTGGATTCCTAGTGCTGCTGTCTTTAGAAGCACTGGAGGTTGTTTCCAAATGGCACCATTGTTTATTTGCATATAAATAAATATATAAAGGAAATATTGGGGAGTGGGTAACAAACACATAAAATTATTCTGGCATGGGGAGAGGAAAAAAACTCCATCCTCTTTCAGGAGAATGCCACCCTTAACAGACAACCTTCTCAGGAGTTGATGGTGCCTATTTCGAATCTGGATCCCTTTGGTTGACAGTGTGGTGAAGCAGATTTTCTCTGCCAGCCTGAGAAGTCCGTAGAAGCTGGCTACAGGGGAGAAACAGAAGACATTAATCCCCTTTGCCGTTTCTTTTGGGTGTCTTGCAATGTGATGGACAATGTGAATCCAGGACCCCGTTCTCCATCTTCTCGGTTCCCAAACAGTGCTTTAAAAGACACATCAAAACAAATCAATAGTATTTAAGGGGTGGGGGGGACATCACACTTAGATTGATGCTTTACATAATGAGCCCTTTATGAGATGTAATGCCAACTGTTAATCAATAGACATGCCAGAACTGCCTCTAATACAACCTTGTAGAGTTTTTTTTTAATTAATCCTTATTAAAAATATTGACTTGTTGTGACTTGCTGTGGCCGCTCCTGGCTCTGTTTTTTATCCTAATTAGGAGGTTATGCTACACTGCTTAGGCTGCAGATAATAATGTAATGATTATTGTCTTAAAACCTGAGAATCAATATAAGATACTATCAAACTGTACCAAGTGTCACAATTATGAAAATTACTCCAGATCTTAAAGATTTACAAAAGCGATATTATGTTTTCTGTCTTATACTTTTTTTCCCATTTGCTTTATTCTACAGTTATCTCAGGAGTAGACAGGTTCAAAAGCTGCTTTTTTTTTTTTTTCCACAGAAGGCTTTGTCAAATCATTATATTTTGACATATCGTGTTCCAAGGGAGCTGCCATCTTCCTTACTGCAGTCATTTAAAAGAACTCCCTCTCCCCAGCACCCTATACCTCAAAAGGCATTTGTATATTAAACTAAAAGTTCTAGTACAAAGGGAAAAACAGGACATCCAGAGGTTTTACCAAGGGGTGCCACTAATCCAAAGACCCACAAGAGAGAAAGAAAAATAAATGAATAGAAGTGAGAGAATGGCTTGTTGCTTTTCCAAGAGACTCAGAATATAAAAGTGGTAGGAATGTAATAATAATAGTTAACATGTATGCATAGAGCATTTCCTTACCCAAACCAGATATTGTTCTGAGTTCTTTATGTCCATGAACTCATTTAATACTCACTGTAGCCTTGGAGGATTGTACTGTTATCCTATTTCATAGATGAGGCAGTCAAGGCAAAGAAAGTTGTATTTACTTGTCCAAAGTCACTTAGGGAGTGGCAGAGCAAGAACTCTGAAGCTCAGCCTCTGGCTTTCATGTCTGTCTGTGCTATTAAGCACTGTGATAATTGAGACCATCTGTCAAGCACAGCCTACTCATTTTGCAGCCAGGATGCTGGGTGGAGCTCAGCAAATTTAAATGACTTATCTCAAGGTGTCAGCCAATAGTAAACTGTTAGATATCCCATGTTACATAAATTACACATCTCGATCCCTCCCCTCTCCAGGCCAAAGTCTTTATCCCCAAGGGTGTTCAGACCAGGGGTGGCAGGCAATATTGTGCAAAGCCAGTGAGTCTCAGCCTCCTGAGTCGCCCTGGCATCTGTGTTCCCTGTCTCCTCATGGCCAGCTCTTTACAGTGCCATTGTTCCTATGAAAATTAGGGAGGGGTGGTCATGCGAGGGAGCCCCACTGTTTGGCTCTGTGTTTGTGAATAAGGAAAATGTTTTCCTTCTATAGCCTCTTTAGAGACAATTAAGCATTAGCTTTTGTCGGATGCTAAATTATGAGTGAATTTAGTTTAAAGTATGTGAACCATGCACCCTTTGAAATTTGCCTGAAAAGGCTCATTATAAAACTAATGCTATGAAAAAGCACTCCCTTTCAGATTAGGGAAAGCACCTGAATAGTTTTCATAAGTGGCTGCGCATCATTTGAAAGCATTCTAGTGTTGCCTGAAACGCTTTCAACACACCTTTCAACTAGGAAATTTCACATTCAGCATATCTGTAGTTCTACAAGACTTTCAATAATATTTAAATTGGTTAACTGTATTTCTTTTATATCTGTTTTAATGCTTTTATTGATTTGAGGTAGATAAACTTGATTGTGCATGAAATCTTATTTTTCCACACAAAGGAGATATGATTTGAGCATATACGAGGAGAACTGTACCTCTAAATCAAGCCAGACCTTTGCAATGCAAGGGTTTGGGTCAAATACAAGTTTACTGAGGCCTTCAAACTATCCTGGCACTTACTCCAATGTTTGTTTCCCCAAAAATCAGTGCTACAGAAGAGCTCTTGGATGATATCTCTTTAGTAAAGTTCATGGAGAAAAGACTCTCAATTTTTACTATTGAAAAATGAATGCTTCTTTTAAAAATCTAAAGGTTTTTTCTTTCAGTTTGTAAATTTTTAGTGGCTCATAGACACTATAATTCCTATAGCCAATAGTGTTAGATTCTTTTATTTTCCATTTTTTAAGTTTATTTTGACAGAGAGAGAGAGAGAGAGAGCGCATGCACCACACATGTGTGTGAGAGAGCAGGGGAGGAGCAGAGAGAGAAAAGAAAGAGAATCCCAGCCAGGCTCTGCACTGTCAATGCAGAGCCCAATGCCGGGCTTGAACTCACATACTGTGAAATCATGACCTGAGCCTAAGTCCAGAATCAGATGCTTAACTGACTGAGCCACCCAGGCACCCCCCTGCTTTTTCTTTTTTCTTTTTTTTTTTTTTTAGATTCTTTCTTTTAGTAACAAGGGAGTGAAGAGCCGATTTGTGAACATTTCAGCTAATATGTACAAGAACACAGTAGGCAATACAAAATTTTTCTTTTAAAGACTGTACACTTTATAAGGTTATTTTACTTACTGCTCATACATATAAATCCAACTAGATTATCTCATCACAAATAAGAATTGATGCATAACACATGAAACCCTAGCTGCATAAGGGGCCCCTGAGTTCTTGGAGGGTTTACATCATATAGGGGCAAGTAATACATAATAGGGTCATGAGAGCTCTGTAGAAGTGGGTTCAAATCTGAACTCTGCCACATTAGCCTCATTACCTTGTCCAAATTACACCAGCTCGCGGAGCCTCAATTTCTTCACCTAAAGGATGGGGATGATGATAATACTAATGTTATATGAACAAATGCATGAGAAACCCTGTTACATCTCCTTATTGAATGCCTACTTTGTGTCCCACACTCTGCAAGGGTTTGGGGAGGCAGTTACTCCCCATAGGTGACTTCTGTCTTCCTGGGACTTACTGTCTATGTGGGAAGTCAAATGTGAAGGTTAGTGCCTGTGAGCAATGTGGCAAATCATAAGCACACAATAAATGTCCAGATATCGCAAATGAAAAGCCATGAAAAGAATGTTTTGGAGTTAGTGATATATTTCATACTTTAGGCCTAGGACTGAGCTAGTAACATGAGGACTATGAAAATAGAACCACATGGCACTCATGTGCAAAACTGAGGAAAGAGGAGAAAATCAGGTCTCGTGTGTGTGTGTGTGTGTGTGTGTGTGTGTGTGTGTGTGTGTGTGTGTGTAACCTTATAGGTGGCTGCTGTCCATTGATTCAGATCAGGTTTTCCTCTTCAGCCTCTGTGCTAGTGTTGTTTATAAAGAATCCAAAGAAAAATTAATACCTGTAATTAGCAAGCATTTTATACATTACAAAAAATGTTTAATGACATCCTCACATTTAATTTTAGCAACAATGCCAAGAAAAATGGTGAAATAGAGTTAAACGCTAACATCGTATGGGAGGAATGGATTTGCTCAAGGCCGTGCGACCATTGCGTAGTGGGAGGCAGAACTTCAGTTCCTCAGGAATCTTCAGCTCTATAGCTGCTCACATTTCTGTATCCAGATCCTATAATTTTGGATTAATCTCTCAGTTAAATGTACTCACTAAAGAAAGACATATACAAGGGCGCCCGGGTGGCTCTGTCAGTTGATCATGCGACTTTGGTTCAGGTCATCGTCTTGCAGTTTGTGAGTTCGAGCCCCGTGTCACGCTCTGTGCTGACAGCTCAGAGCCTGAAACCTGCTTCGGATTCTGTGTCTCCCTCTCTGCCCTTCCCCTGCTCGTGCTCTCTCTCTTTCTCAAAAATAAACATTAAAAAAAAAAAAAGAAAGACATATACAACATGACTAGGTATTGTAGGTTAGTTTCAGGTGACCATCACCTCTAGATTTCTATCTGGAAAGCCAGTAAGGAGAGGAAACAGAGTAGAATATTTATTGAAATCTCATATCTAAGGGAAAATGCAGTGCATAGCTCAACTCTAGGGCATTTTAGGTTATACAGTAAGCACTATTCCAGTGTGAAAGCTGACTGAGAACTGTTTTCTGAGGAAAAGTTTAGCCCACTCAAAGGGAAACTTCTTTTCCTATTACCACTAGAGATGGAGTTTCAGCATCTCCAGCATGTGTCTCAATTTGTGTTTTAGTTTTTTAAAAATTTCTTTAACGTTTATTCATTTTTGAGAGACAGAGACAAAGTGCAAGCGAGGGAGGGGCAGAGAGAGAGGGAGACACAGAATGTGAAACAGGCTCCAGGCTCTGAGCTGTCAGCACAGAGCCCAATGCAGGGCTCACACTCACAAACTGTAAGATCATGACCTGAGCGAGAGGCTTAACTGACTGAGCCACTCAGGAGCCCCCAATTTTTATTTTTCATAAAAAGAACAGAATTATCCCTCTACAGAGATGATGATCAAGTGAATGTCCTTAAACATAGAGAATATTGACACAACAGGCTCCATGTTTAAAGAGAGTCTTAAACTTTTATGAATCAATATCAAAAACACAGTCACAAGGTTATGATCTCACGGTCCGTGGGTTCAAGCCCCACGTCAGCATTTGGGCTGACAGTGTGGAGCCTGCTTTGGATTCTCTCTCACTCTCTCTGCCCCCCTTTCTCTCTCTCTCTGTCTCTCTCAAATAAACATTTAAAAATTGAAAAAATAAATTGTGGGAGAAAAAACACTATTGTCTGTAGGAATGACTCAGTGGGAGGTGCAATCACAGCTACAAGTGTTCTCATTTTTGATAGGGATCCGTCAGTGTCTGGAAAAATGAACTGCTTTTATTTCATGGAGATTATACAGAACCTGTGTTTCTCTCTTTGTTTTAGATTCTAGGAAACACAGACTTAAGTGAATTTATGGACTACCTTATGCCTTTGACAGGACACTATGCATTTCAGTTTGCAAACATTACCCTCACTTCTTTCTGTAGATGCTTATTTTCTGCCCTTATATTCCTTCAGCTTCAGTTCCCTCAAAGTTTGTTTTATTCTAAATTGTTTTGAAAGCTGCCTTAAATCTTTTTGTAAAACAGTGTGAGAAATGCAGGAATATTGCATTAACATATTTTATTGCTTCGTTCACATTTAATGATTTAAATATTTAATTAAATATTTTATTCACATAGAAATTATAGCCATTTAATCTCTTTTTGCATTAACCATTATTTCATGTATGATTTAATTGATGTGTAAAGTCTGAAAAAAAAAGTTTAGAAAAGGAAGGAGAGGCCAAATATTGGCAAGGAAATAGTGTTTGGGTTTTTCAATGGTTTTCAAACCTGGTTGCACATCGAAATGATCAGCAGAGGTATTTTCTAAATGCAGATTTTGAATCCCATCTCCATCTCCATCTGTTTCGGTATATTGGATCTTGGGTGGGGCTCTGCCACCTTTATTTTAAAAAGCTTTGGAGGCAAATGCAGATATGAAGCCAGGATGGAGAGCCACTAAGAAGCGTTTAAAGAGTAAGAACATCCTAGAAGAATAAAATTACACAGAAATACAATGTGAATTAGTTCGATAGCTGAATACCAACTTAACTGGACTGAAGAAAAATTGCTTAAAATTTACCAAACATGTGCTAACTTCCTACAACATACCGAGCTGGATGGTAGATTATAGCAATTTTCAAGATGTCTTCGTGTCACAGGGCACATTGCATAATGCCTCTCCTTGACTGCACCATCACCACCATCATCCAAAAACGTATGTTGAAACTACTCTAGCAAAACACGTTGCTGTGTGTTGGAGATGGAAAACATTCTAAGATACTGCCTTTACGGTCAAGGAGAGTCCGCTATTTGGACAAACAGGCCATGTATGTAAAAAAGATAATTAACAAAGTTTGTTAGCATATGCTAAGTGCCAACCAGTGGTGGCAAGAATAAATACTCCAGGAACTTGGGGAGAGAGACCATCATTGGCTGGCTCTGAGGTTAGAAGCCTGATAGAGAAGGTGGAACATAAAAAAAAAAAAAAAAAAAAAAAAAAAAGAAAAGAAAAAAAGAAAGAAAGAAAGAGAAAAAAAAAAGCCTGACCTTGCTGTTTGTGTAGGAATTAGATAAATATTTTTCTAAAAGTCGGTATAGCTGCAGCTGGCTGCATGCTCCTGCAAATTTACTGAAACTTTATTTATAAATAGAAGGTTGTATCATTGTATGTGCAACTGTGGATTTTACCAAAATAATGTCCCCCCCTTCCTCGTCCCCCTCATCGTCGTTGTCTTCCTCCTCCTTCTTGTTCTTCTTTCTTCTTCTTTTTCCATTTATAGTTCAGTGTCTGAAACTATCAAGCAGGAAACCAGTTGGAAATATATATTTTAGGGAGGCCATAAAGCCCTGACCTATCTATAGAATGACAGGCACTTATGAAGAGAGGGTCAGCATGTTCCCAGGGATTTCAACCTCACCTTGGGTTGACTGCTGTTAACTGGGGAGTTTATTGTATGTCAGTCTGAAAGCAAATCTTCTTGATTACAATTAAGGAGAGTGAAATAGTGCTTAACAATTTTTTCCATTATAAAAATGAGAAAATGCTTATTAACATATAATGCATTCACTTATTATGATAAGAACGCACTTGATTTCATTTTTTCCTAAGTATAAAAAGCATTTAGAGGGAGTTGTTTTTATAGTGACTCAGAAGAAAATATCTCTGGCAAAATTGAAAGCTAGCATCAATGACTATGAGACAGAAACATAATTTCTAAGTTGTTTTTTTTTGGGGGGGGAATTTTGTTTTTGTTTTTGTTTACTATGTAGAAGTTTGAATGTGCATGACAGCCTCATATGAAGGACATGATTTATAGAGTGATCTGAAAATTAATAAACAATTATATCAGGAAGTGAAATGGTGGTTTTTTTTTAAAGAACCTTATGGTTTTTTTATGAGCATGGGTAAAAATCCATGAAAACACTCAAGAATGCCCAGATGCTTTCTATCAAGCTAGTAAAGAGCACTTTAAACGTCTCTGATAGAACTCGGTGCCGAGAAAATAGCATTGGCCTAACTTTAACAAGTGGAGAGCTGGAAATAACACAGGAGACTGGTTCCCTCGAGCTACAGCCCTAGCTCTGTCTCTGTGTATCCAGATGAAACATGAGGAATTTAGTCCATAATGAGTCCTCACACCCAGGCTAAGGGCAAACAAATACAATTTTTAAAAATCTGTTTTGAACGGAAGTTTCTTCTTTCTCTTCCTCTAGCTTTTGGATCACCCTTCACTTTTACTCTTCTTCTAACTCCCGGAGCTAGAGGACTTCATTATGGTAACAGTGAAGAACATGTTTTTGAGGCTGGGAGGTTTTTGAAAGTTCAAAAACTGAGGCTTTTTTGTCATCATTGTTTAAAGGCCACACTATACTTTGTTTCATCAGTACTCTGTTGTGCACAGACAAAATAGAGCCACAAACCATTTTAGCAAAAATCAACAATAACCCAATTCTTAGAAGCCAGGCTACTTGAAGAGACCAACTTGAAAATGCCAGACTTCTATCAGACTGCACATCACAATCGCGGGGCCTTGTGAAAGGGGCTTATTCCATAAACTTAGCAGGAAGGACTGATTATATTTAGCAGAAGTGGGTCATGAAACATTTCAAAACAACTAACTGTTTGAAGACTTGAGTCACAATGTCTAAAGACTAAGCAGTGTGGCTTGTTCTCCATCATGGACAAAGAGATTATATGTGAAAGAAGAGAGAATGAGACAGAACAAAATCGTGATGAAGCTGACATATGCCCCTTTCACTCTTTGTGTCCACTTGGACATACTTTACATTATTTCCTCTCTACCTCAGTCTTTCTAAATGTACCCATTTTGACAATCCGTGTCCTTTATCTTTGACATTCTTTCTTCCCAGGAGCCGGCCTCTATTAGTTTGCTAGGGTGCCATTAACAAAGTACTCCATACTGGGGGGCTTAAACAACAGAAATTGATTTCCTCACAGTCTGGAGGCTAGAAGTCCAAGGTGACAATATGGTTGGTTTCCTTGGAGGGCCTCTGTCCTTGGCTGAGAGATACCACTTTCTCCCTGTGTCTTTTTATGGCCTTCTCTGTGTGCATGTCTGTGTCGTCATCTCCTCTTCTTATAAAGACACCAGTCATGTTGGATTAGGGTCCACTCCAATGACTTCATTTAAGTTTAATCTCCAAGCTAAACACGCTGTCTCCAAATATAGTCACACTCTGAAGTACTGGGAGCTAAGATTTCAACATATGAATTTTGAGGGAAATAATTCAGCCCATAACACTCTACACTCTGGCCCCCAAAATCCATCTCTTCTTAAGAGCATTGCCTACCCACACCCACCATTAGGAGTCCTTTGTATGCAGAAAACAGAGTGCAACTCAGTCTGGCTTTAGTAAGAGAGGGAAACAACTCACACAGCTGAAAAATTTGAGGCAGACATAGTACAGCTGTATCCAGATACTGTAATAATTTTTATCAGGTGTTGACTTCACTCTCCATCTGTCAGTTCTGCTTTCCTTTGTAATGGTTCCATTCTCAGAGAAGCTCTTCCTCATGATTACAAGATGGCTGCCATCTGCTCCAAATTATAGTCTATTCTATTGGTAACACCAGCTGAAAGAGAGATTGCTTTTAGTCTCACTTATTTTAGTAAAAGTCCCAGATTCAGGTCTCATTTGTATGACTAAAGTCTTCATCCATTACTAAACCAATCTTCTGGTCAAGTCAATGACCTGATTGGGACCTCACTCTGATGGGTGAAACCTGGGTCATATGTGTGGCTCCAAATCAAGGGTGGGGTGAATCACATGCAATACAAGTGAGGGAGTGGTGAGGTCTCTTAGGAAATTGAAATTGCTGTTTCAGATGCAGGAGGAAGGGCCACTAGGCCAAATCAAGATATTCATTGCACCAACCTTTCTCCCTCTTATAGAATAAACTCTTAATTATCTTTGCTCAGGCATCTCCTCCTCTCTAAGATCATCTCTGAATTTCTGAGATCATCTCTGAATGGTACCTTATCACACTGTAATGATTACATGGACTTTTGGCATGTTCTTCTCTCTCTCTGGAGAATGGAATCTGTAAGAGGAAGAAGAATATCATTATTATGTCTTTCATACATCTAATTCCAAGGCAGTACTTAACATATAGGAATGATATATGTGTGTATGCACATGTGAGTGTGTATGTATTTTCAGCTGTTTAACTCATTGAACCACAAATTGTGGAAGTTATGTCTTCTATGGGAACTTACTATCATTCTTAGAAATCTGACACAGAGATGTCATTGAATCAGTGGCTGGAAGATGCTGGAGGTGTAAAAATTGAATATCTCCGTTGTCAGAAAAGAATATATGACAGGAATACAGTGGACTATTTTTTTTTTTTCTATTTGCATTCTGTCTCTGGGCCCTGGTTTCCCTATTTCTAAAACAATCTGATGTTTGGATTACACTTTAGAATTCTTTGAGGAGTTCCATTTGATGATTCTTGGTGATAGTATAATACAGCATGAAGCAGGCAGATGTGCCAAATCCAGGGATATGTATGAGATAGGGATTGAGTGTCCATATATGATATCTAGGCAAGAAATTTATAGAATTTGGGAAGCTCACAAAAGTTTTTTTTTTTTTAATTTTTTTTAACGTTTATTTATTTTTGAGACAGAGACAGAGCATGAATAGGGGAGGGGCAGAGAGAGAGGGAGACACAGAATCTGAAACAGGCTCCAGGCTCTGAGCTGTCAGCACAGAGCCCGACGCAGGGCTCGAACTCACGGACTGTGAGATCATGACCTGAGCCAAAGTCAGACGCTTAACCGACCGAGCCACCCAGGTGCCCCAAAAGTTTTAAGAATGTCCAGAGAGAAGTGAAGATGCCCTCAGTCCCTTCCCATAGCCCCAGATGGGTGGTATTAACATGTCTCTCCCCCAGCCTACCTCTACTTTTATACTCTTTTTCTCAATCCAAGTGCAGAAATGCCTTGGCCTACTTAGTTTTGTCTGGTCTTATCTTTCTCTGCCCTAAGTAAACATTATCTAAGATTAATATATCTATTTATTTCCAGAAACATATCTATTGTTTCTCCCATTAGGGTTAAATTGCATCTTGGCAGGATAGCAAAAGTTTCTCTTGTAATTCCCAGGATTTCTCTTCATTAACAAATACCTTGTGAGAAACTAGGAACTCCCATTTATGATTAGGTCATAAACTCTAACAGTATATAATTTTAGATCCATTATTTTCTCAGTTTCTGATTAGAGAAACCAGTCCATTCACTTCCTCATTTTGTGACCCTTATCCACGTGCC
Organism: Panthera onca; assembly: GCF_046562875.1. Taxonomy (NCBI): domain Eukaryota; kingdom Metazoa; phylum Chordata; class Mammalia; order Carnivora; family Felidae; genus Panthera; species Panthera onca. Next base: position 57,675,701 of record NC_138339.1, read on the forward strand.
TGTCACATGGTAGATGCTCAATAAATATAATTTTTAATGACTGAGTGAATAGATAAATGAATAAATAGCTTCCATTGGGAGGTCCGTATTTCATCAATTTTAAGAAGTTTATATTTTTTGCATTTTAATATCCCTGAAACAGTTGATAACTGCATTCAGTCACTCTTGGCAAGAGACCATAATAATGGAAATGTCATTGCATACACATAGTAAAAACTTCGATCAGGTCTTGTACACCTGAAACTAATATTATGCTACAAGTTCTTAACTGTAATTTAAATAAACCTGAATTATGAGCAAAATTCAGTCAGGTCATGTGCATTATCAGTAATATAGATTGAGTTTAATTGCTATCTGTATTTTAAAAGCAGCAACTTGACATTTAGTGAACATTTTAAAAAAGATTTGTCTTAGTTGTTTAATAATCTCCCATTTATTTCATCTATTTTTTAATGGAGTCCATTTTCTTAAAGTTTATTTATTTATTTTGAGAAAAAGAGAGAAAGCACGAGTGAGAGAGGGGCAGAGAGAAAGAATCCCAAGCAGGCTCTGCACTGTCAGTGCAGTCTGATGTGGGGCTCTATCTCATGAACCCGTGAGATCATAACCTGAACTTAAATCCAGAGTCAGATGCTTAACCAACTGAGCCACCCAGGCAGCCCTAATAACCTCCCATTTAAACCTAAGATCAAGAAAGCATCAACAATAAAACTTAGAGAATAGTTGTCAACAGTTTAGAGGAAAATCACAAAGACTATGTGGAACTTTGTTTTAGGAAATGCTGAATCATCAGCTTTCCAGCATAGAGAATACCTACATGTGATAAAACACAGATATTTTTAACTCTAACCAAAAAAAGAAAAAAAAAAATTTGAAGCGTGAGATTCCATATATAAAGAAGCGTTAGGAATTTGTTTTATATTTTCCACAAAATAATAATAATCAAAATCTATGTCTACATAAGTCTTAAGAGCTCTTTCAATAAGTTAATAAATTAAATGATAAGGCATTTGTCCGTAGTTTGATTGCCAACATTTTTTATTAGTCATTTGCAAAGTAATAGTATATCTTACAATCCATAGATTTGAGGTCCTATTAGTAAGGAGAGATATTTTGGGAACAAGAACTCAGTTACCCGCCCTTGAATCTCACCACACAGAATATTTTCTTTAGCTTCCCTGATACCATAGGAAGTTATTTTCCATGAAGATAGACTTGGATTAGACGTGAAGGAGAGTTTCTCCAAAATTGGAATACTCTGAAGACAAGAATTAGCTATTGAGGGAGATTGTGAATTATTCAGCCTCTGTGATTTGCAAGGGAGATTTTTTTCCTGTGCCACTGATGGCCAGGATCTGCTTATGTTTACATGCATAGTACAGCTACCTTTGTAAAGTGGACACTTCCTTCCATGAAACGACTAGGCAAACTGGCCTTCCCTCCTGATTCCCTAGGCACAAGAAAGAGAGCAACTGAAATAATAAGAATCAGGATAGCAGATTGTCTTAATCAACATATCAGAAGCCTGTGAAGAATTCAAAATAGTCAACTTGTTTGGATTCTCACTCCACTGATCAGGAAAAGATGTTCTTGATCACAGATAAAAGTTGCTTTTCTGTTGCTCAGTTTCTATTTTAGAAAATAAGAGACTGCTATTTACTTATGATTAGATATTCTGAGAGAAACCTTTCTGGGGGCCCATTGTACATTGTATTGAGTTGTATACAATGTAATTAGATAGCAGTATTTGCATACTTGGTTCATAAACAGAGCAATGGCCTTATGCGCCTGAGTCTATAGGTTTTCCTATAAGCAGATGAGATAAATCCCAGAGAAAGTGGTATCTGAGTCATTGCCTTTCAAAATGAAAACAAACAGATCTGGTATCTTCAGGGTATCTTGTGTTCATTTATCTAACTGTAAATGGTAGTGTACAACATCATGGCTAATAGACACTTTCCATTTATTTTCCAATTTGGAATGGGCTGATTGGCCTCTTATAGACTGAGGGGACACTATGTAAGAGCACCGTTTTCAACCAGAGAGGTACAATTCAGGTCAGGATGCAAGAGTCACACTTCATCCTCAAGAGCTATGTCATGATGCATTTCTCAATCCTCTAGGTTTGTTCCTTCTGCCAAGAATTTGCTTTCTCCTTTGCCTGATTACTCTTACTCTTCCTTAGACATAAGGTTCAGGCATTCTTTCCCTACGTTGCCGTTGCCTCATCTAGCCCACCTCCATTAACATTGGGTAGTGTAGTTGCCATAGTGACAGTACCCCTGCCTCCATTTAACAGGATTAACCAGACTGTGGTGTACTTTTTGTTAGTCTGTTTCCTCTACTAGAAGTCTGTGAGTAATGTGAGGTCAGATGTGTTGCTTAGACCCAGTACTAGGAAGATCCTGGTACAACAGTTGAGAACTGTATGCAAAGTTATATCATATTTATTAAGGGGTAAATTAATGAACTCATTTGTAATATTCCTTTTTAGAATTTTATTGAAGTTTCTCTCTAAAAATACATTTTCACAAACCTGACACTGGGGCTTCTCTTACATATTATTGTACTGATATGATTAATATGACCAACAATACTCCTGTAAGGAACAGGATAAGATAACTAAGTGACTTTGATAGGTGGCTTTTGTTTTTTACCCTATTTGTCCACATTTATACTATTTTTTCTAATTATTAATCATTTCTTTATAGATAATACAAATAATACATTTGTTGCTTCATTCCTCCCTTTTTTTTTTTTTTTTACAGTGATGTTGCTCTTTCAGTGAACTTGTCCATTTTCTTAGGTTGACTCTTACTCATTTTCCAAAGCCCTTGTTTTATGTGTATCAGGTAAGAAGTTTTCACTCCCAAAAAAGATAAAGAATTATGTATATAATTTATCCATACTTTTATGGGGTCATAATAGGAAATAGCAGAGCTAGGAAGCTTCTGGGTTTGTTGACCCAGCCATTCATGGTGTAATCAGGAAGCCAGTTTTTCTCTATCTTTTGCTTTGCTATCCATACGTTGGCTTTTTCCCAAGCATGGCTTTCCTTTGGCTGTACGTGGAATAATCAATAGTAGCAGTTAGAGCCACATACTTCCTCCTTTATGCTCAATGGGATAAAGGACACATCTCTTCTTACTTTCCCTGAACAAGAAAACTGTTCCCATATATTGTAAGAAACCTCTTCATGTCTTTCTATATTGGTTGGGCCTCATGTTCATTCCTGAACCAATCCCTATTGTCACTGAATGTATTGTACCAATTGGCTTAGATCTGGACTCACAAACAAATCCCTGATAAGGGAGAATGAAAGTAACATAAGTTGCTTACTGCTTGAGGAGAGGTCAAACCACTAAGTATTATGGCTTCTATACAATGGGAAAGGGGTCGAATGGATATGAAGAAGTCATGTGTCTCCATCAGTGTGCTATATCTTTCCTTTAGATGTTCCAATGATAACTTCAACATGTCCCCCAGTGGATCACATTATTTCCTCCTAGAACTAGTCCACTTTGAAATTCTCCTGCACTATGAACTTCATCTAACTTTTCATTATTATCCACTCTAAAAGACAAGAAGTTACTTTTGACTCTGTCTCATTCAATTTCAAGCATGGTTCAATACAAAGGGAGCAAAGTACCTAGTCCATTTATTCTGCTACTATTTACTGTATATCAGGCACTAGGTATATAATTGTATACAGTGCCATTATTAGATTGGCAATATAAGATTGGCATATAATGCTAAATTTTTTTTTTTTTACAGTTTTGTCCCTTACAAACAGTAAATAATTTGCTTATATACAAATTTGTGACAAAGGTTCTGGAAGGAAAAAATAGGGTAACATGAAATAAAAATTGAAGTTCACATTATCCAGTGGATAGAAAAGACTTCTTGGAAGAAGTGATATGTAAGCTGAGTCCTGAAGAGTGGAGGCATATAGGCAGACTAAGAGAAAGATGATCATTGCTCACACAGAGAGAATTATATACAGTGTCATAATTAAGGAGCTGGAAGAATCCCAGCAAGAGTACGGTATAACAGAAGTCAAAAGATGCATACTTTGAGAACAAAGCATTGACGGCACAATTAAATGCTGCCAAGGGGTCAAATGAGATGAGGACTGAAAAGCAATGGTTGGATTTGACAACACGATATCTTTTCAGACCTCAGCTGGAGTAGTTTTAGTGGACTGATGGGAACAGGAGCAAGATTGGAGTGGTTTGCTAGTGATTGCAAAGTGAAAAAGTGGGGACATTATATATACACAGCTCTGAAGAAGTTTTTCTAGAAATGGAACAGAGTAATGGTCACTGAAGATGACTGTGTAGTAATGGGACTTAGATTGTTTTATTTTTATGTTTTGTTTTATTTGTTTTGAGATGAAACTCAAATTAGCATTAGCAAAGTCTAGAACTTCATGCAATTCTTTTGGTCTTTTTTTTTTTTTTTAATTGATCTATTCCTGACTCATAGAACACCTGACACGTAGTAGATACTCATAAAAACTTTGACAATTAAATGAGTGATATTCTAAATTATGTTTATGTGTGAATGAGAACTATCAGTTATAGAATATGAGACCAAAAATACAAAAGAGAAATCTTTCAGAAGGAACAGGACTCAGATCCTGTGCACATGTGGTAGTTATATCATTTAATGAGAGGAAGAAAATTTTCCCCATCGTAATGAAAGAGCAGGAAAAAAATGGGTGTAGACCCAGTTAATATCTAGATTTGAGATGAACTTCCCATCTCACAGTTTCCAGAGATTCTTAAAGGGAGTGAAGCAAGATTATCAGATGAAAGTAAGGAGGGGTGTGTGAAAATGCTTACCATAGCTGCTGAGGGTGGAGGTGGAACATAGCAAAGTAAAATTTCTGCATAATTTAAGGCCATGTCTCATGGATTTATACCTATATCCTCCTGTCTCATTGGGAAAGACCCATCATTATCAATCTGCATGGATGCAGTAGGGGTGGGAAAAACCTGATGGCTGGTGGGTTCATCCAGGGTTTTGCCAACTAAATTGAGGGGCAAAGGAACTGAGGATATTTCTGAGGATATTGTTCTGGTGGAGCAGGAAAAGGAATGAAGCCTGGAGGGGACTACAGAAGAAGAAAAATGAGTCCTTGGAGATCAGCTCAGATAATTATTGTACTGGGCTGACAGGATTGGAGGTTATGTTCATTCAGATGCTGGGATATCTGAAGTTGCGATTTTGAAGGCTGCATTGCCAGTGTCACTTAGTCACCTAGTCTGGACAGTCCATATTTCTCCCAGTATCTCTCTAACCTGCAGATTTTTCTCCATTTCCTCTGACCCACTGTTGCCTGAGTTCTTGTTACATTAGTCAACTGCAGTATCCTTCTAACACACCTCCATGCCTTCAGTCTCTATGCTTTACCTTTTTTTTCCTAATTCAATTTTTTCTGCACAGATACCTGCTTGATCTTAAAACAGTATCTCCATCACACAATGTCCCTCCATTCTGTGTCTGAATCATGTCTTAAAGAAACCTTAGCTTGGCTTTCAAAGCTTCTTGTCATTTTGTCTTATTTTAAATTTTGAATTATTTTGTGATAACTCCTTGACTGGAGTTCACTTTGTACCCACAGTATCTCCTTGTCATCCACTCACCAGTCCCATGGCTTGCCTGGCAACTCCTTCCTTTTTCTTGCCATCAGTGTAAATCATTATTGTAATTTCAATCTAAATCTTTTTACCGTTATTTATAGTTTACTAAAGATTTGGTTAAATGCACTTTGTCTTCCAAGGACTTATGTCATCTTTTATGTCTTTTAATGTTCTGATGACTATATCAGAGGCCAACATTTAAAGCTTAAGGATACTTTTCTTTTTACATCACATTTTAATGATAAACAATAATAAGGATGATAACTATAATAATAAGGACAACTTCATTTGTCCAAATATGGGTAAAAATTTCTGTATGTTTTACCTGCAACTGCATTTAACACATGTTAACCTCACTCCCACACAACAGAATATTAATTATATTTAAAGAGAAACAACACTGCTATTTTTGGTGCTTGGAACTGTCAACCATATGGAAATGCATTTTAACCATGTGATCCATACGCATTGAAGTGGTTACATTTCCTGAGGTGTTCATCTCGGGGATATAGCTGCTTTCTGTGAAGAAAATTCTCTCCCTGTAAGTGTAACCTTCAAGGAAATGAGAAGGCTAACAGGTTAGGTGTTCTTGAAAGTGCTTTGCCAGTGTTGGACGTATGGAGACAAACACCTGAGAGAAGTCTTGGGCTTCTCTGGAGAAATCTTAGTCACTATAAACTCCTCCCATGGATAGGTGCTGGACTTAGAGTTAAGACCAGGAGTCATGTCTGTCAGAACCTCCCTAGGGACAGAGAGCCTTTTTTCCAGGGGGAAGAGTGGCACTTCATCATTTATATGCACCCAGAGTGCCATCCTGTGGCCTAAAAACTGAGCTGTGTTTGTGTGTAGTAAATGCCTGTGGTATTTTTAAGGAGTTTTATGAGAAGCAAAAGTACAGTGGAGGTAAGATTTATCAAAGCTTCCTAAAAAGCATGACGAAAAGAGAAAAAAAAAAAAAAAAAAAGAAAGAAAACTGCAAAGGAACACCTTATAATTCTTGTCAAATCGGTTCTAATTAAAATCCTCATCTGGCCTATTGCTGGTTCTATTCTGGTGTCTAATTCTTAGTTGCCATTTTAATTCCTCTGCTGGTTTCCATGGTTTCTTTCTCCTTCCTCTCTCAGATGTACATTAGCAATGATGTTTGCTTTTGTCTTAATTTCAAAACAGGTCTTAAAATGCTAATATTTGTTAATGTCAAGAGATTAGGTAACTTGATTTAAGGAAATCTGGCATTTCACACTTGGGCAAACTGTAGTTAAACAGTGCCTTCCAAACAAAGGATGCACCCTGGCTTTTTTCCACTACCTAAAGCATATGAAATCTCAGGAAGTGAAATTTGACATATTGTTTTAATCCCATTCCTTAACACTAGTAAGTATTCAAGGAAATAAGTATTCTCATTTACTTGTAGGGGAAACATAAAATGACCCAAACTTTCTAGATGATAACTTTGCACTGCACATTAAAAAATATTTCAAATAGTCATCTATGTTGACCTACCCAATGTCCTTTTAAGAATTTATTCTCAGTAAATGAACAGACTGGTATAGAAAGAATACTGTATGTTTGTATTATTTACAAACTTAATTACAGCAACTTATTTTATTTTATTTTTTTAAATCTCAATTATCTAATAATAGGAGACTAGCTCAATAAGATATAAAGCATCATAGAATAAAAATGCTGAATAGCAATTAAAGATGGTGTTATAGAAGAAAGAATATTTAATGACAGGGGAAAATGTTCTCAACTCATTAAGAGACAGGCATATTGTAGAATAGTAATTTGGATCTTACAAAGGACATATAAAGGACCGAAGAATAACTCCATTCTATTCCCTGAGGTAGAAACCAGCAAAGAAAGAGCCAGATGATGGGGCTCAAAACAGCAGCTTCATAATACTCTTTGTCATCCGTCGAACTTCCCCTGTGCCAATGGAAGCCAAGCACTCAGTCACAGGTAGACCCGAACAATGCCAGACCTCCCAGCCATGACTGGAAACAGAGATCCCTTGTTTACTTCCTTTTCCCATTTTCACCAATTAGATGAGTTCCTCTTACTCTCCTAAGGACAAGGAACCAAGGGATTGGGAAGGGGTGACACTGGTTCCTGGAGCCAGATGCCTTTCCTATCTGGGATATAGAAGTTTCTTCTTTTCTATGACTAAAAAGGAGTAGGGACAGAGGCTTTCACATTTACTGTTCTGCATCTTTTAACTGCTGCTTAATTGTCTTGTTTAGGACTCAGGAGAAGAGAATATTGTTATTGCTACTTCTGTAAACTGTAATAAATATATATCCGTGGGTTACCAAAATTTTGTGTGTGTGTATTTATATGTAATGGCTGGAAATATCCATATACTCATGCACAGTGTTTTCTAAAATGAGTGTTCATTGTTTTATGGAATATATATACATTTAATACCCCTAACCTACCCACCATCATAGTTTAACCTCACCCACTCACATTTACTCAGACCACCTACATTACCATAGATTTGGGCACAGTCATCTAGCACCAAGCCTATTTTATAACTAAGTGTTGAAGATTTCTTGTCAGCTATTGAATACTATACTGAAAGTAAAATGTGAATGGTTGTACGAGTATAGGTGGTTTATCCTGGGGATTGCGTGTGTGATTGGGAGCTGCTGCTTGCTGCTACTGTCCACCGTGTGGAGAAAGTATCCTACTGCATAGTGCTAGCCCAGGAAAAAAAAATCTAATTTCAAAGTACACTTACATAATGCTTTCTCATTGTCGTAAAGTCAAAAAATGTGTAAGTTGAACCATCATCAGTTGAAGGCTGTCAGTATTCCTTTATACTATATTATATTTTATTGTTTTCATATTATGATATTAAATACATATATCTAAATATCTATATATTTAAGAAGAAAAGTAAAAGGTGGAATGACTAAGTTGAACTGGTACATGTCATGGCCTCAAACTCTGGGATGTTTTCAAACAAGCAAAGGCAAGCATTCTTTGTGGTATAACAAGACACCGTTTGTCCATTAGGTGGAGAGAGTAGTCAGGAGAGAACTGCATGTGGCCCACAGATTCTTGAGCAGTGGGAACCTTTCTGCTTCCTCATGTGTATATGATGGACAGTAGTTTTGTGTTGGAGATGTGGGGTATGGAATAGAGGAACAGGTGGATGGCACCTATGGATAGGAAGGAATGATTACAGGGAATGTGGCACATCTTATCACCAATTTCCCAAGAAAGCTCCCTTAATCTGATCTTCTTGGACACACCCACTAATTGTGCAGTTACTTATCCATCATTCATTTTGACAAATTGATGGAAAATCAGCTAATACCAGGACAGAAGGTATTAATAATTAATAAACTTGTCCCTAACTGAAAGAACTTCTTATCAAAGCATACTTTCAAAGAGTCTTATTAAATTTTATCAGTAAAATATGTCCATAAATATTTGAAACTATGTATTAGACATTGTGATAGACCCTTTACATGTGCTGATTTATTGATCTTTGCTAACAACAATTCAAGAGCTAAATACATTTCCATTCACTTGTTATACATAAATTTTATTTATTTAATGTTTATTTATTTATTTTGAGAGAGAGTGCATTAGAGGGGAAGGGGAGAAAGAGAGAGAGAGAGACAGAGACAGAGAGAATCCCAAGTAGGTTCCACGCTCATCATGGAGCCTGATATGGGGCTTGATCTCAGGAATCATGAGATCATGACCTGACCTGACATCAGGAGTTTGACCTATCACTGACTGAGCCACCCGGGAGCCCCTAGATGATAAATTTTAAATGCAGAGTTTAAGGAATTGCTCAAGGTCATCTAGCAAGTAAGTGGCAAATCTAAATTCATACCTGTGCAATTTGATTCCCAAGTTTATACTCTTTGCTACCATCCCAAACAACATTCACAGCCTAATCCTTCAGGATGTGACATTAATTAACTTTCTGAAGTCATATTACAGTTTGGGGATGGAAGGATACTTTTGTTTAATACTTTGAACCTTTTGCAGAAACACTATAAAAGGTCACAGATGCCAAATGATTTTTATTAAAAATAATTAAAACGATATCCTAGTCATCAAGAATACATTTGTATTGGAGGAAAAAATAAATGACTAGTTCTTGAAATAGAAACCCCAAAGCAATATGTAATCACATACAGAAATAACATGAGGATGCCAGCCCGGCTCATGTGATTGCTCCCCTCCTCTTCCCCTTGCGATTCTCGGTTTATCTTATACTTAAAAAGAACAAACCCCTAGGATAAATCACTTCATTCCATATCATTTCTTTCTGCTTTTTTGAATTTAAATTTGAAAATGTGAAGCCTGAGAAATCCTAGAATCTAGTTTTTTTTAATATGAAGTTTAATTTAGGAGATGGCACGGAAGAAGAACTGTAGAACCTCTAATGGATTTTTCTTTTTTCTGAAGGAACATGAAATTAAATATTGGTAATTATTTGACACGCTTTTAAATGTAGATTCTAAATCCATCCTATCATAGGAACTTCCAGATGTACCAAGCATTAGTGTGACAATTGAAATGGTGAAATGCTTAAAAAATGATGAGAAACCTCATTTTCAAAACCAGATGACAGATACAAAAAGTTGGCAGTGTGTCTAAAGGAAAACATAGCATGCAGAGAGAGATCTAAAAATACTATAAACAAAAACTGAAAGACAACTTGGAATCTGACTTCAGAAATGTTGTAGATTTGAAAATAGTCCCAGTGACTTCTTTTCCCCTTTACAATGAAATTTGATGGATTTTCAATTTAAGAGTTGGTTGTATGTGTTTTTTTTCCCAATACTTGTGCCATTCTTTGTAAATTTAAGTTTATAGTTTTATTTTTTTTATCATTCCAAAGTTTAAATATGCTCTCTAAATATGTTTCTCTATCATGGTACCCCATTTCATTTCCAAAAGCAAGTCCACAGTGGGATAATTCACTCTTGTCTCAATGTTGCACCCTAGCACAGAACAAGAGGTTGACTGAGAGCAGGGTTTTTCAACTCTGCATCAGATTGTACACGAGACTCCCCTACAGGGCTCCATAATACAACAGATTGCTGGGTCCCATCCCCAGATTCTCTGATTTGGTATGCCTGGGAGATGCCTGAAGGTATGTATTTCTAACAAGTTCCCAGGTGATGTCTGTGCTGCTGGTACTTGGACCACACTTACCTTCGTAGAGAAGGAGGATCCAAATCTTTGCCTATTGCTTCCATGGATCTTCATGAATATCAGCGTTAATATACTCTGAATTGATGCTGTGTGTGTTGGTGGAAGGGTGGGGATGGAGGGCTGCAAAGAGTTTCTGTGTCGACCAACTTAGCTGAATCTATAGGTAGATGAAATAAATGAGACAATGATTAAAATATGGATTTAGAGTAAAGAGATTAAAAAACCCAACAGATGTCATAAAACATTTTGAAGTTTTGACTGAAACATAAATTTGAAAGTGTCTAATATGCATATATGGTATGCTCTAGCAAAAACTAAAAAGCTTTAACAAAAAAAATCACTGCCTGAAAAAGAAATTCTTGTGATTGACTAAGTCGGTGAAGAGTTAATAGGCCATCACAAGGAAATATCTGCGAATCTCTGTAATTAGAGCTAGGTGTGGGCAGCTTACAACTATTCTTTTGATCCTTGGCAAGATGACAGTGATAAAAGCCAGCCAGCTTCTTTTGAATGCATATGATATAATATAAACTGGATAAAAAGTTTTCAAAATGTACTGGAGTGGCTATAAAATATATAGCCCCTTCATACATATTTTTAGGACATGTCCAGAATTGAAACATTGTTGAAGTAAATCCAGGAAAATAGTATATGAAATTCAAGGTATGTAGTGCTGATTGTATGAAGCTTGGGAGGGTTCAGAAAGGGCTCAGTATAAAAGAGGTAGATAATGGTAAATTAAGGCAGCTAGCTATGCCATTTAGCTAATGAACCTCACTGATATTTAGAGTTGCCTCACTTCTATCTTTGCATATTTCTCTACCCACCTTCCTCCCTCTTTTTCCTCCTCCCACCTTCCCTGCCTCCCTCCTCTTTCCTCCCTCCCTCACTCTCTTCCTTCCTCCCTCACTCTCTTCCTTCCTCCCTCACTCTCTTCCTTCCTCTCTTCTTTCCTCTCTCCTTCCTTTCTTATGTTCAACTAGTATTTTGTACATCTGCTCTGTGCCAGGCACAGACTGCTGGGTAGGCTTTGGGGTGCAGCAATGAATGAGATATTATTTTTACTTTTATGAATCTTTGCAGTCTATTAAGGTAGATATTTGGCAAATGATTTAAATTAGGAAGCATCCTCTGAAGGAAGAGTATGTACTATAAAAGCATTTAACAGAGCGACAGGTCCTCTCCTATTCTATCAAGGAATCAGACCAAGCTTCTCTGGGTGAATGTTTGTACTTGCTATGCTTTGAAAGACAGAGACTTTGTCTTGTCCATTCCTTATCCTTTGACCCTAGAGCTCTGCCTGGAATATTGTACACACTTAATAAATATGTGTTGAATAATTCTGAGCTTTGAGTGTGAATAGGGCTAGCTAACTGGAGAGTTAAGTGGTACAGGGGATTGTTCCAGGAAATGATATTGTGCCCAACACATGATGTTGTGCCCAAACATAAAGCTGGTTGTCCAATATGGTAGCCACATGTGGCTATTTATCATTTGGAATATGGCTCATCCAAGTTGAGATACACTGTAACTATAAAATAAACAACAGGTTTTAAAGACAGTATAAATAAAAAATGTATAATAACTTATTTTTTAATGTCTATTTATGTTGAGAGAGAGAGAGAGAAAGAGAGAATGCATGTGACTAGGGGAGAGGCAGAGAGGGAGGAGAGACAGAACCCTAAGCAGGCTGTGCACTTATAGTACAGAGCGCAACGTGGGGCTCAATTCCATGAACGGTGAGCTGAAACCAAGAGTCGGGTGCTTAACCAACTGACCCATGCAGGTGATCTAAAATAACTTATTGATAAATTTTAAAATATTGATTACATGTTGGAATTATTGTATTTTTGATATGTTGGGTAAATTCAAATAGGTCGTTAAAATTAATTTCACCTGTTTCTTTTTTTTTACATTTTGAATGTGGCTACCAGAAAATGTAACATTACATGTGTGACTTGCATTTGTGCCCCATTATACTCTCTTGCACAGCACTGATACATAGTAAACCATCCAGATGGTTCTATTCCATGGAAGTATTACGTGATGGGAGTCTGACATGCATTACACACTTTTGCTCTCTAGTCTGAAATAGGAGACCCTTCCATCCCACTTCTGCCTAAACTGTGGCAAGTCCCTATACAGAGAGAAATGTCTGTCTTGCTGAAAAGCTATTGCATTGTAAAAGCTTACTGTGTTGACCTGTTCTGGGATTGTCGTATTGTGCATCTCAATACAAAAATTGTAGCATCTAAGAATGCTGCTGAGTGAATAGATGTAGTGAACAGCTTCTGAGTAGTGTGGTGATGGATGTAAATGCTAACTGTATTTCTTTCATGAGCCCAATTCCTAGTTTGTTTGCTTGAGAGGTTATGTTGATTGGACAGTTTTGAGTTGATTTGACCAAGTGGTGATATACTGAGGCAAATTGGTTCTCTCTTCGGAGAAAGAATAAACTATGAGAAATGGAAGTAGAGTATGGGACCATTCTCTAGGGATACAACTTTAGCTTATAGGTGTTTAAATCCTTGAATAGGAAGCAGTACTGATGATTAGAAACTGTATTCTGAATACATTCAGAAGGATTGTGGCATCTGGAAGGAAAGGGAATGTGTTGTAAAAGTTAATCCCAAGGTCCAGCTGTGTGTGCCTATAGAGCAAATAGAAGCAAGAGAACTGGCTGTGTATTTGCAATTGATTTTGGCTGAGGGGTCTCTTTGGTTTCAAATAAATAACAAATAACTAAATTAGCAAAATGTGATAGCACACAAAGCTACAAAAACAAAGCAATGCAATAACACTATTCTATAGGGAAATCTACAAACCTAAAGACTAACAGTAATAATATGGGGTTAAAACAATTAAAATGCATGCTAATGTCTAATGCTATTTATCTGCTGTACTTTTAGATAATGTTTTTATGGTTTCATTCTGTCCTTCATTCATGTGAAATTAGGAGGGACCAAGGAGTAGTTTTTTTGTTTGGTTTTTCCTAGTGAGGAAGTGACATGAGGTAAGGCTGTCTCAGTGCTTTCAGATTAACCAATTTGGGCAAATTTATGATATCTGGTTTGTATTCCCCAAAGATGCCAAAACATGGCCAAGTGTCTGGGCCTATCTCATCTTGGTAAAGGGTGGAGGACACCTCAGTGACCTCAGTGTGAGATTTTTCAGTTTGATTAAGAAAATCACATTGATTTGGACCATAGTTCAGTGAGTTTGTCCATTGTGTAGATTTTTGAGATTTTGTTTGTTAGCTTTACTTTGAGTATGATGTTGTCTTGATGTACAGAGCTATAACATTGGAATTTTATCTCAATCTTCTTAAAGTCATAAATGATAAATAATATCTGATGAATATTTGAATGCCTACTATGTGCCAAGGTAAGTATCAGTTTACTATCATAAGAGATAAAGCATTATACTCACTTTAAATACAGAAAAAATGCTTAGATTGCTCAGGAAAACTAAACAAGGCAGAAAAATGTATCCAGGGCCAAGGTCAGGTCTTTTCTGGGGACCTGGTATATGGAATTCTCCTGGCACCTGCTCAAGTAAGAGTTAACAAGGTTAATTTGTTCTCCGCTTCTGAAACACAAGGGAGGAAATTTTAGAGGGCTATGAAATATCCTCTTTGAGGTTAGGGAAAACTTTGCAGAAACTAAGAAAGCTATAAGAATAGAAGTGCCAAAGGTAATAAAGAAAAGTACTGAGGAGGAGGAAATGCTGAGCCCAAAACTTGGGTAAATATTAGCCTTCAGTATAGTTCAACAAGTATGATGGAATCTAGTTCTTTTTACGAAGATGGGCCAACTACTCTTGTAAAATAGCTCAAAGAAATCATTTATTCCTCAGTAACAGTAGTAGGCAGGTGAATAGCAGTGGGTGGCTTTCTTTCTCACTGTTTTGGGGTACAACGGGACCCAGGCTGATAGAAACTCTACCATTTTCAATATATATCTTCCAAGATCACTTCCATTTAGTCCATCTATATAGGGAAGGGAGCATCTAAGAGATTTTTGTGGTTTCTGCCTGGAAATGGTCAACATCACTTCTGCTTCCTTTCCATTGGTAGATCTCAATTATATAGTCACCTCTGATTATAAAGGAGACTGTGAAAGATAATCTAGATGTGCACTGAGGCAGAAAAGGAGAACTCGGGCAAAGGCCAGCAACTAGTGATCCCTGCTAGATTCATTCAACTGAGCATAGATTCTTTGGACCCTCAGCACAATCTCATTGTTGCCTTTAGATCACGCTGGAGTAGAGTTAACACAATACGTCATGCCAAGTCAACACTTGTAACATTCCAGTTTTTACCAAGCATTTTACAAATGTTCAGTTTGATGCTTAACCTGACCTCACATAGCTCTCTGGGAAGAAGTTCAGTTCTCTATAGTATTACATAATCTTATTCATACTGTGACCATGAGGCAACATGATGAATGCAAAAACCATGTCTTTGGGAATTAGATAAACGTGAGTTTGGGTTCTTATTCTTGGCTCATAATTTTGTATGCCTGGGTAACTGTCTTAACCTCTTTGAGGCTTAGATTTGACATTTTAATGACAAAAAAAAAACCTAAATGAAAACCCTCCTTCCTAAAATTGTCAAGAGAATCAAATTATTTTTAAATGTAGAAGCAATAAAGTTAAAATCCTAGCAATTTTTTCATGCCGAAATAGTTGTTGATACTTACTTCTCAAATAATATATATTTTTAAACCAAGAGTAGAGATTGAGTTTTCTTAAATGATATTTTAGCATTTATGAAGACAGTAATAGTTTCTTATCTACTCATTATGATGATTAATATATTAATAGTCAGTTATATCCTCCCCCCCAATTCTGCCAATCATGAAGTATCTAGGGCCACATTCAGTGCATAGTTAATTGGTGCTCTTTAAATGCTTGTTGAATGCCTGACCTCAAATCAATATTCTGGAATTAAGAACAATCTAAATTTATTACAAGCTAAAATTTTGAAGCTTCTGCTGTGACCATGATGTGTACTTTTTCTACCTCAGATGGGATTATATACAAGGCAAAGGAACTTGGAAGGGGAAAATGATAGGCACATTTAAAGCTTGCCTGCCAAATCAATTTAAAATGAAGTTGGCAAATTATTTTATCTCCTGCTTTTCCTTTCTCTGAGATGTTTAGTACAAGTTGCTTGATTGACGCATAGGGAACAGAAAAGACATGCTCTACACTTCAGTATGGATTAACCGGAGAACGGTATACACTCCTAGAGATCAGCTGGCATGGTGACCATGAACTTCGGAGCTTCCAAGGATCACAGTAAAAGTGTGCAGAAGCAGGGAGAGAAAGGGTGACAAGAGAGAAAGGGCAGTTTCAGGAACATATGCTTCTTCAGATCTTTCCCACCTAAGAGTTGCCTCATTCAAAGTCTTCAAACAACGCTCAGGAAGAAAGCCAATTGTGTTAGAACCATGTTTAGTGCTGAATGCATAGAGAAAGGGCTCTCCTTCCTGCTGTGCTCCACATGGAGATGAAATGGAAGCTCTCTATTATGCATTTGTGTCAAAGTCTTTCCTTCATCCAGCTATCCTACTTCCAGGATAGGGTACAGATTCTATCTGGGTCAGCTGCTTAACCAGCCCTTGTCTTGAATTTCTCTACCTTCTCTCGTGCAGTCTTCAAGTATTTACTGGACTTAAGAAATGTAAGTCTCTGTCTCTCATGGAAGTCACATTACAAAGAAAAGGAGGGTCTCAACAATAAATAGAAGACAAATAGGTCGATTATTAGGGAGAGTAATGACTACTGATGATGAAGTAATAATAATTTTAAAAAAGGCTATTTGAAAGGAAGTAATGAATGAGTGTTGAATTCAGATAAGGCAACCCAGGAAGGTCCTTTTGTGTAGAGGCCATGTGAGCTGAGACCTGAATGGTGAGGAGTCACAGTTTGCCATACACAGCTCTAAGTCCAGACCCCTTTAGAAAGAGGGAGCAGCAAGTGCTAATACACATGTGTGAAGATACCCTTGGCTGGTTCAAGGAATAGAAAGAAGACTCTTGTGTCCAGAGTGGAGCCAGTACGGCTGATGGTGCGAGAACAGACGTCAGATGAAGTAGTTCCTCCCAGGCAATGGGAACAAGGGAGTTTAGATTTTTTCCTGTGTGATAAGAAATCATTTGCACCTACTAAGAATTTATTTATTTGTGTTCATTCAATGTGGTTAAATATTCTGTGCTTTGGAAAGTTCTTTTTCCGCTGTCTTGAGCTCTGCACTCAAAATTGTAGTTCCTAAGTCTGTCATTGCAGAAGAAATGGAGAATCATTAAAAGAATTTTAATAATACTTATTGACACTTGCAAATTGCAAACTCTCGAATGGCAAACTTTATTTCTTTGTAATCTTTTCCACATTTAGAATAACTGTAGAATTTCTAGATGATTGTAATGAGGACTTTTATTTAATGTATCAAAAATTACACCATTATAAAGGTCCTATTTCCAAAGGGTGATTGCTAAAAGCCATGTTCTTTCTTTAGGGCATGTTTTCCATTTAAAAGCACTTATCTTTGTAAGAATGAATGAAATGGTTAAGGGAATTGGTGCTAATTGGGAATGACAAGCTGACTATAAAGTCCTGCCCCCCTTTTCTTCTTGGTATATTTTTCTATGAGTTTTATGCAAACCATTGGCACTTATAAATTCTTTCTATTTCAAATAGATTTCAATTGTTGGGTGCTGTGATGTTTAGAGCTATATTTGTTTGATGTTTGTCCACTTACAAGAAGTAAATGTCTTTTTGAGAGAACAAGAAACTATAGGCTCTTTCAGTTAAGGTATAAAACCTCCTACTAGCAAATATGTCGTGTTGATTTAAATGAAATAGTAGCTCTGAGGTACATGTGTTCAAAAGTTGAAATTTGGTGTGATTTAAGTTTTATTTTTACTTTGTGCTTTGTTTGTTCTTCATTAGATATATGGTGATGCCATTGGGACACATGCTATCACAATTTTGTTTCTCTGCAGAATTATTTCGAACTCAAGATTATTAAAGACATGTTTAGAAACAATGAGTTTTTGATGGCAGTTCCTAAAATGTCTTGGGAAACTTGATGAGGCTTGTGATTGCTGTTTTGTTAAATGCTCTTTATTCCCATGCATTATGCATTCTTTTGGCTTTAGCTTTGGCTTTGGTTTTCAGTTTTTGGATGTGATCCTGCACTAAGTGGTGCCCACCTTGTATATGATGAAGTGCCTTTGGGTATGTTTTCTGGAGCAGGCCCACTTGCACTGCATGCGATGCAAGTGAATGAGCAAGATACTATGTATATGGTTTCTGTATTCTCGTAGTCCCTGGCTACAAATGTAATAGGCATTCGGGGTCAGTGACCCTTGACAATGGGTGAGTTGAAAACTTTGCAGAGTTAAAACAAGTCTCCAGTTGTTGAGAAATAAAATCTATTGGTCAAGCATGTTATGTTGTGAGTGACTCACCCAAAGCAAAGAAACAAAGGGTGGAGACGATGAGTACTTCTCTTAATAGAACAGGGGGAATAATGGAAACTGGTAGGTAATTTCTCTTGGCATTTATCTTTTGCTTTTTTGTTTTGTTTTTAATACTGATTATAAAGGTAATAGATGCTTATAGAAGTTGTAATTTGGTCTGAAAATACTGTATTAACCTCAAAGTAAAATGTAACATAAGGACCATTAGTAAAGTATAATACAGGTGTTAAAGAACCAATTCAATTTATTCTTTGTTCTCCAATCCCCTTCCTGCCACATTGTTAAGAGAGGTCTTTTGTTTGACTGCTTCTGTACCAAAATTTGTAGAGATAGTAGTACACAAAACAGAAAGAGAATACTATCTTTAGATTGATTTACTTAGTGAAAAAGTAGCTAGGAAGGGGAGGGGGCATTAGGAAAAGAAAAACTAATACAGAGATAGGGAGAGACATTTTGGAGGGCTCTAGGAGAAAGAAGAGAGAAGTGGAGTAGCTACCATGTGGTGTGAGATTTGGGGGAGATCAAGTGGTAAAACAACTTTTAGGGAGTTTTACTGTGTGAGAAGATAAGGAAGTTTGCTGAATATTGTAACATGCAATTTTCCATTAATCCTTCCATATATTTTGAAAACATTTCCGTAAAGATATCTACATTTTTCTTCAATACTCTCAGAGTTAAAAATTGTGCTTCTTTCTCATATATCACCATGCTGAGATGGGATCTTTCTATTTGACAGACATATAGATCAAGATTTTGATGGAAGAGCTTAAGGCACTATATCAATAAATTAGGTTATACAGATAAAATAGAATATGCAAAAAAGATAATACAACTTTCCTTTATTACCTCACCATAAAATAAAATCAGACCCTATGTAATGCCTTGTACCCTGCTTTTTCCACTAGCTATATTTATATACAGATACATATCATTCCATTCCATTTGAAGGTTACAAAATATTGCATTGTTTGAGGTACTACAGTTGATTAATTCATTCTCCCATTTTTGGATAGCAGATTGTTTCCAAACATTTGGTTATTAAAAAACAGTATTGCAACACCTATTTCTGTAGCTAAGACTTGGTTATATCCTAATTTGTTTTGCTAGGACAAGAATTGGTGAGGAATAAATTATTTGGAAAGAAAAGAATCAAATTGTAAGTATCTAATATTTTCTGGGGATGAAATGCCAAATTAATTGAGGCAAAGCAAAGAAATCACAACTAAAATAAGTGAAAAGTTTCATTATAGAAAAATATGAAAATTAAGCAAAGAAAACTCATAAAAACATTAGAAAATGAGTCAAAGAAGGGTTCTCAATCATTACCTCTTTCCTGAAGTTTATACCGTAGTTAAATGGACTAGTGTGATATAAATGTGTCATAACTAAAATAGAAAATATATATAATACAGAGAAGTACAAAGTAATGTAGTAATTAAAACTTGTCAAGAATGACAAAAAGGAGCTAGAAAAGATCCAGAGAGAGAAAGAGTTAAGATCCATGAGAATAGTTTTTTTTATTTTAATCTTTTAAATTTTTAATTTTTAATTAATTTATTTTTAATATAATTTATTGTCAAGTTGGCTAACAGAGAATAAGTTTTTATATGGATTCCCAAGATTATACTGTCACATTTTGAAAAATGAAAACTGAGAGCTTATGTGGTCAAAATTAATGAAATTGTAATCTAAGGTGAAGGGAGATACACACCCATTTGTTTTCCATATTTCATAAAGCAAAAGACAAAGAACACTATTGAAAATTTAATACTGATAATTTTAAGAAAAAAAGGCAGAAATTCCATAGTCTTCTACTAACCATAATTTGAAGAGAGTATGTTTTATATGTTTTTGTATGGAATGTTTTTTATCTTTTTTTATGTGTATGGTGGATGGGGTATCCATACCAGTTAGGAATGTGTTAAGCTGCAAATAAAATTCAAATGAAAGGCCCTTAAAAAATATAGGTTAAATTTTCTAATAAAACAAAAAGTCCAGAGAAAAGTGGCTGCTGATGTCAGTTGAGCTGCTCAGAGATGTGGTCAGATACTGTAGTAGTCTGTTGCATTACTATCTACCAAATAAACCACCCTTTTGCTGTCCATACTCTTTTGTCATCCTCTGCCCTTGGGTCTGTGCTTAGCTTTTGAGGAGGTAGAGGAAGTGAGGTGTAAGTTTTACAAAATATTTTGGTCTTGAACTTTGCAGTTTAGAATTGCATGGTATCAAAACCAGGCTCTTCCTTCCTCCCTTAGCTTCTCTCTATCATGAAAAACACCTTGCTGTTTAGAAATATGTATAGGGGCACCTGGGTGGCACAAATGGCCGAATGGCCGACTTCGGCTCAGGTCATGATCTCGCAGTTTGTGAGTTCGAGCCCCGCATTGGGCTCTGTGCTAACAGCTCGGAGTGTGGAGCTGCTTCAGATTCTGTGTATTCCTCTCTCTCTGCCCTTCCCCTGCTCTCAGTCTGTCTCTCTCTCAAAAAATAAACATTAAAAAGATTTTTAGGAATATGTATAGACATGGATGAAACTTGATATTCCTAACTCTCTATAAAACTTCAACTGGGAATGCTTCGGTGGCTTATTCTGGTAAGCATCCATCTTTGGCTGAGGTCATGATCTCACCGTTCATAAGTCAAGCCCTGCATCTGACTCTATGCTGACAGCTCAAACCTGGAGCCTGCTTTGGATTCTGTGTTTCCCTCTCTCAATGCCTCTTTCCCTCTCTCTCTCAAAAGTAAATAAACATTAAAAAAAAAAAAAAACACACACTTCAGCTAGAATACAGAAAACCTAAGCATTAGAAGGCTATGGCTTTACTCATGAGATGACTCTGTTCCTCTCTTTCAATTTGTGCAATGAAATTTTTGCTACAAATGATAACAACAAAAATAATGTCCCCACTATTTTTGAACCTTCACGGGTTTCTGGAAATGAAAGCAAGCCAAGAATAAATACGCATCTTAAGGCTTGGATATGCAAGAGATGATTCTCAAACTTAAATGGACTTCAGAATCACCTGAAGGGCTTGTTAAACACAGAGTGGTAGATCCTATCTCCAGAGTTTCTGATTCAGTAGGTCTGATATACAGCTGAGAATTTGTATTTCTAACAAATGCACAGGTGATGCTGATGCCACTGGTTTGGGGACCATAAGAACCACTGTGCTAGAGATATAGTAGATCAGGATAACAAATATAAATGTCAATAGGGGTCAAGCAGTAATATAAATGATGAAATAGGGTCGAGTGTCATACAACAGAAAATATGTAAATCTAGAGATCTGGAGACACAAGTCCCTGCTGAAAGGGGACAGCCCTCAACACTACTCTGTAGATTGTATGTAATGGGTTCAATGTTGCTCAATGAACTGATTTCTAAAGAGCAGCTGGAAATATATATTTTATAAGTGTAATTTCTCAAATTGCATATGTTGAACACTAAAATAGAATTTCAGTAATATGTGAGTCAAATAAATGTATCTTCAGGCTGGATGTGGCCATGTAGATCACTTATTGAAAACCTCTCCAATGGGCAAAAGGTAACTGTCCACCACAACTATTTATCCCCTACCACATAATAAGTCAAACCTGAATATGCACCTGCTTTGATTGAATGTTGAAAGGTGTTTGTTGTAGGTATTGAAATTTTTGCAGCGTTTCCTATAGATACAACCGTCAATAACTCAAAAGTCTATTTTTGGGAACACTATTAAAAGAAAGTAGCTATAAGATCATGTGTATTATCACCTTTAACTCATGTTTTGATTTTTTCCTCTCTTCATACTTCCTGACTCCCAAAATGGTTTAAACAGAAAATTCCGATAAATTTCGTCATTAATTCTGATAATTTTAAGGTATTACAGATGGCTAAAGATAACAGTATTCTGCTATCTTCAAAGTCTCATGCACCTGCAAAGTTAAGAGTTGGTACCATTTGGAAGCAAAGAAGAAAGCCTGTTGACTTGCATGGGTTGCATTCTTAGCCTTTTATTCCTTAGCCTTTCATTTCTTGAATCAGTTAAAATATTTTATTAACCATCTGGTCACCTACAGGCTCAGGAATAAAACAGTGCCAAAATACACCAAGAAATCTTGTAAACACTTTATATAAAAGAGTAAAATAAAAACCTGGTCAGTTTATCCATCTTCATTAATGATTCCTTGGATAGTTTTCCTTCCCCACTATGACTAACAAGTATCATCTAGTTATGAGAGGCCATTATACAAAATCATTAAAACATGCTTAACTGTACTGTGTTAATTATGCAATGATAAATTATTCTTTATTTCTTCATTAACAGTATTGTAGCAGTAGAATTAGCATTGTTTGTTCCTTTTTGAAGAAAAAAATCATTAATATTAAAAAATGAAAATTCTGGAAACTTAATGTTGTGGAATGACAGTTTTAATTTGATTTTTAAAATCCTATTTGCTGCTCCCCTCAGCTATAAAAGTGTAACCATTATGTCACTGTAATTACATTGGCTGTTTATCTCCTCTTCCATGGCTATATCTAGGTCTGTGCAACAAACTAAGGGCTGGCATTAGACTCTGAATCAGGAGACCTAAGGGATCTTACTAAATCTTCTGCTAAATTGATTCTAATAGTATAATTTAAATCGCTTCTAGATTCACTCTCTGCTTTTGAATTATTTCATTATTAAGCCACAAACAATTTAATGTATGCTTGTGGAGCACTGTGCTAGGCACTATGGAGGACAGGAAAACAGTCTAAATTGGCATATTTGCTGACTTGTAGTGTTGACAATATATCATCAAAGTTAAATATCTATACATGCAACATACAATAAAATATAATCACTGATGTGCAATGGCACAAAGGCAATATTAAGATATAGAAAGGAAAATTATTCTGATTAGATTGTTTAGAAAATTTGTCTTTAGCCTTGAACAATAAAAACAACAATAAAGACCAACATCATAATGTGTGTATCATTTACTCTGCCTGGGACACTAGCTCTAAGAGCCTTCCATACACTAAGTCTTAAATCCTCCTGGGATCTCTATGAGTTTGGTACTGGTATTGTCCCATTGATAGGTACAAGGACAAAAGATTTTATTAGGTCAGTCGTTCTTAAAGTATTATCCTAGGACCAGCAGTATCAACATCTCCTGGGAACTTGTTAGAAATACAGATTCTTGTGCTCTCCCTATCCCAAACTTACTGAAAAATGGAGAATGGGACAGCCGTCTGTTTTGACAAGCTGCCTGGGTGATTCTGATATTCACTAAGGTTGAAGAACACCAGCATTAGGTGAAAAGGGTGATAAGGACAGTGAAGTGTGTGGCGTACAATACATAGAGGTTTTTATTCCTGGCAGTTGGTCCTATCTTTGCCCCTTATTGCATGTGTGGCCTTAAATATGTTACTTATCCTATTTAAATCTCAGATTTGTCATCTGTAAACTGGGGAGAACAGTTGTTATTACTCCTCATTGCTATTGAGCATTACATGAGATCATACACATAAAACTCTTAGCATAGGTTCTGATGCAAAGTAAGCTTTCAGTAAATGGTAGCTTTTGTTACAGTGATTGCCGTCACTGTCTTCACTGTTATCATTGACATCCCCATTCAGGTAGAGAGACGGCCTGAATTAAGTCCAGGAGGAAGGAGTAGATAGTTTTCCTAGGTGGAAGATTTCTCTTTTGTGGCAGATGCGGATCACAAATAATGAATGGAAATATTAAAGCCTCAATATTTATATCCTTCAAAAACTTTGTCTGATTAATCTTCCCCATGGAGTATGTGTGTGTGTGTGTGTGCATGTATACTTTCCTGGAACATGTATGGATATAGCCTGTCCTGAATAAATTCTCATTTTTTTTAAAATGTTACCCTGTAATTGCTCCAATTTGAAAGACACACAACAACCAAGAATAAACAACCTGGGTAAACAACCAAGTCCCCTGGACCTCCAATTTCTTTAATGTTCTCCATTGGGAGAGTTGAACAGCTCCTATTCTGGAGTTAGACTGGATTCAAAACCAGTTTCCACCACTCATGAGCTGTTTGACTTTGGACCAGGGGCCCAAGGTTCATCAACTTTAAAATGGAATCAAGTTTAAGAAAATATTATTGGGATGTTTAATTTAATTTCCAAATTCAAAATAGGGGCATCTTTGGATGGGATTGTTGAGGTTATTGGAAGAAGGAATCCAAAATAATAATAATAATAATGATAATAATAATAATAATAATAATAATAAATAAATAAAAATTAAAAAAAGAAGTAATCCAAAAGAAGCTCCTATCTCATTGTCTGAGAGATAAGAAGCTGTCAATAATGATTCTTTTTTTCTTTTTTTTTTTCATCGTTTCCCCTTTCTTTTGGCACCCAGTGAGTTCAAGAAGCGTGCTGTTCATGGGTTTGTGAGATTCCAAAATGGTGCAACTCAGCAAGGCAGGCCATAGAGGCAACGGTGTGTAAATGCCAACTCTTTCCATTGTTTTTCCTAGATGATAAAATGTGTATACCCTGGTAGTGGGTGAGAATAGAAAAGGATAGCATAGGAGAGATAAGGGGTGGAGGATCAAGGGGCAGAATTGCTGCAGACACAATAGTTGCTTAGCAAACGTTGGTGAAAAAAAGGGGTTAAAGGAGATATATTTCCTAGTCTCATATATACACTATGAAAGATACTCTGGGGACATTTCTGAGTATAATACAAGGCTATAGATTTCCTGAATAGTATTATGCTAATGTCTGTCACAGTCCTGTTGTGACTTTGGGCAAATCACTTCACTTCCCTCTTCCATTTTAAGAACATGAACAAATTAATGTAGACTTGCTAGAATGTATGAGTGCTTACTCTGTGTTAGGCACTGTATAGTATTTTGTGCAACAGTCTCTGTAAGTCCTTATAATACTACCTAGTCAAGTGAGGATTATCATCCTCTTTTCACAGAACAGGAAAGAGAGACTAAGACAGACTAAGAATTTTGCTCAGCGGTCACAGATAACAAAGGAAATTCAAACTGGAATTCAAATCCATGTGTATGGAGTCAGAGTCTCAACTCTTGCATATTATCTTGGAGGAAAATGAGCAGATTGAAGTAAACAATTCAGTGTTTCTACCTCAGAGTAGAATTCTGTAGATTCTACCCACCCACCAATTTTTACACATCCTACTTAGATTTTAATATATATTCTGGTGATTCCCCATATGATAAAATAGTAAATTTTCCATCAATTGTATATTACCAATTCTTGAATATTTCTATAACACCCTCTTATGTGTCAGCCTTCACCATTCTGGTATCTGCTCTCCTGATTTATCAAAACTTCAGAAATGCTAGGGAATTATTTTGCAGTAAAGAATAAAAATTATTTTCTTAGTCTGTACTGTATCTGTGGTGGCTGGGACTAGGTCAAACACAGAATTCCTAGTAGCCTGAATGTCTATTTTAGATTCAAAATTGAAGGTCTCATGTTCTCCCAAAGGCTTATTTTGCTGAAGGATTGGTCTGAAAATAAAGAGACTGTGTTTTTATATTTTAGATATTGTTGTTTCTTTTGCAGAAGGAATGGAAAGATTGATCCTTGGCTTTAGGGCTAGCATGAACATGGTAGGCTTGTGAACCCATGCTACTGGCCCAGGGGACACATTCTCTCCCACCTCCACCCACATTCTCAGCTTCTCTTTTTTTGTAAATCTTGATGTGATAGACAAGATGGGGCATCCTTGAAATAATCTCACTGTTAGTGCATATGGAAATATATTCATGAGTGATTTAGGAAATGTGACAGTTGAGTAGTGTGTGTTTTTTCCTAAACTCTGGGCTGTTTTCCCATGGACTGTGTGTCACATCCTCCAATTCCCCCAACAGCTGCAAAGGAACACAAGCCCTCACTGGGGTCTTGGGTAGGGAATTGCCACACTGTAGGATCTTCCTTATGAAGGATACAAACAAGCACTAAGTCAAGATGTTTTTACCTGTATGTTTCCTATATGTCTTCCCCTATTCAGAGTGTTGCCATGTATTGTTTTCCATCTGAATATTATTTCGTTAGCGGTATACATAGTGTGAACATTTAATGTTGTTGACATTTGCTTAGCAAGTGAAACTGGCAGACAGACTTGTTAGCATCATCAAATTGTACTGAGGCATCTGGATGCCCAAGATATGTGCAGGGTCAGATAGCAAATGGGTTAAATAGCTTTTGCAGCCTAAGATTTTATTATCTCAAACAGCTAACTCGTATGTGAGCCAAGTACAATGGAAGATGGTGAAAACTTTCCCAACAAGATGAAGACAGAGTATGGATAAACAAAGGGAAGGGTGAGCATCATGGCCATTTTAAATGTTTTTTGCTAGTAAGGTGCTAGCATATTGGAGATGAAAGTTGTGTTATGGTATTATCAAAAAATTTTACTTTATGTAAGTACAGGTGATGGCTTCTTTAAAAAAATTAAGGTTTATTTATTATTGAGAGAGAGAGACAGAACATGAGTGGGGGGAGAGGCAGAGAGATGGAGACACAAAATCCGAAACAGGCTCCAGGCTCTGAGCTGTCAGCACAGAGCCCTACATGGGGCACCAACCCATGAACTTTGAGATCATGAACTGAGCAGAAGTTGCATGCTTAACCAACTGAGCCACCCAGGCACCGCCAGGTGTTGGTTTCTTAAACTGAATTTTCTGGGTCCCAATAAATGAAACTAATTCAAGTTGGTTTAAGCTGAAATGGGAGATTTATTCTAAGAGTATACAGATGTCTCTGAGAATCCAAGTGAAGAATTATACCCAGGCCTGGAAGATACTAGAACAAGGAATTGGAAAATTGTGCAGACTCTCCGTCCTACATCTCTGTAAAGCGTCTTTATTCTTCTCTCACTCTGCAAACTGTTTTTTTTTTCTGCAACTGCTTATCTGTTTATGAGTAGGGGTTTCTGATCTCACATTTTCTAAGTATGTACATTGCAGATACAACTACTTGAAGCCATCCCATTTTAATCAGTGTCTCCTTTATCTCGAAATATTTCTGTATTCCTGGAGAAGATAGTCTATTCTGATTAGCCTAGTTTGAGCGATATGGTCACTTTTGTTCCAGTCAAACTTCAGATATGGGGATTGCATAATGTGGTCCTTATGTTATCTTTCTATGGCACTGACGTCGCAAGGAACTTATATCCATGATCTGTGCTTGGGCCTGGCTTCTGAAGAGTGGGTGAGATCCTTGCAACAGCCCATCTCTTACTTGTTTTTTATCCACAACATTCAGTAAAGTTCATACATTTTTGGAGCAGGTAAGTACTTGCTAAGGAAAAAGCATAGAGACTAAATGAAGTCCCAGTTATCGAATGTCTGACTCTTTTCCTGCTTGAACCAATTGACCCTCTCCTTTCAGCTCTCCTTATTACAATGATCCTTTATCATGATTGTGAGATTGCAAATTGTCACTAATCACCTGAAGGAGAGGTGCAAAATTCCCCTGGAGTGAATTTTAATTCACATTTAATTTTTTATCAAATCACACAAAACACTTGGGTATAAAGGAAAGGGGGCTAACATAGAAAGAGAGGTCATGGAATTTAACCTTGATTAAGAGTTAGAAAATCATTCATTTATTTTTGAAGTGTCTTCCTACTGGAGATAAAATTTAATTTTCCAAAGTTTAGATAAGAATGAGAGGTAGGTGTATACAGTGTAGTACTTTCTAAGTTCTTGAAATTTGGGGTCATTTTTCACATTGTAGAAGTTTAACCTGGTGCAAAAAAAAAAAAAAAAAATAGTGGAATACATGAAAGAGAAACAAAAGGATCTGGCATTTGTTGGTGAAATCTGTGTTTAAAACCAAGTAAATGGATTCATATCTGGCCTCTGCTCTATAATCTTAAGCTAATGTTCTTGTTTTATTCCTTATCTATAAAATGAAGATAGGAGTACCTAAATAAAATGGTTGTTGTGGTTTTTGAAGACATAGAGGATATGGAGTCCCTAGCATGGTGCAGTAATTTGGACATTTTCATTTTTGTAAATAAAAGGTCTCAGATATCTGGGTACATAGGTTAAGGATAATTTGGTACGAAACTCATGTTAAATCAAAAATGTGAATGTGCCCTGATACATGTGTCACCTTTTATAAGTAGGGATAGTCTAATCCCATTTGCAGTCACTTCAGTTGAGTTTTTATAGGATGCATGGTGCTGTATTTGTTCCTCTTTAACTCTATTTTGAGTTGTCTCTGCTCTCTGTCATCAAATGGTCCTGTTGGCCAAATCAACCTGGTACTTTTTAAAATCTTACTGTTTCCATAAAGTCTTAGAAAGTTGTATTTGAGTTTCCATAGGAAGTAGCTTATCATGCTGCTGGTGAATCCAGGAAAGCATTTGATAGAATCTGTTGACATTCAGTTCTGGTGTGTGCCCTTCTTTTTTTTTTTTTTTTTTTTTTACACTTCCATTTGTGCTTTGGGTCCTTAGCTGCTGTTCCCTACAATCCTGACTACTTAGGGTTTCTCATAATCTCCACTGAGGACCAATACTAACTTACCAAGCATGGGTTTCTTTTTCATTACCAGGACTTAAAGAATGTATGTCTTTCTAGGGGTTTCGATGACTTTTTTGTGCCTTTATTCTTTCCTCCAAAAGATTGACCCTCCAGTTTTATAATGAAAGGCCTGGAAGAAGCTAGACTCACTTTCTAGGCAGTTGTAGTAGAACACAAACATTTTATAGCACAAGGGATGTTGGTAATTGCTTTGGGAGGGAACATTCACCTCTCAAAAATCAGAAGCTACCTCAATATTTTAGGCAGTTCATCACGGCTGTCTCCCACAGAGGCTTTTATCTGCATGTATTGAAGAGTTTACACTGTTGTAACATTTGATACTATATTAGACAACAGAGGGTAGTAGGCAAATGTGAGAGACTTTCATTTCCTTGAACCTCTGAGTGATTATACCATTATGGTTCTGGTGAATGGCAGTGCTAATGGCTGTAAAAATATAATCGTATACCTTGAGGGATCATTAGGAAATGCAGGAATGCAAGTACATAATTTTGAGATTGATGTTACTGAGTTATTTTTAAATTTGCACAAAATTTTATATTGGGCTCTGCATTTTCTAATCTTCTGTATCAAGTCACCTATTGATTTACAAACCAACTACAATAGTAAGCACAGGCTACAAAGAGTCCTTTCAGTTGAGGTTTGTATAAATGAACTTTTAAGCTATTACCCAAATTCTCATTCCTTACTTCTTAATAAATATTCTTTTCAGCCAGAATGAACATGAGCTTCTTTTGGGGATTTGTATTCTTTGGGATCTTGAAACTTCAACATTCAGTATTTTTGGCCGTTTGGTAAATTGATTATCATCTTCTGTCTCGTCTCGTACATGCAGAATAAGAGAGGCCAATAAAACAAGAGGAAGAGTAATATAAGAAATAATTTAATATCATCTTCACTGTGTCTCATATTCACTGACAAATCTAAATGCCACAAAATAATTGGCAAAATAATAATTGGCCAGAGTAGTCAAGCAAGATCTAAACACATATGCAAAAAGGTCAAATTTCAGACTTCTGTCATGAGAGCAGTTAACTACAAGACTATCTTCTCAAGAGATGCCCAGCTTTGGCTTGTGGCCTAAGACGCTGTATCAATTTCAAATCAGCAACCTAAATAAAATCACTTTTCTCTAGGTATATTGTAGTGGTTATTGCTGCCACACCAGGAATATCTTGTTCTGTTATTTCAACATTGTTGGGAAGTTTCTGGTAAGGAAATCTTCCTCATCTGAGACATCCTTGGTGAACATGGTTAGGTTCAAGCTGATAATTGGCCAGAATTCCAGACTTCTTTCTTTTGGTTACTCTCTGTTTACCTAGCAAGGGTTGGCATACTGCAGTCTGAAGGTCAAATCAGGCTCACTGGGTGTTTTTTGAAATAAAGTTTTATTGGAACACAAACATGCCTATTAAGAATTTTCTCAGGCTGCCTTTGTGCTACAGTGGTAGTGACTAGTTGTGACAGACCCTGTGATGAGGAAAATAATTTACTATTTTGATCTTTACAGAAAATGTTTGTTGACTCCTGACATAGAGTCATGCTAGGACTCTGCACATACTTTCCAAATCAGAAAAAATGTTTCAAAGGTAGACCATTGATTCTGACTTCTCTGCATAATAGGGCTAGTTCCTATTCTTTGAGTACTATTTTAAAATTTTCAAAGCAGTATTTGTATTTTGTTTCCTAGTTAAGGAAGTAGAGGCTATCTTGAAAGAGAACACTTACATTGTATTTGTTTGATGAAGCAGAAGGGAATATGTCACAAAATTCATATGAAAATTCTCATGTAAATCATGCAAATTAACAATAGACTTGAAAAATATGTTAAGGACACTTAAACACTAAGAAAGACCAAAATGGCCAAAGCCCTTTTAAACACTTATCCTATTTTTTTTATTTATATCCAATACTATGTAAATGCATAGCTATTTTTAACAGAGCTTTTTTGAGTGTTCTTTGACAGTGGTTCTCTGCCAGCTCCTGGAGATAGATTACAGGTAGGAGCCAAGGTCCTTGCCCTCAAGGAGTAAGCATCTCAGATACAGACCAAAATACTGTTCTTGTTATAATCCTTTTCTGGATTTCTTACCTCATTTCTCATACCATGTAATTGAAGTAAATCCTCAATGAATGCTATCTGCTTCTTCATAATAGTAAAATAATAGAAAGTACTGACTTCATCCTCACACACATGTGCAATCAAATTTATAACAAAAATGGTGATTATAGATTGTGCTGTGAATGCCCTCCCCCTAATCTTTTTTTTTTTTAGGTGCGGGCATAGGGCACAAAGGGTTAATGTTACCCAGCATTCTACTCTGAGAGTCCCCAGAGGAGAATCACATCCTCCTCTCCCTCTCTGAATATGCCTCTTTTACATCCTTCCTCACATGATGTCTAGATTTCTCTGCGTCCAGTTCCTGCACTTACGTACTCCCTTAAGAACTTTCTGGATCTCTCTTTATTAGGCAGAATACTTTAGACTTATCCCAATTCCTCAGAGCCTCTATCTCTATGTCCAACATTTAGTTCTTGCAGACAACATTCCCAGTTACCAGAATCTACTTTTCTGGACAGCTAATGAGTTCATTATAAACAACTAGTCCTTTGTGTGTCCTTTTCCCCTTATATGTATTATCATTTTGGTGATGAACTTAATGTGGTCTATTTAAAATATGGGGCAGGGGCGCCTGGGTGGCTCAGTCAGTTGAGCATTCAACTTCACCTCAGGTCATGATCTCACCGTTCCTGAGTTCAAGCCCTATCAGCACAGAGCCTGGAGCCTGCTTCAAATTCTGTTGTCTCCCTCTCTCTCTGCCCCTCCCCCACTCATGCTCTGTCTCTGTCTCTGTCTTTCTCTCTCTCTCTCAAAAATAAACCTTAAAAAATTAAAATTAAATTTAAAATTAAATATGGGGCAAAGTGCATTTATTTGCTAAAGAATGGGTGGTAGTAATAGACCATCTTAGTTTCACATTTTCAGTGTTAGTGAAACTATTTCATGCAGCAAAGATTGCTTACCAAATGGGATTATTAGTATCTATATGTCTGTCCTCAGAAAGTGCTATGATACTAACCCTAACAGATGTTGTTTGGAATAGTAGTACTTAATTTGTACTTTGGGGATCACTAAGTAACAGTTACTATAATTTTTAGTGGCTAGATAATATTGATGCTCGAGGGTAGTGGTAAGGATGATGGTGACAGTGGTGAAGTCTGTCACAATTTGAGCATCTCTCATTAGGGGATTCACATGTGCCGATTTGACATTTTCACATTAACACTTCCAAGTAGCCATGCTATTTTCCTTTTCCAGATGTGGAAACTGAGGTCTGTCCCTTACAGCTTGTCATGAGATTTCCCATAATGTCTCTCTCCTTTGTTTCCATTGCTCATCGTATAGAAGAACATACTGGTCAGTTGATCAGATGTTTTCCTTATTGAGTACATCAGGACTATGATATGCTTAGTGACCTTCATGAGACAATTACGTTGCATTCTCAGACAACTACAAATCCAATATCTAAAAGGGACATGGCAGAATGTCCCAAGACTGCCCTTTTCTCTGAGTTATTATTTTTTTAATGAAGGTAGGCCTCAGAGTCAGACAGCTCTCAGCCCCCATCTCAGCATGAACACTTATTAGATAAATGGAGTCAGCAAGTCACTTAACCTCCTGAGTCCCCATTTCTCCTGTAAAACACACATAAGGAAACCTATATGGCAGGATTGTGCAATTATTGCTAACTTACATAAGGAAGCTAACTCAAGCCCTAACACTTTGTAGGCATTCATTAAATAAGATCGTGAGTTGACAATGTTTTTACTTCAGTGTTTTGCCTAGAAACCTGCAGCCCAACATCCTTTGCACCCTCTGATTATCTGGTGCTGCTTTCAGTCTCATGCATGAGAAGAGCACACTCAACGGGATGAGAAGAGTGTGTTCAATTCTTTCCTTCATTAGGTTTTGAGTCTGCAGGCTCATGTGTCTGCTCTACTGCCTTTCTGAGCTCTGTCTGCATGGTAGGGAGGAGTAGAGGGGAGGGACTGTCTTTCCGGTTACGGTAACTTAGCCAGTGCCTAAGGTACAGCCATCTGTTCGACTTCTGATCTCAGGAGGCACATAGGAAAATGGGAAGAGAGCAGAGGGGTCTGCATGTGGGGAAGGTGGAGCTGAGGAGGCAAAGACTTCACTAAACTTGCACATTTCATATTGAAATTTTAGCAGGAGGTATAACTGTGCTGACTTTCTTGAATGTTAAACAGTTTGGAGGGGAGAGGGGGAAAAGGCACGGAATTAGACTAAATACCAATCTGACATAGATTTTTGATTTTTCATTGCTATTCAAGTAAGAATATAAACACATGAGCTTGTGCTATGATGGCAAATCTCTAGACTTGTAAGGGTATGTTTTTGCCCTTTTATGGTTTTTGTTCATGGGGTATGCTGGCTCCCACGATGTCTTTGCATTTCACAATTTATAAAATTCATAGACAGAAGATAATCTTGGTACTTCTCTTACCATCTCCTGTGCACATGATTCCAGACACCCCAACAGATTCTAAAAGCAGCAACATGTAGCTCTGAAGCTAGAGAGCAAAACACAATTGTGAATTTGCTTATCCTTTCTTGCTCTGGACATTAACCAGAGTTGGCTTTTTATCCCCAGACATATCAATATAACAGCACAGGGGAACACAAAGCAAATTGCTTTTGACCTCTTATTTACTAGTGCATTAAATTACTAGGGCACTGTCTTCTACTTTTGTAGATTTTAAACTAGATATTCTGTAGTCCACCCAGAGGTCACAGGGATATTCTGTCTCTAGAACTGTTGGAGTATGCCTATGTTCAGACTTGTTTTTAAATGTTTCTAGGAGCAGAGACTGTAAATATTTGAGTACACACTCTGGTTTTTACATTCTGCCCATGGGAGTTCTATTTGGGGGTGGTGGTGTGGGTTAGTGAGCGGGTCTCTAACTCCCTCCCCTGTGTCAGCCTCTCTCTCTTTTATCTTTGAGGTTCTATATTACATTGCATTTGGTGCCTTAAAGATTTTAAAATAAACCACTTTCACAAAGGAGTTCTAATACACAGGAAAGTAATCTGTGAATGCACTGTTTTTACGTTGACTTAGCATTTCTGATTTGGGTAATAGGCAAAACTGGCAAAGGAGTTAAGGATAAAAGGATCATGCATTATCCATTATATCTTTTTAAACATAGAAACATGGCTCCTACAATATTTAAGAAACAAGTAGTCAGTCCAATTAACATGTTATCGGAAGGAAGAAAGACATTCTACAGGAGTTTTCTGATTGGGCTTTTAAAAAATATATTTTTAAAGTACAAACATGCTCACATAATGAAACTTTTTATTGGATTTCTAATATACCTGTGACACCAGCTCAAATTAGGAAACAAGACTATTTGATGTTCATGTACTGACTCCCCCACTCCCTCCTAGACAAACTTATTCAATGATGTATCATAACTTGAAATGAGAAAGAAAGGTGGTCACATTAATCTGTATTCAGAATTGACAGAGTTCCAAATCATGTGGACATTTCCTGGTACCACACCTCTCAAAGGTCTCCAGTCACTTCATGAGATACAAATGTTTAAGCACAGTGAAACAATGCCCAGGGTGTGATCCAAGACCAATGATGATGAGGGTGAGGCAAGTTTAATCAACTGCCTACAGTATTAGTTATAACAGGGACACAGTAGCTCTCCATTGGACATGCTTAAAATTCACCTTTGCATCCATCATTCATG
This sequence comes from Panthera onca, assembly GCF_046562875.1. Taxonomy (NCBI): domain Eukaryota; kingdom Metazoa; phylum Chordata; class Mammalia; order Carnivora; family Felidae; genus Panthera; species Panthera onca. Next base: position 57,710,343 of record NC_138339.1, read on the forward strand.
CACACATATACATACATACATACACAGGTACACACACAAATACAATAACATCCACACGCACACATCTCAAATGGTCTGTCAGTGATTAACAAGTCAACCTTTTTACGTAGAAGGATAATCTGAAAAGTTCATAGTGAACTGTGTTACAGCTCATAGGATTAGTTAATTAGACAAAGGCTTGCAGGCAAGATCTCTGTAGTCTGTTCTGTGAAAGTGATGGAACCCACTTAGGCAACTGATGAAAAAAGCAGTGTGAACACTCTTCAAGGGAGGAAATGTGGAATGTAACGGAATAAAACCTCAGCATAGCAGTAACGAGCTGGCAAAGGCATTGCCATCCAATGATTGCCATTTGTCAGTGCCGGAAAAAGCAGAGGCTTGGGGAAAAGATTTATAATTTTGGTTACCATCTTTCCTACTGCTTCAAGGCAATTTTAATTACTTTTTAAAATCAGTCTCTAAACTTGCATTCCCCCACATGAATTGTTGACCTTCACTTTCAAGGACAGCTATACACAGAGTGCTTGTCCACAGTAGGAAATACATGCATTTTATTAGATAAAGGATGGATATATAGCCATATTTGGATTAAAACCGATATTCTATTACTTTAGAAATGTGTTAAGAAGAAATATATGTCAGCAAATGCTTCGTCTCACAGTGTAACTGGCTCTTTGTGGTCCTTCCTAGTGGCTACAACGGTGTTTCTTTATACTAAAAGTCGTAAACATAACAACCTGTATTTTCCAGGAAAGGGGGGGGGGTTCAAATAAGTGAAGCACAATGGTGATAAAATCAAAAGGAGTGGTAAAATGATAATACTAATAGTACTAATAATACTAATAATGAGTAACCTCACAGATTAGGTACTTGTTTCCATGATATGGAGTGTGAGCCCAAGTTTTCCCAATTGCCTGATTAAAATTTAAGAAATTAAGCTTTTTAGTTTGATACAACTGTAGAATCATGTGCAATTTCAAGAAGTGGTACAGAGACATCCCCTAGTACCTTTTAGTCAATTTCCAACACTAGCAACATCTTGCCAAATTGTAGTACCATATCACAACCAGGATATTGACTCCATTAAGGCAGGGCAAGACACAGAACATTTCCATCACCAGAGGATTCCTCCTATTATCTGTTTATAGCCACACCCACTTCTCTCACACCCTGGCACCCTCTTTAACCCTGAAGACCATTGATGTCTTCTCATTTCTATAATGTTGTCATTTCAAGGATGTTATATAAATGGAGCATATAGTATATAACCTTTGGGATTGGCTTTTTCACTCAGCATTACTCTCTGTAGGTTCACCCTCATTTTTATGTATATTAATAGTTCATTCCTTTTTATTGCAGAGAAAGATTTCATATCATGGATATACCAGAGTTTGTTTAACCAGTCTCCCATTGAAAGGCGTCTGGGTCGCTTCTACTTTGGGACTATCAAGAATAAACATTATTCCATAAAAATTTGTGGACAAGTTTTTATGTGAACACAAATTTTTATTTCTCTGTGATAAATGCCCAGCAGGACAATTGCTGGGTTTTATAGCAATTGCACATTCAGTGTTTCTTAAAAACTGTACTTTTCCAAATAAGACATGTAGCCACATGAAAAAATACTCATCATCACTAACGATCAGAGAAAAATCAAAACCATGATCAGATATCATCTCACACTGGTCAGAATGACTGTTATCAAAAAGACAAGAAGTAACAAGTGTTGGCAAGGATGTGGGGAAAAGGGAACCCTTATTCACCATTGTATTGGTGTGTCCACTACAAAAAGCAATATGGAGGTTCCTCAAAAGTTAAAAATAGAACTATCACACAATCCATCAATTCCATTTCTAGTTGTTTATCTCTTCACCAAAATGAAAACATTAATTCCAAAAGACCTAGGCACACCCTTGCTTCTCACAGCATTATATACAGTAGCCAAGATAAGGAAGCAAACTAAATGTCCATCAGTAGGTGAATGGATGAAGATGTGTGCACACACATAGGAGAATAAACAAATAGCTAAATTGTTTTCCAAAGTGGCTGTGCCATTTTACATTAGGGCAGCAGTGCATGAAGATCCAGTTTTTCTATATCCTTGTCAGTACTTTGTGTTGTCACTATTTTTATTTACTTTATATTTGAAAGAAATGTTTAGCCATTCTGACAAGGCTGTAGTAATATCTCATTGTGGCTTTAACTTGGATTTCTCTAATGGCTAATGATGATGAACACCTTTTATGTGTTTATTTATCATTTGTGTGTCCTATTTGGTGAAATGTTGCTTCTTGTCTTTTGCCTATTTTCTAATTGGATTGTCTGGATTTTTTACAGTTCAGTTTTGAGAAATACATACGTATTCTCAATACTTAACCTCTTACCAGTTTTATGATTTGTATGTAGGTTCTCTTAGTCTGTAGACTGTCTTTTAATACTCTTAACAGGATCTTTTTCAGAGCAAGTGTTTCATTTTGATAAAGTTCAATTTATTAATTTTTCATTTCATAGATAATGCATTTGGTGTCAAGTCTAAAGATTTCCTCCTTTCTACTTCCAAAGTTTTATAGTTTTTTCTAAGCCTTTCCTAAAAGTTTTATGCTTTATATCTAAGTAACTAGATCCATTTTGAGTTTTTATTAATTAATTAATTAATTTATTTATTTATTTTTAGAGAGCAAGTGAGGGAGGGGCAGAGGGAGAAGGAGTGAAAGAATTTCAAGCAGGCTCCACGCCCAGCATGCAGCTTGACATGGGGCTTGATCATGACCTGAGTGGATCATGACCTGAGTCAGACACTTAACAGAGTGAGCCACCCAGGTGCCTCTTTGAGTTAATCTTTGTTGTAAGTAGGAAAATAAGTCAAGGCTCTTTTCTTTGTTTGTTTTTGGGTTTGCTTACTGATGTCCAACTATTTCAGCACCATTTATTGAAAACGTTATCTTATGTCTGTTGAATTGCTTTTGCATTAAAAAAAAAAAAAGAATCAATTGGGTGTATTATTGGTGGGTCTGTATCAAGGTTCTCTATGGTGTTCTCTTTAATTTATGTGTTTGTCCCTCTGCCAGTGTCACACAGGATTGATTACTGCAGGTATGAAAGTTTTAAAATTGGGTAGACTGATTCCTCCTACTTTCTTCTTATTAAAAAAAAAAACAAAAAACAAAACTTTTAGTCATTCTAGTTCTTCTTCCTTTCTATATAAACTTTAGAATAATCTTGTCTCTATTTACAAAAATTTTTTCTGGGAGTTGATAGGAATTACATTCAGTTTGTATGTCAATTTGAGGAAAATTGTTTTTTTGTTTTTTTGTTTTTTTGTTTTTTTGCTATGTTGATTCTTCCAATCCATAAACATAATATGTTTCTCCATTTATTTACATCTTTAATTTCTTTCATCACTGTTGTGCTGTTTTTACCCTTTAATTTCTATATATGTGTTGTTAGACTTACATCTAAGGATTTCTCTCTTTTTTAAAAAAAGATAGTATCATATTTTACATTCTGGTACCCGTGTGTTCATTGCTAGTAAACTGAAATGCAATTGATTTTTTTTTTGTATGTTTATCTTATATCCTATTATCTCACTGAATTAATTTATTTTAGGAGTTTTCTTAGGATTTTCTGCATAGGCAACCATGCCATCTATAAACAGGGACAGTTATATACCTTCTGTCTGCTCTATATGCCTTTTATTTCTTTTTCCTAAGTTATTGCACTGGCTAGAAGTTCCAGCACTATTTTGAATACGTGATAAGAGCAGACATTCTTTCCTTGTTCTCATTCGTAGGGGAAGGACTTTAGTGTTTCACCATTAAGTGTAACATTATCTGTAGGTTTTTTTGTTGTTAACTCTGTCAACTTGAAGAAGTTTTCTCTATTCCTGTTTTTCTGAGAGTTTTTATCATTAGTAGATATGGATTTTTGCCCTATGCTTTTTCTACGTTAACTGATATTATTGTGTGATTTTTCTTCTTTAGCCTGTTTATACAGTGGATTGCATTTATTGTTTTTAAAATACTGAGCCATCCTTGCATCCCCAGAATAAACCCTGTTTTGTTATGATATATATATATATATATATATATATATATATACCATATATATATACACACACATAATATACCATATAATTAAATATCTTTACTAGTTACAAGGTTATTCAAATGATGTATCTCATTTTATGAAATATGTTTATACGGTGGATTGCATTTATTGTTTTTAAAATACAGAGCCATCCTTGCATCCCCAAAATAAACCCTGTTTTTTTATGGTGTATATATTATACCATATATATATATATATATATACACACACACATAATATACCATACAATTAAATATCTTTACTAGTTACAAGGTTATTCAAATGATGTATTTCATATTGGGTGAGTTGGGATACTTAGTTATTTGAGGAGTTGGTCCATTTCATCTTAGTTGTGAAATTTATTTTTGTAGATTTCTTTGTGGTATTCTTTAAGAATCTTGTTCATGTCATCAGGGTCTCTAGTGATCTCCCGTTTCATTCCTGATATTGGTAATTTGTGTCTTCTTTGTCAGTCTTGCAAGAAGTTTGCCAATTTTATTGATTTTTTCAATGATCAAACCTGTTTCATTGCTTTTCTGTATTGTTTTTGTGTTTTCAATTCCATTGAATGTGGCTTTTTATTATCTCCTTATTTTGGGTCTATTTTTTTCTTCTTTAGATTCTCGACATGGAAGCTTAGATTATTGATTTGAGGATTTCCTTGTTTTCCAGTGGATGTGTTTAGTTCTGTAAATTTCCCTCTCAGCGCTGCTTGTGCAGTTTCTAACAAGTTTTGTTATGTTATATTTTCATTTTCCTCCACTTTAATGTATGTTTTGATCTCACCTGAGATCTTTCTTTCACCCATGAATTATTTAGGAAAGTGTTTTTTTAGCTTTCAAGTGTTTGGAGATTTTCTTCTTTTTATTGATTCAGGTTTGATTCCATTATGCTAAGAGAACATACTCTGTATGATTTCAATTCTTTTAAAATTTTTAATTTTTGTTTATGGCCCAGGCTGTGTTCTCTCTTGATACATATTCCAGAGACACTTAAAAGGGTATATACTCTGCTGTTATTGAAAGGAATATTCCATAAATGTTGAGTAGACCCTGTTGATTGATAATGTTTTGGGGGATTTTTCTTTTTTTTAATTTTATTTTAATTTTTTAATTTACATCCAAGTTAGTTAGCATATAGTGTAACAATGACTTTAGGAGTAGATTCTTTTATGCCATCCCCCCTCCCACAATCCCTCTAATAACCCTCTGCTTGTTTTCTCTATTTAAGAGTCTCTTATGTTTTGTTCCTCTCCCTGTTTTTATATTATTTTTGCTTCCCTTCCCTTGTGCTGATCTGTGCTGTGTCTTAAAGTCTTCATATGAGTAAGGTCATATAATATTTGTCTTTCTCTGACTAATTTCGCTTAGGATAATACCCTCTAGTTCCATCCACATAGTTGGAACTAGCAAGATTTCATTCTTTTTGATTGCCGAGTAATACTCCATTGTGTATATACCACATCTTCTTTATCCATTCATCCATCGATGGACATTTGGGCTCTTTCCATACTTTGGCTGTTATTAATAGTGCTGCTATAAACATTGGGGTGCATATGCCCCTTTGAAACAGCATACCTCTATCCCTTGGATAAATACCTAGTAGTGCAATTGCTGGGTCATAGGGTAGTTCTGTTTTTAATTTTTTCAGGAACCTCCATACTGTTTTCCAGAGTGGCTGCACCAGTTTGCATTCCCACCAGCAGTGCAAAAGAGATCCTCTTTCTCTACATCCTTGCCAACATCTTTTGTTGCCCGAGTTGTTAATGGTAGCCATTCTGACAGGTGTAAGGTGGTATCTCATTGTGGTTTTGATTTGTATTTCTCTGATAATGAGTGATGTTGAACATTTTTTCATGTGTCAGTTGGCCATCTGGATGTCTTCTTTGGAGAGGTGTCTATTTATGTCTTTTGCCCATTTCTTCACTGGATTATTTGTTTTTTGGGTGTTGAGTTTGATAAGTTCTTTGTATAGATTTTGGATACCTACCCTTTATCTGATATGTCGTTTTCAAATATCTTCTTCCATTCCATTGGTTGCCTTTTAGTTTTGCTGATTGTATCCTTCGCTGTGCAGAAGCTTTTTATTTCCATGTGGTCCCAGTAGTTCATTTTTGCTTTTGTTTCCCTTGCCTCTGGAGACATGTTGAGTAAGAAGTTGCTGCGGCCAAGATCAAAGAGATTTTTGCCTGCTTTCTCCTCAAGGATTCTGATGGCTTCCTGTCTTACATTTATGTGTTTCACCCATCCATTTTGAGTTTACTTTTGTGTATGATGTAAGAAAGTGATCCAGGTTCATTTTTCTGCGTGTTGCTGTCCAGTTTTCCCAGCACCACTTGCTGAAGAGACTGTCTTTATTCCATTGGATATTCTTTCTTGCTTTGCCACAGATTAGTTGGCCATACGTTTGTGGGTCCATTTCTGGGTTCTCTATTCTGTTCCATTTATCTGAGTGTCTTTTTTTGTGCCATGGGGAATTCTTCTGTCTCCTTCTTGATTTTCTGTCTAGTTGCTTTATCCATCAGTGGGACTCCAGTGTTGAAATCTCCAACTGTAATTGTATATTCATTTATTTTTTTTTTCAGTTCTATCATGTTTTACTTCACATATTTTACAATTCGGTTTTTGGTACATACCTATTTAGAGTTGCTGTTTCTTCCTGGAGGATTTGTCCTTTCATCATTACATAATTTTGTTTTCTCTCTCCGCTGATTTTCCTTTCTGTAAAGTCTGCTTTAAATAATATTAATATAAACCCTCTTGTTTTCTTTAATGTTTGTATTATGTATCTTTGCTGTAGTTTTTCTTTCAACATGCCTACACCATTATATTTAAAGTGACCTTGTTGACAGCATAGAGTTAGGTCGTATTTTTTTAATTTAGTCTGCAGATCTCTGTCTCTTAATTTGTATATTTAGACTACTTACCATTTAATGTAATTATTGCTATTTCATGAATAAGTGTGCCATTTTATGTTTTGTTTTCTATTTATTCTTTTGTTTTATTTTTTACTTCTCTCTTCTTCCTACTTTCCTGTGAGTATTGAATGTTTTTTAAAACTCCATATTGACTTATCTAAAGTGTTTTTGAGTACATCTCTTTGTATAACTTTTTTAGTTTTTACATTATACTTACATATTTTATCACAGTTAATGACCTTCATCATTTTACCAGTTTGAGTGAATTGTGGAAACCCTTCCTCCCTTTATGTCACTTTACCGTCCCCATTTATCATATAATTTCATAAATATGTTCTCTGTATGCATTTAGAACCTCATCATACAGTGTTATAATTTTTACTTTAACCTTTGAAAATAATTTGGAACACTCCAAAGTAGAAAATGTACAGGGTTTACTCATAGTTTTGCTTACCATGTCTTTTTTTCCTTTCTGATTTCTCCTTTTATTATTTCTAAAATTTCTCTTTTCATTGTTTCCTTTCTGTTTTAGAGAACTGTTTATTCCTTTAGAATTAAGTCTGCTGGTGGTAAATTATCTTAGTTTTTTTTAAATGTTTCCAGGCATTTATTTTTTTATTAAATATATTGTTAAATTGGTTTCCATACAATACCCATTAGTCATAGCAACAGGTGCCTTTCTCAATGCCCATTACCCACTTTCCCTTTCCTGCACCCCCATCAATCCTCAGATTGTTCTTAGTATTTAAGAGTCTCTTACAGTTTGCCTCACTCCTTCTCTGTAACTTTTTTTTTCCCACTTCCCCTCCCCCATGGTCTTCTGTTAAGTTTCTCAGGATCCACATGAGTGAAAACATATGGTATCTGTCTTTCTCTCCAGGCATTTAATTAAAAAAATATATCCATTCATTCATTTGAGTTCCAATGTAGTTAACATGTAGTATTAAATTCCTTTCAGGTGTGCAAGATAGTGATTCAACAATTTCATATATTAGTACTCTTCAAGATAAGGGTACTCTTAATCCCTTTGACCTATTTCGCTCCTCCCACTTATCCTCTGGTAACCATCTGTTTTTTCTCTATAGTTAGGAATCTGTTTTTCAGTTTCTTTCTCTTTCTCTCTCTCTCTCTCTCTCTCTCTCTCTCTCTCTGTCTCTCTGTCTCTCTGTCTCCTTTGATCATTGTTTCGTTTCTAAAATTCCACATGTAAGTGAAATGCTATGATATTTGTCTTTCTCTGACTAATTTCGCTTAGTATAATACCCTCTAGTTCCATCCACATAGTTGCGAATGGCAAGATTTCATTCTTGTTGTGGCTGAATAATATTCCATTATATATATATACACATATATGTATATGTACATATATATGTATATGTGTATATATACATATATATGTATATGTACATATACATATATGTATACATGTATATATGTATACATGTATACATACATGTATATATGTATACATGTATACATGTATATACGTATATGTATATACATATATGTATATGTATACATACATACCTATATACCACATATTCTTTATACATTAATCTATCAATAGATACTTAGGTTGCTTCCATAATTTGGCTACTGTAGATAATGCTGAAATAAACATGGGGTGCATGTATCACTTTGAATTAGTGTTTTTGTGTTCTTTGGGTAAATATACAGTAGTGGGATTACTGGGGTAGTTCTATTTTTAATTTTTTGAAGAACTTTTATGCTGCTTTCCACAGTGGCTGCACCAGTTTGCATTCTCACCAACAGCGCACGAGTATTCCTTTTTCTCCACATTCTTGCCACACTTGTTTCTTATGTTTTTGATTTTAGCCATTCTGGTAGGTGTGAGATGATATCTCATTGTAGTTTTGATTTGCATTTCCCTGATGATGAGTGATGTTGAGCATTTTTCATTTGTGTTGGCTATCTATATGTCTTCTTTGGAGAAATGTCTGTTCATGTCTTCTTCCCATGTTTAATTGGATTGTTTGCTTTTTTGGTGTTGAGTTGTCTCTGTTTTTATATACTTTGGATACTAACCATTTGTCAAATATGTCAGTTGTAAATATCTTCTTTAATTCTGTAGGTTGTCTTTTAGTTTTGTTGATTGTTTCCTTTGCTGTATGGAAGCTTTTTATCTTGATGCAGTCCAATATGTTATTTTTGCTTTTGTTTTCCTTGTTTTAGGAGACATATCTAGAAAGATGTTTTGGGGCCAATGTCAGAGAAATTACTGCCTATGCTCTCTTCTAGGATATTTATGGCTTCATGTCTCACATTTAGCTCCTTAATCCATTTTGAGTTTATTTTTGTATATGGGGTAAGAAAGTGGTCCAGTGTGTAGCTGTCTAGTTTTCTCAACACTGTTTGTTGAGAAAGAAACTGTCTTTTTCTCGTGCATATTCCTGCCTTATTTGTCAAAGTTTAATTTACCATGTAATTATGAGTTTATGTCTGGGTTTTCTATTCTCTTCTATTGATCTGTGTGTCTATTTTTGATATTGATAAATTATCTTAGTTTTTTTCTTTATTTGTGATGCCATGTTTTATCCTTCATTCTGGAAGGATATCTTTACTGGTTATAAGATTCTGGATTGAAACTTCCAATTTTTTTCAGCATTTGAAAAACATTGTGCTATTTCTTTCTGATTTTTATGGTTTCTGATGAGAAAACCATTTTCATTCAAATTGCTATGCTCTGTATTAAGGTAATTTTTCTTTCACTGCTTTCAAAATTATCTCTGTCTTAACTTTTCTGAAGTTTAACCATGATATGTCTTGATACGGATGCATTTGGATTTATTCTCTTTGGTGTTTGTTCAGCCTCTTGAATGTGTAGCTTTATGTCTTTTGCAAATTTGTGTGTATTTATCTGCTATTTCAGCACTTTCTCAGCCTTCTCTCTTTCCCCTTTCATAATGAGACTGACATAAATATTAGGTCTACAGCTCCCTAAGGCTCTTTGCATTTTTTCCCTAGGCTATTTTTTAATCTGTGGTATAGTTTGAGTAATTTCCATTGTCCAATTTTCAAATTTCCTCATTCTTTCTTTCATCCCTCCATTCTGCTCTTGAACCCATCTACTGTATATATTTAGATAATTTAATAATAATAATTAATAATAATTCTAAACAATTTAGAATTGTTTAGTTCTAAAAATTTCTTTTAGAGTCTTCTTTATATCTTCTATTCATTTCCTGAGACTTCTTGTCTTTTTTATGAGTCTCTATATTTTTCATTTAAGTGTGTCTGTAATTGCTCACTGAAGAGTTTTATGATGGCTATTTTAAAATCTATGTCTAATAAGTCCGATGTCTTGTCATCTCAGTGTTGGCATCTATTGATTGCTTTTTCCTTCAGCTTAAGATCGTTTTAGTTCTTGGTATATTTTTTTTCTTCTTTTTGTTGAAGCCTACACATTTGGTGTCATCATGTTATGAGATTCTATGTCTTACTTAAGTTTTCTGTTTTTGTTGGTTTCCTCTGACACTGTTCTGTCAGAAGAGAGATCCCACCTCATTACTGCTAGATTGGAATAAAAGTCCAGGTTCCTCACTCAGTCTCTGCCAATACCCAAGGGCAGGGAGCTCCTTATTAGAAGCTGTTGGGTGGGGAGGCAGTGGAGGAGTTCTGGCTCCCACTGATACTACCCTTGGTGTTAGGGTTAGGAGTGCCTCATTATTCCTTATTATTCCCACTGTTACCAATATCAAGTGACACTAACAACTACCAACAAGAGGCAGAAGGACTCATTACTGCTAGAGAAAGTGAAGGTCCTAACTCTCCACTAGGCCTCCTCCTATGCCACTCCAGCAGAGGAGAGTGGCATCTTACTACTCTCAGTGGGGATGGAAGGCCAAGCTCCCTAGGAGGAGAGGATGGCCTCATTATTTTTTGGAAGAGATGAAAATCCTGGCTGCCTTCTTAGCTGTCTCTGAAAGCACTGTTTGAGATGAGGATGCCTCGTCACCTCAGCATTGTGGAAATCTAGGCTCTTTCTCTGGCTTTTGCTGGTGAAAGTGGGATTCAGACCACTGTGTTTGCCATGTTGTTTGGCTAGAGGCAAGTGGTTACTATCTCAACATTTTCTTTCTTGTTGGACTTTTCTTTGTTAATCCTTTGGTGAGAGGCAACCTGCTTTTGTTGGAGCTTTTGTTGTCTGTGCCTATTGATGTTTCTGGGTTGCCAGTATCTTTAGCTCCAAGTCTGGGATATACAGGGCAAAAAGAAATTTCAGGAACTTGCCACAGTATTATTCATGAGTTCTGAAGGCCCTAGTTGGTCTGCCTTCTCTTTTTCCTCTCATATTCTTCTTATATTTGTTTTATATATTATATCCAGGGGTTTTCAATGTACCTAGTGGGAAGAATAGATAAAATATGTTTATTACAACTTTCTGGAAGCAGAAATTTCTAGACTGCCAAATTTTCATGATAAGCAGGAGATCCAAGTTTAGTATAAATTCTCCTGTGTTGTCTTTTTAAATCTTGAAAACTAATTTTTAAATAACAGGTAGGCTCAGGGCACATGGGTGGCTCATTTGGTTAAATGTATGACTTTAGGTCATGATCTCGCAGCTCATGGGTTCAAGCCCCACATAAGACTGTGCTGAGAGATCAGAGCCTGGAATCTACTTCAGATTCTGTCTCCCTTTCTCTCTGCCTCTTTCTGCTCACACTCTGTCCCTGTCTCTGTCTCTCTCTCAAAAATAAACAAAAAATTTAAAAAAATTTTAAATAACAGGCAGGCTGAGTGCAAAATGTCTGTTGGCCAACAGTCTGTGTACTCTGCTCAGTTCATTAAGAAATTAACTTTCTCTCACTAAGATTTGCGATTTTTTACCTCATATGTAAATTTCATTTGTCCAGAGATGGCATTGCTCACAAACTTAACTATCAAGGGAATACCCAAGAAAGAGGAATTTATCAGGAAAAGATCACTGGACAACCGAATGTCAAAATGTCCACCCACTGAAATTCTTGTACATTATGAATAGATAATAAGCATTTAGGCTTCCACTTAGAACATGATTTTTTTTAATATATAAAATAAAATCACATAACCACATATAGAAAGTCAGCCCACTTTCCAAAACACAATACAAATTAGAGGAGATAGGATTTCCTGAGTCAGGAACACCAAAAACATTAAAAAGTAAAAAGAAAAAATTTACAGTGAAGCAGAAGAGAAATCATAAAATTTACTCAAAACAGCCAATTTCCCAAAGAAACACTGGCTCCACAGTGTTGGTAGGCACAGTCTTGTATACTTTTAATAGGTGCTGAGGGTCTTCTTTAATCTGTGTGCAGTTCAAGTATTGATATTTATAATGAGAACTTTGAATTTTAGGCATTTATATTATTATTGCCACCCTCTGTCTTATGCAAGTCTATAACTACTTGGCTAAGAAAAAAATAATTATTCAGAGGGGAAAAAAATAACTACTTCTTATAGAGTCCCTACCATGTGTTAGTGTATTAGGTTTACCACAGTATTTATTTTAATTTTTATGACAACTTTAGGAAACAGATTCTGTTATTTTCCATATTAACTGGTTGAGAAATTGAACTTAAAAGTTTATGAGTAATTTTATAAAAGCTCTGGCTAATCAGTCACCATGATAAGATTTTCATCCAGTCAAGACTTCAGTGGTCATGCTCTTAACCAGTCTGTAATATGAATTCCAAGGTGTTGAGATCACATGTTTTAAACTAGGGAAGGTGATTTTTGGCATCTAGAAATTGCATTAATGTTAAGGTACTTGGGTTGGCTACATAGCAGCAAAAACTTCCATTCCAACATTGAGTATTTGTGTCCTTCAAGCAGGTCCTGGGGTCTTGATAGGTGACTCTCAAAGATGTTTCTCAGCTTCCTGGGTCAGGAACTATAGGCTCCAGGAAACTAAGGATTCGCTCTCCTATGAGTGATTGTGGCAGCAACACCACTGTGCTTGGTGTTCAGAGCAGGTGTACTCTCTTTTTAATTGCCGATTTTCAAACAAAATTGTCCATAATAACAGGCAGTATTTGCTAAAGTATATAAATAATATAAAGTAGGAGCGTTTATGAGATCCAGAAGGGACTCTTACTGTATAAAGACAAGAGAGGGATAACTTGGCTTCTGCTGTCCTGGGACAGATTCCATGCACATTACTATGCATACAGGCTATTTCTTTGGTATAAATAGGCATCCCATTACAATGTGGTGAATAGCCAAAGAAGAGCAGAGGGTTCTAAGCTACAAATCTGTTCACCTAATATTTTCTAATGTATTGAAGAGGTAGTGAGCAACAGTAGCCTGGAGAAAAATCATTATGCTGGGTCTGGGTTGTATTTCCCATTTTAATTAAATTTTGTGTATGTCCATTCTGTCCAGGCCCTCGCCCTATGGTCCATGCTCTTTTGCATGGCCAATGAAATCAGTAAGAGCCTATCATTTGAAACTTAGAGGCATCTAAGCTATTTTGTCATATTTGCTAGGCAGAAGGCTAGTGTTTTCTGAGGATGTTTGGCATACACTTTCAGGCTAAGGGTGTCAAGTGACAGACTGAAGGGCTCTCTGGTTGCCAGTTCATATGTTAAAGAGGTTCCTTCTCATCAGCTTATCTATTGCATTCAGTGCTCTTCCCCATTTTTCTTCTTAGCAGCAGATATCCCAGCAATGAAGAGAACAGCATGTGCAGGCGTAGGTTGATGATCGGGTGGTGGTACCAGTTAGACTTCTTGTGAGCATGATCTCTGTTGGTAGGTGACTAAGGAAGGGAGGGACCGGGTGTGTTTAAGACACAGTTCTGCAAAGAAAAAAACTGATTAGAATTTGCTGAAGGTTCATTAAAGAAATCAGAAGAGTATTGTTTGCCTGTGAAGAATGGCTTATGTTACTTTTTTTCAGACCCAACTAGGTAATTGCATATTAGTCAAATATGACTTGGTACCATCACAAAGCTTCAGTAGCATGTATTTATGCCTTATACACCTTTCTTTCACTTCTATTTATTTAATGTTGATATTTGCTTTACCCCAAACCCTCTCTAGCAAAAAGAGAATATAATTAAAGATGGGTAAAATCAGTTTTGCTTTGAACTGCTTCATAGTAAAATCTTGCAGTAGTGACAGACTTATCATGTCATCTGTATTCACATAGGGAAATCAAAACATGAATTATTTCACTACTCTTTTTTCTCAAAATCTATTAAACAGCAAAATAATTAACTTACTGTATCAAGTCATTCTATTTAGGCTGATTATTTCAATATATATTAAGTTGCAAAAAGAGATTGTGTGCTCTGAACACATTTCCTTTTTATGTTTTTATCTGAGTCAGAGCATGAGTCAAAACTGAAGGCAGCATTTCTTATAATCACAGTCTTGTTGTTTTCCTTTGATGTTTTTAGGTGGCCAAGTGAAAAGTACCAAAACTTTGGCCTCCCTTTTCTGAAAGCATCGGCTCTCTGTCAGATCTGGGATAATGGACGTAAAGGACAGGCGACATCGCTCTCTGACCAGGGGACGGTGTGGCAAAGAGTGCCGCTACACAAGTTCCTCCCTGGACAGCGAAGACTGCCGTGTGCCCACGCAAAAGTCCTATAGCTCCAGTGAGACTCTGAAGGCCTATGACCACGACAGCAGGATGCACTATGGAAACCGAGTCACAGACCTCGTTCACCGGGAGTCAGATGAGTTTCCAAGACAAGGTATGTAGAGCTGACTTCACTGAGTTGCTCTGAGCTGCCTTACATTTTTGACTTGTACAGTTGTGCGTCGATCACTGAGGTTGGTAAAAACCGAAGCACAGCCTGCTGGCATCATCTCCCCATTAGAGTTTAGTGTAAGAGAACAATTCTTTCATTGACCTGTATCAGAATCCTGTGGGAATTATAGAAGTGCCTTTTTTGTCCTGGACACTGTATCCCTTGACAATTTGGTGGTTACTTTGGAGCCCCACAGTAGCAGGTTTTGATAGATGAAATAAGGTACAGCAAAGTCTGGGCTCCATAAGGAGTAGTCCTGAGTTCATTCTGAATCCCTGTCCTCAGGAACAGAAAATTAGCTGTGGTTTTTAAACTGTTTTTTTTTTTTTCCTTTCCCTTGAACCCGCCCCCATACAAACTTCCAAGAGTTCAAATTTCTACTGTTTTACACGGTGAGCTTCTCAGATTCTGTTTGAACAAATGGTAAATTGATTATAACATATTCAAACCTCCCCTGTCCTGTGTAATATATAATTTCTTTCCACCTCATATGTGGTGTTAATCTTGAGTTATGCATTTGTCTTTTGGTGTTTCAGAGCATAGGTGAACCGATGTATGTTATTTAACCAATTCCACATATATAATTCTCCCTGCTACTTACACCAAATCTTATTTGTCTTACAGTATTTTGATTTCTTAAGGGAGGAGAATATTTTTCTCAAGTGCTAACAGTTGGCATTCTCTTCATATCCAATATCCATGTGGAAGTTTGTCATCACTTGTCAGGGGTTGCTGTAAATGTATGGATATATAGACTAAAGCATAAACAGTGCTGAGAGGCAGTATGGCTACGTTGACTCACTAGCTCCATGTCTTTTGCTTTGTGTACCAGCCTTGTCGTGTGTGATTTACATTAACAGCTTAGCAAAATCACAAGTGAATACACAAAAACACAGTGAATGAGCTGGGAAGGTTCACTTGACCAGTACCAAGGGTGGAGGCCCTGCCTGCTAGATTATAGCATCATTGTTTATCACATTGATTCTTTATTTCTTGTTTCATGTTCTGTTAGTGACTATAACAGCTAATGAGATACTTCATGAGATACTTCAACTTGTGTCTTAGTTCTTTAGGACTGCTGTAACAAAAGATCATAAACTGGTAGATTATAAACAATAGAAATTTATTTTGTATATGGAGGATAGGAAGTCCAATGTGCTAGCATATTTAATTGTCTGGTGAGAGCTAGCTTCCTGGTTCATTGACAGCTGTCTTTTCCTGTGTCTTCACATAGCTGAAGAGGGCAGGGGGAGTTTTCTGGGTCATCTTTTATAAGGGCACTAAACGCATTCATAAAGGTCTATCTTCATGACTCAATCACCTCCCCAAAACCCCACCTCCAAATACCACTGGGGATTAGGTTTCAATATAAGAATTTGGAAGGGGTGTGTGTCACAAACATTTAGTCATAGCAGCTTTGAAATTCTATTCCTGGTAGAAAACACCATGCATGTGTATTTTCTCTCTGTTACACACATACCATCACACAAATACACATACATACACACATGCATGCGTGCGCACACACACACACCTAACCCAGTGGTTATTCTAAAACACATGTTCTCCTATGCTCCCATAGCCTACCTCCAGTTTTTATATTTAACAGAATATTTAAAAATTCAGCATAGAAACAGTTAAAATTGTATTTTCACTGCAATTGTAGACTTTGCAGGATACAATTTTTATTTAATCTACACTCTCATTTTCTGAGTTATCTTCATGTAAATAAAGCACACTTCAAACAAGGGGTGGGTTACTTGAAAATTGCTCTGTATCACATGTCTTTGATCTGTGAGTAACTTCAACAAATGTTTTATTTCACTGAGTTGTCTCCTGACCCCAAAGTGCATGAGTGGGAATTGGGGGAAAATATGAAAAATCACAGCTTAATTAATTAAGGGAGTGTTCAAATTTCCAGTATAGAATAATAGGACCCTTATTTGTTATTTCCAAGAGCATCTCTAATACAAAACACAAATATTCTGAAAGGTGATGCACATTCAGCATGGTTGAAAGCCTTTCATTTTCTGCTGTATTTTTGGTTTTATTTATAGTGTTACTGCATACACTCTTGTTTCTTATGATTCTGTGCTGAAATGTAGACCCTTTTTCCTTAGTCTCATTAAAGGTGCATCCTGGTTTCTGGATCATTGTGCAGTGAGCTGTAGATCCTAGATTATTGTTGAATTGTGGATTGTCCTGTCACCTTTTCCCTTATTAATATTTACATAAAATGAAATCAAATGCTTGGGATTTTATGTTCAAATATACCTTTATTCTTCCTGTTTAATCTTGTTCCTCTCCATTGATAATAATGGAAGTTGCTTGGCCATATCAAACTCATAGCTTTGCAATTAACAATTCACACATGCCGTGTGTTGTTATTGAGCCCATATTTGTTTGTGTAATGTGTTTGCATGAATTAAAAACTGTGCAGGCCAAAAGTAGAAATGAAAAGGCATTGGAAAGTATTTGCATATGCAAGTGCAATTCCTTCTGAAGACATCTATGAATTTATGCATGAAAGTGTAGTCAGAGTCTGAGTGGATCTACTTTGATGGGTTCTAAAATTGAACTCAGGAAGTAAATAAGCACATATTTAAAGAGAGGAAGAACAGGAGATACAATCTGGTGAGCATCACATTCAACGTGAAACTTAGCTACTACAGAGAGGGTTAAAATAAATTTTACTCTCAGCAATAACAATAATTTTTAAATGTCATGCATTTCTCATTTTATTTTCTTATTCATGAAATCAAAGAGCAGGATCATTTCAGAACTTATTAGCCTAGAGATACATTAGCAAGGATCATGGTGGGATCATCTCCTGTGGTATTCTTATTTAAAACCCAAGACACTGATCATAAAACAAACATGCTTCTCACATTCAAGCAAGTTTGGCAAACACAGTTGGATGACTCTTCCGTTGCTCAGAGTGGAAAAGAATTGCCAGCTAGTAAAAGTGATGTGGGGCCAGGGTCAGACCCTGTCCAGTTCCCCTGCAAGTATCTGCAAGTATCAAAGGCAAGAAGCTGCCAGATCCCAGCAGGAGAGATAGGCTAGATGTTCCCATGAGAAGCTTATGGAAGCTCTCATCAAATTATATCTTCTTTGCTTGCTTTCAGCACAGAATCAGCCTCTGCTGCTAAGGAGAGACAATGCAAATTACCTGTCTGGCCTCTATTATTCTGGATCCTCCTGGTGTGAAGGGTGAAAAATGCTGACCTTAGGTCTATGGCCATTGGAGTAATTAGTAATTAGTAAATGACTAATTCTGCACTGAATAGCACCCTAGTAGTCTGAGAGTTAATGCACCTGACAAAACTGACCAGTGGTCTGATCTCTGGTTAGACCTAGCCCCAGGATAACCTGTGAAATAGATGCCACTTTAAATAATGAAGGTCAGCCAAGTGCCCAGGCAGATTGTCTGAGCTTGTTCTTTGGGACCCTGACGTTAGGGTGTAGAGCAGCACGACACACAAGACATTTTCCCATGGCTTGGGAGCCTAAAGTTAGAGCTGAGCTCTGCTTTGCATATTTATGTGCCTGTGACTCTGGTCCACACTCTATGTCTCACCATTTTCAGGTGTATTAAACATGATTAACAAGAACAACAAAAGAATAATGGCTGATGTTCACTGAGCACTTTTTATATGTTAGATGTCAGTATGAGAATTTTGCTTATATTGATTCAGATAATGTTCAAAACAATATTGTGAAGTGGATTTTATTAGTATCCCCTTTTTCATGGATAAGGAAGCTGAGGCATGGAGAGGTTAAATAAATCATCCCAAGGTCATAAATGTAGGAATTGATGAAGATAGCATTTAAATCCAGGAAGTTGGATTCAAGAGCTATGTTTGGAACTTGAGCCACTGTGTTTGATCACCTCCCAAATAAGTAAATAAATAAACAAAAATAAGACATTAAAGCCTAAGTCAAAAGCTATGGTGTTCAGTTTATAAAATTTTTAAATATCGACACCTTTAAACATTTCTGACTATAGGAACTACAGCTGCTAACGTTGATTGAATGTACAATGAACAAGACCACCAGCTCTGATGATGTATATTCCTATTCTCACCCATTTGCCTCCATTTCCATGGCTGTCCCAGACTCCCTGCGAGCCTGCCCACTTATACTAGCTCTCCACCACTGCTGTAGGAAAAAGTTCCTGCTGTCAGAATGTGTGCTAGGCTGTCTGCACCGATTCTTGGCCCTCGCCTATAGTCATCACCTCTTTGCACAACCTCTCAACCTGGAACACTAACCAAGAAAGGTGTTGCTATCTAAATGATATTGCTCAGGTAAGCAGAACTGACTGGTTTCTATGCTAGGCAAGGCCCAGTGGGCCAGAGAGTTCAGCCAGGCTTCTCATGGCTCAAAAAGCCTTTCTTTCCAGTTAGTAGCTCTCAAGTCTCTCGAGAGGGGGCCAAGATTGAATTCTTTCTCTGCATTTCGGGCTGTCTCTTTGGGTCAAGGTTGAAGAAAGAATTGGGGGAAGATTGGATTTTTGAAAATATGCTTCCATCAGTTCTCTCAATCGGTTCTAGCACAGAAATCACTTTCACCTACCCTTTGATGCACTGAAAAAATCCATAAAGACATAAACACATACATTTTAGGCTAAGTTTGGTTTTGGTAGTTTATAAGCCAATTTTCTTTCTTGTGGTCTTTAAAATAATTCGGGCAATATGTTTTACTCTGTGTAATTTGGCATAGCATAAATTTAACCTGTGTTAATGAGTTAAAAACTCACTAGTAAGCTAAAGTGTTATCTGAATTCATTCAATCAGTGTATAGAAGAGTTGTTGAAATACTCGGGAAACCTGTGAGCATTTCTGCCTGTATCATTGTCTTAAAGTAGTTATTTTTCCACTGCACCCAAAGCAACAGTTAGAAAGATTCTGTTTTGAAAACCCTAGACCTTTACCTACAAAGAACATGTTTTAAGTTTTAGTGAAGTTCAAAAGTTTGTCAGGTGAGTATTTGGAAGGCTAAAAAGTACCTTGAAAAGATTGCTTTTAATTTATTCATTTATTCTCCCACATCTAGGCAGAACTTCTTTTCATAAACTCAGCTGAGAATAAAATGCTGCTTCTTATTTTTTGGCTGTGTTGTTGAGTTGTTTTTTGTTTTTTTGTTTTTTTTTTTTTCTTTTTAGGAAAAGAGAATCTATAACCGTTCAGTGTAATATGATCCATTGTCTCCTTGCTGACTAACTTGAATCCTTTTAGCTTCCTTTGATAGGCATAGGGGAGAGCAGTTAAGAATGCAGACCCACAGCTAAACTGTATTCCAGTACTGATGGGTTCCATTAGTGTGAGCTTGATCCACTTCTAGAACATAGACTCTCTAAATCCTATTTTCCCCCTCCGTGAAAGTTCCCACCATTATAGTTATTGGGATCATTATGATTATGCATTCATCATTCTTTGGATGCTGCCAGTGTTTTAATAGGCACTGAATAAATGCTGGTGGTTATCATGATTGTCATTTTAAGCCTGTTGCCAACAAAAGTGGTCATCATCTGGTCTCCGCCTCTCATAATATTTCATGCAAGAGAAATATTTTTTGCCTCAGATTTGTTTCTTATGACTTGTAAAAACTCTGACATCTTCAAATCCAGAAGTTTTCTTCCAGTCATTGATAGAGCGTGTTTGACTCCCTATGTGCCATAACTTTTGCTACCAAAGATGAACATAAGTCATACATTATTTTCTTATTTTTAGAAAGGAAGGAAAGATACCATCTAACAACTGTCAGCTGATTTCAACATACTGTAAGAGAGTTGCTAGTCAGACAATTTTACAAGTGAAAGAAAGAAAGATGCTCTAAGGCAGTGTCATTGGATACAAGCTTTTTTTTAATGATGTTCATTTTATGGCATATAAACGTGAATTTTAGGGCTGGGTTTAATTAAGAGAAGACTTTATCCATATAAACTCTAGAGAAAAGTAATCCATTGTCATCACTCTATGTCCTTGTCACCTAGTGATTCAGTCTCCTCTGGATTTTCTTTATTGTAGTTATTGCTCTTCTAGGATTAAATATATATTTTTCAAACTCTGCTCTTTATGTTTGCCCAATTATTGTCCTTTAAACAGTTCTCTATTGTCAACTCTGCGTTCAACTGTAGATCTAACTTTTTTCAATTGTATTTCTTTTTCTGCTCTTTTTCTGTGGTAATTCTCCACTTTCACCCTTATCCCTCCGCTTTTTCTTTTCCACGGCACTTTCTCTGTAACACTCTAGTTCATATAACTTCAACATTCACTGTTTCCACTCTGCAAGGCTTTTTCAGTTACAAGTGAATGTAAGACAATATTCCTGCTGAAATGAGCTTATGCAAAAAATATGATGCTTTGTCTTATATCACTGGAGAATCTAACAATGCTTACACATACCATCTCTTATTTCTCATTCTCTATAATTGTCTTTATTCCTTGGAGATATGTATTTGAAGATGTCTGATGATAACCCCACTCCCATATTCTCTGCCCTCTGTAACATCACTGGAAAGAGTCAGATTCAGAGAAATGGGGCATGTGTCACTCGGATTTTACCTGGTCATGTTTTAGACTTAAGCCTACTTTGTGCTTGGAGATAGCTGTGGTAAGTGCCTCCTAAAGCTGGTGGAATGAATTCCAAATAGGAAAGTCGGGTTCTGATATCAGGAGTGGGTAAGGAATACTAACTGGCCTCATAACAAATGCTCCCTACCCTGCTAATGCTCAAGTCTAAGATAAATGGTCTTCCCAAGGTCCATTTAGACTTTTCTAACTGCTCCTGGAGTATGTCTTTTGAAATAGTCCAGTAAGAAACTTAATTGTCTTTTCCTCAAAGTCTGTTTCCATTTTTATATCCTAGCTTTTGGTAACTAGTTTCACAACTCTTACATTTTGGTCTTCCAAGAAGACTCTATCTTTTTTTTTTCCTTTATATTGATATTCACCAGATTATGATGGTTATTCTTTCTTATCTTTTTGTCTAATTTCCTCATTCCATGTTAAGCGTCCAGCATTTCAAGACTGGAAAACTACTTCAACATTTAAATTGCCTCCTTCCCTTAGTCCTTTCTCTGATACTTTTTTTTTTGTATCATAGATAGTATTGCATTTCTAAAACATCACCCTGTTTTTGCCCCTTTACCTTAATTAAATATATTTTGTGGTACCCATGAGGCAACTGTGTTAGGTTATGGAATATAGTAACGAATAATGCAAACATGGTCTGTAAGCACACAAAGCTTGGCAATCTTGGAGAAGAAAGATATAATAGACATGTACCTAGGTACTTCTGATAAACACCACAAAAGAAAATAGCGTCTGGTTCTGAAGTGGCATCTAACTCAGAATTGTGCATCAGGAATCTCAGAAATTGTGACGTCCTTTCATACACTTGAAGGATAAGGAGTTGGATGCTCAGAGTGGCAAGAAGGAGTTTTCAGGCAAAAGATAAGGCATATGCAAAGGTCCAAAGATGGCAGAACTTGGTCATTCCAAGAATCTAAAAGTTCAGGTTAGCTGAACGTGAAGTGGGGACAAATGAGCTAGAGTGGTAGCGTAAAACCAGGTCATGAAGGCTTTTTGAGGAGATAATTCTGGCTTCTGTTTCCAGAACATATTACAGAGAGACAAGATGCTCAGTGAGGTAGATTAGGAGAGTGTGTTTCATTGAGGCAAGAGAGTTTAATAGTCTGAACTGGAATAATGGAGATGGTTTGAAAAATGTTGTGCTACAAAGATTGTTGACTTTTTAGGACACTGTAAAATTAGAGGCAGCTATATTGTTTTGGGACTCTTGGGCATTGACTGCTTTCTTCTCCTGCAAAGAGAATATTACCTTTTTGATGTTGAGTTTACTTAAAGATACAGGAAAGGTCAATGTTTGTAAATAAGCCCTTAAATGTAAGTGCATAGATTGTTAGTTCAAATTCTCCTGGAATGGTTACATAGGCCTGTAAATAAGCCCTTAGATGTAAGTGCATAGATTGTTAGTTCAAATTCTCCTGCAATGGTTACATAAGCCTAAGCATAAAAATGTAACATTGTTACAAGAATTTGGATTTTTTTTTCCCCTCAACATTTTTAGGTGCCTGCTTATGCAAAGAGTAGCATCAGCAGCAGACTACCTCCTATGGATACAGGGCAAGTAAAATACAGGAAAAAAAAAAGCATCATGCTCTACCCACCTCCTTTCCACATGATCACAATACCTTGTTTGTTCTCTGTCTTTGGCTAAATAAATAAAAAAAGCTCATAGCATGTGTGTGGGGGCATATGTGTGTGTGTACAAGTGAGTGTGTATTTTATTTCTGCCGATTGATAACTTGACTAGCCAAGCTGAGGATGTTTAGAATGTGGGATCAAAACTTTCTGGCAACTGATGAGACAAGCAAGGTGAGGGAGAGAAGAAGATTCAAGGACTGAAGTTTCTGGTTATGGCAACTGTCCAAATGTTAGTACTAATCACTGGGGTTTTGAAACAGGGGATGAGCTGATGTGTGGGTAAAGTTAGTATGTGCAACTGTGGACCTTTTGAGTTGGAGGTGCCCTTAGGCCATGCACATGTAGATGCTTAATAGGCAGTTGAATGTACAGTTCTAAATTCTGCTGAGAGATTTGTGCTGGATAGAGATTCAGGAGTTGACAGCTAATAATGTTCATGGGACTCAGTGTGATCATCCAGGAAAAATGTGCAAGGAAAGAAAGAAGAAGCCCACATAGGAGCACAGCTGATCAATGGACAGGAAAAAGAAGAAGATCATCCAAACAGAGTGGGGAGGGGGGGACTTACTTTGCATCCTCTACTCAGTCTGAACTTGACCGACTCTTCCAGGCATAAATAAATAAAACAGTACTAGTTTTATTTCCCACTCCCCTACTCAGAGTTGGCCTCCTTTTGAACCCCTAAATCAGAGATCACAAAGTTAATGCACACAGGCATACTTAGCCCCTAGATATACTTAGCTGGGCTTATAAATTGCCTTAAAAATTTTGAATCCAGTGCCTGTAGCCAGTCTATTCACATTCCTCTTTGCCACAGGCCACATATCTTGCCTTTTGTCTTATACCAGTTCTCCCTTTTAGTCATTGACTTTACATACCCGACCCCCAAAGGCTCTAATGATAGCAAATATAGTGTGTACTTCCTATGTCCATTTCTTCTTTGTAGAATACATATCTGCCCATTCCAAATATTTTCTTCACACAAGGCTTAATGTATAGACCACTTCTTCGGTGAAACCTCTGCCATCTGATCTCTGGTGGCCCTTCACAAGCTGTTATTATTACTACTATCCTCTGTATGGGTGACTCAGCATACCCAGCCCATGGATTTCTGACTCCTGTGACTAGAGAGATAAACAAAGTGCTCTGCAGTTTTGTGCAGTGACTCATGGATGAAACTACAAGAGAATTTATTCTTATTAGTGGCTTGTTTCCTGTTCCAAGAAAAAGAATTTAAAGCACAGTTCAGAAAAGGAACTTAAACATGTGGGTTGTGTGTCTGTCCATCATGACAGTATCCAATCCCACATTGTGAAATGCCAGCTTGCAAGAGTTTTCTGCAATGCACTCTGACGCTCACATATTGAATTGCGTGAACATTTGCTTTTTGTGAGTATCACGGTAATACTATCAGATTTTCCACGCTGGTGCCACATACTGCGGTTATGCCTCTGTGGAGACCTACTGTGTCATATGTGTAGGAGGCCTTTGGTGCAGTGTGATCTGTGACAGGATGTAATTCCAACTGGAAGCTTTAGAGAAACTGCTGGGAGAAATGGAGTAATTGCCAAAGTCGGACTCACTATGCCTTACAGTCTGGGTCTGGGAGTGGTGCTGCCCCACCCACTGATGAATCATCCCACTGATATTATCAAAGGAGACATTACATTTTCAGTGTCATGTTTTAGGTTTATAATTTAATTTTCAGCTCTGGCAATTCCAGAAGCATCCCCAGGGACGTATGAAGAGGAGGAGGCTGGTGTGTACCCAAAATGAATTTGTGTTCATTTCTTGAGCACCTTAATTGGCATGCATATCTCACAAGCCCTCTTTCTCTCTCTCTGCTGCAGCCAAACTCCCTTGTACCAAGATACTCAATATTCCTCCTGCACTGACTGCTTTCCTTTCCACTCAACCTCAAGTCAGATCTACTTTAGTAATAAATCTCTGCTGGGAGCCATCAGAACAAATACTGAGTGTGCACATAGATATTAAAAATAAGTGCAACACAGACTTATTTAATAATGTCCAACAGTCTTTTATAATATTTGGAGTATTTTCCCAACATTACAATGAGCATTATCTTTAATGCATTTTTTTCCAAGATAGAATGGTCTTTTTGGGAATAAGAAAAAAAAAAAAAAAAAAAAAAGAGAACAAATCAGATGGGCTCTGTTGTATTCCCAGCTGAACCTGTTATCCTCCTTCCTTTTTAGGTCTTTTTCTTTGGCCAGAACCACAAAATGTGAAGCTTCTCTTTGTTCACCCTGATTTATGAATAGTAGGCATTGGGCAGTTGCTATCCCAGTGGGATGCATTTTATTTTAAAAATAGTTTGAAACACTTCCTTTTAAATCCCTCCACGTCTACAGCCACCTTGACTGTATAATACATGTTTCTCAGTTCGTCCTTGTACAGTTAAAGTCCATTTCACGTATGGGAATTAAAGCACAGAATTTACTTGTAGCACTTTGAACTAAAATGTTGAATTTATTTAGAGAGTAATTCCAGTGGATTAAATATATTTCTATGGATCTGTTTGCTGGAACATTGATAGAAAGGAGAAATACTACTTCTAATGTCCTCAAAAAAAAAAAAAAAATCCAGTCAACTTCAGGATGAATATCCATAGCCAAAACAAAGTCTTCTCAAAATGACTGCAAATTCAGGTGACACTACCAACTTTAAAAATACCTCTGTTCACCTGACAGCCTTGGGTTCAAGTTCTTCTTAGTTTACAGTGACAATTCGGTGAATGTTTATATTCTGACCCCCATTTGTATGTGATGCAAAAGCCCTGCCTGGAGATGACCCACTTAACACTTTCTGCTTCACAAACCCAGAGACTGAACAGCAGGGAGCCTACAGCAAAGTGCTGAGTTGTCTTAGCTGAGCAGTGAGGGGACAGTGAATGTGGCCACAGCACCCTGCCATTTCTGTCTCTGAATCAGGGGAACCTCATTAGATGCTTCTGGGGAGTTCTGAAAAGTTCCCATGCTCAAGCCCTTCCCAGGACTAATTAAATATGAATCACTGGGGTGTTGTACTCGGGTATCAATATTTTTATATAAACATCTCAAGGGATTGAGTGTAACTGGACAAACTCTATATAGAGTATAACCATTTCCTTGGTAACTGATCGCATTTCAAACATACAGGGACTCATGCTTAGCATAGTGACTTGGAATCTCACTTTTTACTCAAAAGCCCATAATTCTAGTTTCAGTCAAGCTTCCTAATTCTTAGAGGGTTTTGCTTAGTAAATGCCATGTAATGAGGAGCTCATTACACAGGATTTCCAAACCAGGAATGAGCAGGCATCTGCTCACTGTGTCCCAAGTATTGCACATCCTCGGTTGCCAGCATCCACCTCTTTGTTCTGAGTCAGAAGAAGCAAGTGGACCAATTCTTTTAGCCTTCCTACTTCTTTTTTTTTTAATTTTTTTAACATTTATTTATTTTTGAGAGACAGAGAGAGAACATGAGTGGGGAAGAGGCAGAGAGAGAGGGAGACACAGAATCCAAAGCAGGCTCCAGGTTCTGAGCTGTCAGCACAGAGCCTGATGTGGGGCTCGAACTCACAAACATTGAGATCATAACATGAGCCGAAGTCGGACACTTAACCAGCTGAGCCACCCAGGTGCCCCTAGCCTTCCTACTTCTTATCTGACATTTGGTTAAACATTAAAAGTGAGGATTTAATTCGAGCATCTGGCTTGGCATGTAGCATGTAATCAATTAATTATATCAATGGATCTAACATCTTCACCATCAAAGCAGTAATGGTGATTTGAAGCCTATTGGAAGAAACACCATCAAAGTATGTTTATTTTGAAAGTGAAGCCAGTGAGGAAAGACCATGTTAATGGGGGGTCCCTACTTGCTTTTCACTGTGAATATTTGTTAAGTCTAGGAATAGTTCAAGTAAGTGTGAAAAGTCCAACATTCATAAGAGAACACCAGTAAGGTTAAGGAATGAAGCAAGCTGTGTTTTCAACTGTGTATCATGGGGGATACTGTCCCAATTTGGATTGTGTGTGTTCAGGCAGTGCCTTTCAGCTGTGGAAGTTTGGTGCTTTTGGAGAATTCAAGTCTAGTGTTCTAGATGTCACAACTTTTCAAGAAAATGAGAAATCTGGATCTTTTTCTCCATAAAATCCTCAGGTTTTAAATGTTGTAATGTACTCTTGGAGCATGTTAAGTAAGCTCTACACAGCATGCTGGCTTTTTTCCTCACCCTGGAATTTTCTGACAGTAAGTTGCTGAATGCCCTTGAGGATGAAGACAGTCAAGTATAAGCAATCCCAGAATTAGCACCCATAGAGCCACCTTGATCAGTGGGTTCAGAAGTCAATGGATAGGAAGCTGATGATATATGCTTCTCTCCTTCATCCTGAGAAACACAGCCGAAGGCTCCTTGGAAGGTTCCAGCACCATCAATACCAGGTACCCACAGCGGTGGACAAGTCTATCACTCTTCCTTATATTGGCTCTCCCTCCTGTCCTGTTTTCACCCCGTCCCTTACTTCTCTTTTGAATCACTTCCTAAATACAGTATGTATTCACAAGAATTCTTCTCAGCCTTTGCTCTCAGGGCACAGTGTGTTAAGACCTTTGGCAGCTAAATAATTTTGAGGTACACTATGTAGGCCAAATCAAGACTGTCTATCTGGGAGATGTAGCTCCCAAAACTGCCAGCATAGGACATCTTCACTGGGAAATGGTTGATTTAACAAGAAGGTGCTGAGCTTGCATTACAGATTTACTAAATTTACTAAATTTTAGAATGTTTGTGATTTGCTTTTTATTTTGTTTTACATAAGAAACATTATGATTTCTGTTTGGCTGGTTAGTTTTTTTTTTAATTAATAAACTTTTAATTTTAGAATACTTTTAGATTTCTCTGAAAGTTGCAAAAATATTGAGTTCCATGGTTGGTTGTTTTTGTTGTTGTTGCTTTTAGTTCATGTGCAATTTCTCACTACATGCCTAGGAAACATGATATTGGTTTCTCCCCCTTGGAAGCCATCACATTAGATCTCTGTGCAGAATAGCAAGCTGTAAATATGCCCTTTAAGTTCCTCGAGGATGAACACAGTGCCTCATTCATCTTTCCTTCCCCTTTTGTACCAGCTACAGTGCCATTCACAGAGACATTTAATACATGTTTGTTGATCAGAGGTTCCCATCATACACTAGAATCTGGAGGGATCATATCTGGTCCAAAATTTCTCCCACACCCTTTCCTACCCCCTTTCCACCTCCTCATAGGGCATCTGTGTTATTTCAGTTTGGCTACAGTAGATTGGGAAGGAGCACTGGAAGGCAAGTTTTTATACTCAAAGCTGACTTTGCCAGACCCCCTACTCTCTCTGCATGATCAAGTGATCTTTGTTGCCAAACAAAGCCAGAGCTGCCTCTTGGCCGCCCCCGGTACCATGAGAGCTTTCTAGGACATGCCTGTGCACTGCATGTCAGAATGTATTTTTAGCCAAACTCTGAGTGAAAGCCAACATGCATTTTGTTTCTTTTTTATATCCTCTAAGCACATATCTTACTTGTTTTCTGGGTGACTAACAAAAACAGTAATAATAGCACATGCTGTAATTTCAGCTTCAGATTTCAGAGACCTTTATAAAGTCTTTTATTAACCCTTTCCAGGAAACTCAAATGGCTTGATCTCAAAGCTGTAAGAACTAGAATTAATATCTGTGTGAACAACTTGCTTTTGTTCAACCTCAGTTTACATCTTAAGAAAATGATTTGTCATAGAATGTTTAATTATGTAGTAGCTTAATACTGTAAGCTACTTGCTTTTAGTCTTTAACAGAATTAGAAGGATTCAGCATGCTAAGGCAGGGATTCAGCATATTTTATAAAGGGCTGGGTCAGAGATGAAATGAACAGAAGGAATCTTCTTTCATAGAGTTTTGTTGTTTTTTTTTAAATGATAATACTTCTCATTGCATACTTTTTTAATGTTTATTTTTGAGAGAGAGAGAGAGAGAGAGAGACTGAGCGAGCATGAGTAGGGGAGGGGCAGAGGGAGAGAGAGTGGAAGATACAAAATCTGAAGCAGGCTCCAGGCTCCAAGCCATCAGCACAGAACCCGATGTGGGGTGTGAACCCACAAACTGTGAGATCATGACCTGAGCCAAAAGTAGACACTTAACCAACTGAGCCACCCAGGCACCCCTCATTGCATACTTTTGAAACACTGGGTATTCTTCAGTGACCTTAGATGTATCAATTCACTATCACCCCATTTTAAAAATGGAAAGACTGAAATACAAAGATCATGATAATCAGAGCTAAGGGGACAGTGGGAATTCATTTGAGGATTTTTCAGCTGGAGAGCAATAGAATGTTACTAAGGTACAAAGAAGTCCCTGACTTCTCAGAAACAAGTCCTAAGGAAGAGTGTAAGCAGGAAGAACAGGTAAAAGCCCTCCAGGAATACTTTAAGGGGAAACAGCCTTCCACTTCCTAGAGGTGGTTCAAGTGTGTCTGACAGAAACTTGGAGTCTCTGAGTTCATTTATACACTGAAGGCAATAAGCTCACTCCTTGAACTGAATTTGCTGAGAGTTACAGATATGAGCAATGGATGTCTTGCGGAGCACGAAGAAAGCACGTTTCAGTCAGATCATGGCCCTTATCCTTAAGTCTTGCTTTTCCGACCAGAACAGTGGGTCCAATCCTTTTCTCCATTATCTTAGACCATGTACCCTCCACTAGCTTCCTACCCCATGCCACTTCCCTTGGAAGGCACAGTGAGTATTATTGACTTCTTGCTCTTCAGTCATCCTTAATGGACAGTGATTCCTTGGCTTTTTAAAGGTGGTTTGATTCAGGTGTGTCACAGTCCTTTTTTCTTAAGAGGGAAAAATATATTTTTTTTCAAGACCAAAATACCCTCTGTCTTACACAAACATACCTATCGCTGGTTGTATGGACTATCATAGCTTCTCATTCACAGATAGCTTTCCCAGATAGAAGCAGGAATGCCAGCCAAAGTTAAATATTGTGAAAACAAAGCAAAGAAGGGGTAAGAGTTCATTTTGAAAATCATCCATTGATGTGACTTATTAGCCCCCAGGCCAATTATTCTGAGAACTCTGTCTTTTTGAAGCTCTTTATCACCTTCATCTGTTTCTGCAGTTCTGTACCACTGTAATAATGTCCTTGTCTTGTCTAAGATAGAGACAAAGGACTTGTGACAGTAATGTTAATCGCTAAAGTTACTGAACGATTACTATGTGTCTCATACCTATGAGGTTCATAAATAAAAGTCATCACTATGCTTAAGGACAGTCAAGGTTTTGAAGGGTTAGTTACCCTTCCCATGGGCAGTCAGCTTGTACATAAGTGGTGGAAAGAAAATCAAACCTAAGCAGTCTACCTTTAGTGCTGCTATTTGTAGGTGCTAAGTAATGTTTGTTGATTGACTCTATAACAACCATACTTCCTTCAACACTTGCTGGAGGGAAGAAATCAAATCCAAATATTGAGATGGTCTGGACAGGCTGCTGGAAAGCAGAGTATCATTACAGCTATTAAGACAATGCAGAGGGTTATTTCGGTGTTCAGATGTGAGCAGCCAGATGGAAATCATAGTTCAACCTTAGTGTTGTCAGACAGCAGAGGCTGTGGGCAAAGGGGAAGACATGGGTGAGTGATTTTTGACTGTTTATCTCGAATGTGTGTGGCCAGTGTCACTCCCATCTCTGATGGCTGTGATTTATTCTATTATACTGTCAGGATTAAAACACCTTAGCAGAAGAAAAATAAAGGGAGGGATACAAATGCTGTGTCATTGATGTGACAGATGCTATTTCTCTGGAAACCATAGATGATGAGGGTATGGTAAGTCTCTCAAAAGTGCTGTGAACATAGAATATCAGAACCAGACAGACCTGTAGGGACCATCTGTTTCAAACCACTCATTTAACAGATAAAGAAACTCAGGCTTAGAGAGCCTCTGAGGTCACCAAGGTCACATAAGCTTCTAGGTTTAGAGTTAGGATTCTGGTTCAGAATACATCCAGCTAAATCAGCTGCTGGTTAAGTTAATTGTTCTTTCCCCTAAAGTCACGAAGTTGAGTTTACACTGAGCAAAGCGTCTGTTTATATTTACCAAGGGTAAAGTAGAAGACATGAGGTGGAAACTCTGTCCTTTGCTCTGCAGTATTCATGCAAGTATTATTTAAACACCAAAACCGTGGTTTTAGCTCTCCTCACTTCCTCACTTTTTTTTTCTCTTTTACTATTTTCTTTCCTTTTTCTGAACCCAGAGGAGATAGCTCTCACCTCTTCACCCCTGTTAAGTGATGGGCGGGACCATTCTCTGACTGCTGCAGCCTCCTTGATAAGTCCTCACCCATCCTTACCTCAAGTTCTTCATCCTTGTGTTTCTCTCCTGCTGTTTCCTGTGTGAATAGATAGGGTGAATCAGGGTAAGTCAGATTCCCTGCCTCTGGAGAAAGCCAAGTACCCATCTCTTCACCTCCTGCCTCCTGCTTCCCTTGTTCCCTCACACAGATTTTCAGCAACTCAGATTTTCCAACCGCTCAGCAATTCAGGACAGAACTTGAAGCAGGGAGACACGGCTTCAAGCCTTTGCTGGACAGATGAGCCATGTGATTCTGGGCAGGTCTTAGACAAGACCCCCTGGGATGAAGTACACTCTTGGGTACAGTCCGCATTCTAGTACCTACTCCAAAGTTTGATTTGTGGGGTGAAGTTTATAATGAGGAAAATTTTTGTAAGCAGTATTTCTTACCACCAAACTGTCATGGTGGCTGAAATACCTATGACAAATTACTTTGTAAACTCCACAACTCTCTTTCACAATGCCATGTGCTCACACACATTCATTTGTTAACAGGGAGCTCCTGGGGGATGGTCCAGCCCAGGAGACTGAGCCCAGGAGTTTCCAAACCGTGAGATCTTCCAGGTACCAGGGCACACCCAGTCTCCTCTCTCCTCACACTTCACTGGAGCCATTCTCTGTGCATCCAAGGTTAATGCCTTCCCCTTTGAATTCCAGTTACCACTGGATGGTAAAGCAGCATTTTCTGTGGCCCACATCTCCCAGAGTCCCACATGTAAATATGCCATCAGGAGGCTCTGCCTGCAGTGTTCCTTTTCTAAGACAGAAATCTTCCATGGAGTAGACTTAACGTTGAGATCACAGTGTTCTCAGTTCCCAACCTGGGAGCAGACATGCAAAAGTAAAATCAAGGGAAACCACCATGGAGGTGAGAGTGGGGGCAGGGAGGTGTGTACGTTCCTGCTTAAACAGAGCTCACGCTCATCTGACATCGACCTAACCACTCAATAAATTTACCTTTAGAATTGCCTGGAGTTCTAAAGGATCTAACTGTGTAGGGCTTAAATCTTTATCTGTATGGGAGGAGGTTTAAATTAAAAAATCAGTTTTCTGAGCGAATGTTGCTGTCTCCCCTAATAAGTTTCCCATTTTGTGTCTCTTACCTGAGGCACGTAAGACAGCCACTCTCCCTATCTCTGATAGCAGAAGAGAAGCAGTCTCTTCCAAAGCTCAAACCAGGATGTATCCCTCAGAAAAATGAACATCTGTGAACAGCTTGAAAACCTCATGTGCTGTTTGCTTTATTCTGACTGCTATGCAAACCTTCGGACTGTGGAAAGGATTCAGGACCTCAAACCAGACTAGTCACTTTAAACCATGGGGAATCACTGAGTCAATCATCAAACCCTTACCTATGTCTGGCTTTGTCTCTGGTTTTGTTTAGGAGCTAGAAATACAGACATGGAAAAGGTACAGTTCATGCACTCAGGAAATCCACAGAGATAAAACAGCCATATAATGCTAGTAGCACACAGAAACTACCATGGCACACAGAAGCACAGAATATTATGGGAGCAGAAGGGAAGGTTTCCTGGAGACCATTATAGGTAGAGATTCTATGCTGTGAGTCAGGGTTGAGTTTGCTAAAGGTTTCCTAAGATCCATTTAGGTTTGCTCTAGTGTGAACTAGATTACTAAAATAGACAGAGAAAATAGCATCCCGATATTTAAATATATGATTACCCTTTCTTTATGAGTACTTAGCTGGAAGTGTCTTAGGATGAATACTAAAGCGCCTATCTGTGAATGTACACCATATTGGAAACAGATTTACTGTCCCAAAGTGTAATGCTTACTCAGCCATCTGATGAGTTCTGAGCACTGAACAGTTTGAGAGGGATGCATAGAGCTGTTTTATTACAAGATGCTGTTATGAGTTATAGCAGCTTTCCTTATGCTATATGGCTGTCGCCAAACAAGTTACATGAATATAAGCAGTTTTATTTGCAATTTTTTGCTTACATTTTCTTAGCATACTCGGATTATGGCTTCTCACAGCCCGACTCATGCTCCTGTGGCAGTCCCAGTATATTACTTTATTCAGAGCCAAAAGGAGCCTTTAAAAATATTTGTAGAAAGTCCTCCTTAGAGTATGCAGTGTTTGTGTATATAGTTGCTATCACCTGGCACTTGTTTGAAAAAAAGAAAAAGAGAAAGAAGCATTTTCACTTTTGCATACATGTGTTTATTTCCGAGTAAACTTAATAAACACATTAATTAGTTTCTCCTTTGATACAGTTGCAGTGACCCTTGAGTAGGAGGTTTTGTGTTTTAGGAAAAAAATAAATAGCATTCTGAATTTCATTTGATCAGGACTGAACTCAAAACAACTAAAAAAAGAAGAAAATTAAATTCATATGAGAGATGTACACCAGGCTTGGTTGTTACTTACAAATTATAGGCTGGAAAATTAGTGTTGTTGATTCCCCTTGAATGTGTGAAAGTGAATCAGAGAAATTGATGACATTAATAAAAATGATAATAACAGTAAATTAGTTTAAACTAAATGTAAATAATTGTTACTCTGACACCTGAATGAACCTTAGACAGAGAGGGACTTAGTTTAAACCCCATTTATTCTTATTTTATTAAGTATCCTTTTAATTGAATTAATTGTATTGTTAATGATTAGAGTATTTAACATATAGTGCTCACTACTAGAGTCTGTCTTCATTTCACTATATTTTTAGAAAATAGCAAATTCATTAGTGCCTGGTTTGGCCCAGCCTTTGGGGAACCCTGGACTTTTGAATACAGTGATATAATCAAGCTTCATTTAGAAGGGGAATAGGGCTCAGGCTGCTACTTGGGCTTTTGGATAATTTGGGAGTCAGCCTTTAAGAGCCTTTTTAAATTACTCGGATTGCATTCTTTTTTATTATAAAAACAATTCATTTCTATTGTAAAGAATTTGAGAATGACAAATATATAAAGAAGAAAATTATAACAACGTATCATCTTATGTCTCGACAGCAGTTGTTATTATCATTTTAGTGTGTTTATTTTCTGGCCTTTCAACTCCTTGTGCATATATGTAATGTGTTTTCAAAATTGGAATTATGTGTACTTTTAGTACTCTGTTCTTTTTACTTATCACATGACGAATGTTTTCTTTTTTTCTTGAAATATTCTTCTGGAATAAGATTTCATTAACTGTATGTCATTGTCACGGGGATATATCCACACTATCCTTTCCTCTGAATCTTTTTTTTCCAGTAGAATTTTAGTTTTTGTGTATTTTTGGTTATTATGGTGCTTCACTAACCATCATTCTACATAAATTTTTGTGCATGACACTAATGTCCCCAGAATAAGTTTGTGAGTCTTGTAAATTATGCTAATGTCAAGAGAAAAAATAACAAACTGTAATTTAATACAATTTTAAATGTTTTAGGCATGCATCAGAAATCAAATACTTCTTAAAATAAAATTCCCCTTACAAATCTTATCCCAACATCATATGCTATATAGTGTACCATATTGTTACAATGATGTTTTGTTAAACCAATTTTAAACGTTATGATTGTAGGGATCCTATGTCTCATTTCTCTAAAGTCCAATTAAAAGGGATTAAAAGGTCAAATGACTATCTCTTAGACTTCACGTTTTTTGCAATGGCATCATAATTACTAAATCCTACAATAATTGAAATGGTAGCATGAATATACTCTTAATTTTTTCACTTGACCATACACATGTATGTAGTTATATACATATGCATATGTGCATAAATATACACATATTAAATATGTATGTTATATAAATCACAGAACAAAGTGCATATATTAAAAATAATAAAAATTATATATTTATAAATTTATAAATACATAAATAAGTTTATATATTTATGTTCATGAACATATACAAAAATCACGTATGCTAAATGTGCATTAAATTATTTAAAGAGTTTGTGCATAGAGTTAAGTGATTTGGTTGGGACTGGTTGTGGTGTATTTTAATCAAATGACTATTAGAACAATGAACAATAAATACTGTAGGCCATCTAGTAATCTGCTGTACTATTAGTCTCCATTTACCTTAACTGTAAGGTATTGTTTAGACTTATTTCAAAAGGAGCTCCTGAATTTCGGTCCAAAATACACAAATGCCCAGAACAGAAAAGATGGAGTCAAGAGACAAAGGCAAGACTTGCTCGATTTTTCTGTCTCATTTTGAATGTGTCTGTGGGCAGCTTTCCACCTATACAACAAATCATCCCTAGGGAGGGCAGTGTCATGATATGAGAAAGGAACAAAAAATGAAATGATGTCTGATTCCCATGGGAAAAATAGGTCTTATGTGAAAATTAATCTCAGTGTGTTACAATGTTTGCTACATAAACCTGAACAAAAGGAAAAAAAAAAAACTCATGAGAGATGCTTTTTCCCTCTGAAACTATCTTTCATAACCATCTCTAGTTTTTGGATGACGCTGCCAAGGTGATGCAGGATAAAGCATGACATTTGTGGAGGGTTCAGCAGCTAAGCCATGAGCATATATGCTACCGGACAGGACCCTGGTGAGAGGCCAACACTGTCCTCATGAAGCCTTGACCCTAACTTGGACTCTGACACTAATTTACTTTGTCACCTTGACATGTCAATTACCCTGTGTAAGCCTCCGTTTTCTCCTAAAATGAGGCCAAGGAAGGGACCATTGATCGTTAAGATAAGATCCCTCTCAGATCACTCTCCCTGTCTATCTCTGCTTCTGACTGGACTCAGTCCCAGCTCTTCACTTGACTTGTTAGATCTTTGAATACATCTAGTCTTTAATTTCACGTTACTAATACCACAGTTTGTGAAATCTGTTGAGTGAGAACTACAACTATATTTAAGTGTACAATGGCAGGTGAATGCTATTCAGAGTAAAGACCTCCAGACTTATCCTCAAAGGAATGTCCTTTCTTCTCCACTTTCTTTCTGCCCTCATTGTCATTTTCATGCTCACTAAGATCCTCTACCAGATTATGTCATCCCCCATTTTTGAGCCAAGTGACTTATGTTTATAAATATTGAGGGACTGACATAACCTTTCAGTATTACCTTACAGTGGCAAAGGGCGTTGTAAAGACATTGAACATTTTAGAAAACAATTTGTGGATATTAATTATACATATGAGGACTCAAAAATCTCTGTCTTTAGGATTTTACTTCTTGCACTCCTGAGGAATTGAATGTTTGTTCTCCTATTATGCTTATCGGTAAATTCTTAATTTTGTTAAAGGAAAAAAAAAATCCAGGGCAAGTGCTTACATTATCACCATCATCTGCTCGAAGCCTGAATTTCATTAAGTAGATTGTTAATAAAATGAGGAATGATATATCACAACTGCAATGCTGTGTCTCCCAAAGTTAATGAAGAGTTATAATTTTCTAGACGACAAATTAAAAGGCTGTTAAAATGGTTGGTAAGACTGTCAACGGATTTAGCAACATTCCAATTAAAATAGGGCATTAAAGAGAATTAAAATCTTGAATTTGGAGAAATGAGAAAATATGTTTAATATGTGATTTAATATAGTTAGAAGCCCTGGAATCTTTACATAAGATGAGATAGATGTCATCTTAAAGATGACATGACACACTTAGCAAAAAGTGGGACATTTGCCATCTAATACAATTTCATAGGCTTGGTCAATAATTTTCTTGCATCAAGCACTAAAATTATATTTTTAATAGTAGTGATAATATTAGAGCAATAATAATATTTTAGTACCTGAAATTATTTTGGTACATAAATTATTATTATGTACATTATATGTATAATATTAATATACATTAATAACATATACATTTGTATATTACCCATCTTGCCAAATCAAATTTTTAGTTTTCCATTTTTATTTTAGGTCTCATCTCATCCATGTGGGTACATCTTTACATAGAATAGTTATACTTTTGCATCCTTTTTTCCAATTATCCATCAGACTTATATACCCTCAACGATTTCCTTTTTAATCACCAACTGCCACACACTGAATTGATGTATGAAATTTTACTTAACCATTCATTGCATAGTAAGTAATTAGACCATTGTCATTTTGTACTAAAATAGATAATATTCAATAAACAACTGCATATGTATTTAGAATGAGTTTCCAGAAATGGATTAATGTGTGAAAGAGAATGATCAAATGGCTTTTATGATTTTACACTACCACCCGTAATTTAGGTACCGTTGTAATTCAACTACAAGCTGAGCCACATCAGATTACATCACAATTTTATAATTTTTGCAAAATTAATAGGTAAGATGGTACCATATGGTTGTTAACTTATTTTTAACCAGTCTGCCCCAATAATTTCATAGGTAGTTAAAGAACATGACCATTTTTCTCCATTAATTTGGCTTTCTATGTCTCATTCTTTGACAAGTGGTAACGTGTAAGGTGACCAGCATATGATGCCGTAATTTTCTGTTAGCAGATTTTTGAGATCTTCACAGAATTGAGATTAAGTTTAGCTCAGATGAAGGTCCTCACGGGATGAATATGCTATTGAAAGGAACATTTAAGAGTAATGCAGAACTGTTTAGAGAACTGTTACAAAGTCAGTAACCGGCAGAGTGGGGATGATGTTTTTTCAAGTACTAATAAACTTAAAAATGGACCCTTCCTATTAGTATTGCACAAGCTATACGATACCTCCTGTTCCCAAGCAAAGAGGAGGGAAAAACAGAGAAAGACAAAGAGCCTAACAAATAGAGGGCACAGCTGAAGTGAACAGACCATCCCTGGGTACAGACCTGCCTACTCCTTAAAACTGAAAAACTGCATGGGATCCCCTTGCCACTCACCCCCTGTACCCCTTTATCAGGCTTCATGCTTTTTACTTGTAAAAATACCACAGGAATATAAACTCCATAAGGGCACAGTTCTGTTTTGTTTGTTGGTTTTGGTGGGGGGTTGTATTTTGTTTTTGTTTTTGTTTTTATCTCTTAATCACTGCTCCGCCCATAGGGCCTGATAGAACAGTGCCTGTCACCTATTGCAGGCTTCATAAATACTTGCTGAGTGAAGGAATGAATGAATGAATGAATGAATGAATGAATGAATGAATTGTGGAAAATCACAGATGGAGGAATTGCCCAAACTCTAGTTGACATATCAAATCTGATACAAATAAATGGCCATTCCAGTAGAGAGTCACAGACAAGGAGTTGCAGTATTAGGACCAAGACCCTGCAGCAAATGATGCAGACTAAAGGCAACCAATGAAACGGAAGATAAGATTGGATCCTGAGTCACAACTAGGTGTCTCTTCATTTCTTTCTGTGAAGGGATCAGAGGTACATTGGAGAACCTCTCACTGTGTATTATTTTCTGTTAGAGATGGATATACACACACCTTCACATATATTTATGTATATGTCTATGAATACACATAGCTACAAGTATATCTCCACATTTACACCTACTCACACACATGTACACTCCTGCGTGTATTATTTAAGTTAACTCTAGTCAGTTCTGTAGGGGTATCAGGTTAAGTGGAGTTAGTTAATCTCAGCTAATAGTTTCCTATCTTTTAAAAGTTTTTTTAAGAATTTTTTGAGATATTGCAATGAAGCAAAGCCTGGAACAAATGGATTTCATCCAGTCTGAATTCTGATGTGCTAATCACACTCTGAATTCTGATGTGTCATACCTGTGTAGGCCAGAGGTAAAGCAGCCTATAAATTGTTGTGCTTCATTGTGGCAAATGATGCCTTTCTGAGAATGCCACAGTAAATTAATCAATTAAAACAAAGAGTGCCATCTGGTGATGCATCCCCTCCCCCTTTCTTCTTCACACTCCTTACTATCAATGTCTTCTTATATCTGTCTTCTCATGATCCATTGGTGATTTTTTTAGGCCATTCTTCCCATTACGTCAATGACTTGGGATATCTTTAACCCTTGACTTTTATCTCATCTATAAACCCCTTAGCTCAGTAGATTTCCCTAATTAAAAAAAAAAATAGTGTTTATTATTTTTGAGAGAGAAAGAGAGAGAGAGTGCAAGTGGGGGAGGAGCAGAGAGAGATGGGGACACAGAATCCAAAGCAGGCTCCCGGCTCTGAATTGTCCGCACAGAGTCTGATGTGGGCCTCGAACCCACAAACCTTGAAATCATGACCTGAGTGGAAGTCAGAGGTTTAACCGACTGAGGCACCCAGTCATCCCTAGGCTTCCTTAATTTAAAATGGCATGGTCATCAAGGGCAGAAAATCTCCTTCCTCTTAGTGGTCAACAATGTAACCTGAAAAGATCCTTTCCCTTGGCTCATGATTCTTATTCCAGGAACAGTCCTTGGTATTTTGCCTTTAAAATCAGTTGATTTTATTTTCGTATTTGATTCTTACTCATTTTTTAGAAGTTTCTTTTTCCCATGCTAAGCCAAATCAGCAGTAAAACTGTCTCTGTGGTCGTTTTATATCTCAGCTCTTCCTTTATCCTCCCATAGAATTGAGAATGAAAATGCTAGAAGATACCAGTGAAAGATCCACTCATCAACCCTACTGTTAATCACAAAGTGAATTCAGCTCTGTCACCATCTACCCTTCTACCAGGAAATGGATCCCTGAGCATCTCTCCATTATTCCTTTTGTGTGTTGTGCTCAACGGAAATTTTCCATATCTCCATTTCTGTGACTCTGCTGTCAAGGGCAATCTCTTAGGCACTGCCTGTCATTGTGATTATTGCCGATATCACTGAATTAAGGTAATCAGGCCACATTCATTGCATGCACTTTGAGCAGAAGCTGAAACCACAGGTAAAATTGAAATGCCCAGTAATGGCCATTTCAGTGTCGGTTTCCTGTTCTTTCCTAAAGTGCATTTGCTTTTGCTTTTGCTTCTTGCCTGCTGAGATCATTGTGTGGGTGTGAGCGTCTGAGGGCTCAGGTTGATAAGTTGCAAAGGGAAAGGGGGGAAGAAAAGGCCACACAGCTTGAATAAATAAATACATAAAAATATATGGTACTCTAGCATGCCCTACTGCCATGTCTCCATCACTACACAAGGATGTCCTCACATATTAACTTCAGCATCAGAATTCTGAAGGCAGGGAAGCAAAAGTAGCAGCTGTGGGAGCTCCCTAAAGTGGAGCCAGGCATGACATTCTGAATTCTGAAATTGCAAACCCACAGTTCAGTAGGTTGCAGCAACACAGAATGCAGATGGCGTGTTCCTTTGGATTGTCAGAGTAGTTCTACAGTATATATAAATGGCTTCGGTTCTCTCCTGTTGGCTCTGTCACTGCCTTTTAACACCAATGTGTCAGTAAAGCCATGTTGCAGTGACAATCATATGTTGGTAATGGGGCTCAGAGGAGAGTACCTTGGGAAACTTTGAAATTAACCATTTCAGAATGGAGAAGTCTTAGGTATGTTACACATTAGAGAAACAAAAAACTGCTTTACTGCATATATTAGGTGACTATAATAACTTGGATTCATTTAATGTATGCCATATAATTGAAGAGTAGATGAAATAGTTCATTATTTTTATAAAATACAAATGTATGTTTTTTCCCCACAGCAAGAAGAAAATGAGATAAATGCACGTTAAAACCTCCTCAGTGATTAAACCATCTTCTTTTCATCTGTATAATAGAGCCAGAGTAAATATAAGGCTGTAATTAACTTTAAGGCCTCTGCGGATGTATTGTTAGAATAGGGCCTAACTATTTTTCCAATGGCAGCTGAACCTAAAAGAATAATTTCTATTTAGAAATCATGTTTACAGGCTTCTCATTTCAAGGAACATTCGCCTTCTCTCCCCACACAGCCTCACTCGCCAGTTGAGAAAATTAGGTCCTTGGCTATTTGTGATATCCCGTGTTCTTCTGTGTGTCCTCAACTTATCAACTGCTTTCTAACAAGTGACTGAAATCTAACAAGTGAGACCTGTACATGTGAGACTTATTTAGAAAGTGAATTTTTTTTAAATTGTAAATTGCATTTTTGAGACTACTTACAGTTGTCTTCCATGAAGTTGAAAAAGAAAAGAGCAACTGGAGAATGAATGAAAAAGTATTTTCTCAGTAGAATGATTAGCTATGCCTTGTAAAGTCATCTTGTCCATTAAGGTCAGTTCCCACATCCATGTCAGTTCCCACACTGCAGCTCCCTGTGGGGAACACATATGTGCACTCATGCATACTAGCCAACCCATACACATTTAGACATTTAAAAATAGGTATTTATCAATTTGTATACAGTTGGTGAATTTAGAGTGGTGACTTCATTAAGGAGCAATCAGTGAAAGGAGATTTAGACCTAGAGTATTTCTGTGGGACAGGCAGAATTTTGTTTCACTGTTGTAAAAGATGATGTAGTAAGTGTATTTACCATGAGGTCACATCTCCTAGTTTTGCTTTTTAGCTGTAAGACTATAGGCAAGTTAGAAAATTTCCATAAGTTACAGTTTATTTTTGTTTTTATGGAGATATTAATAATACAGATCTCCCTCACGGGATGGAGATGCCATGGGGGTGCATCCTGATAAACCCGTATTAGGTTGAAAATATCACTAAGTTGAAAATACATTTAATGTACTTAATACACTGACCATCGTTGCCTAACCTAACCTACCTTAAACATCCTCAGAATACTTACATTAGCCCACAGTTTGGGGCACTATCGTCTAGCACAAAGCCTATTGTATAATAAAATGTTGACTTTCTCATTCAGTTTTTCAAATGCTGTACTGAAAGTGAAAACCAGAGTGGTTGTGTGGGTACAGAATGGTTATAAGTGTGTTGGCACTTTACCCCTCGTGGTCACTGTCTCTGGAGAAGATCCAAATTCAAAATTTCAAGTATGGTTTCTACTGAATGCTTTCTCACCATCAGAAAGTGGAAAAATTATTAAGTCAAGCCCTTGTAAGTCAGGGACCATCTGTACTTTATATTGGCCTGTTGTTAGTGTCAAATGAAAAAACCACATGCAGAGGCACTTGTTGCCTGGCATTTAGGAGTCCTTAGGCCATGTTAGCAATGATCATTATTGATCATTACATAAATGTAATTATGTTATTTACATTTACCCATACAGCCTAGGAAAGTCATGGAGGGAAAACCGAAAGCAGACTCAACTTACCCATCTGCATGTTTTAAAGGCCTTACAGAATCTTACTATGAAAATAATTTAGAATTATATGTAGGCTCTCCGCTAGCAAAAATGATAGTTAAAATGTGTTGTACACTACTATATTTCAGGCCATAAGCTTGTATTATCTAATTTGATTCGAACAGAAGCTCTAGGAAATAGAAGTTATTTTCTTTTTATCATGTGAAGATAAATCATATGAAGAAAAATCAAAATCAAGTAAGATACAAGTCTTCATTCTATCTTAATAGTGTTTGTCTTCTGGCACATAGGTGATACTCAATAAAATGTTTGTTGAATGGATAGGCTTATAGTCAAATGGAACTAAAATATGTATGAAAAAAATGATGCATTAAAACTGCTCTAGGCAGTACAAAAACCAAAACATCAAAATATAGTTAGGATTCAAAAAAGGAAACGGACTTCATTCAGGAAAAAAACCTGGATCAACAGATTCTTAAATATGAAGATGAATCCCGTCTTAAAACACATCCCAGTTCTTGCCTTGTCTTTGGGTGGACTCAGAGGCAGATCACTCAGGGTGTAGCACTATAGGAAGAACTTCTTTTGGGGTTTGTTCAGACCTTCATTTTCAAGTATCCCTTTTATATTCAGAGGGACCTCTTCCTATAATGACAAAAACACATCTGAAACCCATCTGCAATGCTGATTCCCTGTTTTGTTCTTTAAACTCTCCTCCTTAGGGTAAACAGTTCCTACTTCCTGATTATTTAGGTCCTCTGAAATAAATTCTCCATTTTCAAAGGAACTTTCTTGCAAGTGAGAAGAGACTAGAAAATTGCTATATAAGTCAAAAAGACTTGTATTTTAAAAAATTGATGCTCTTCACCAGAAATTATATTACAGTTCTAGCTGTGATCCATATTCACAAAATGAAAAATATTTAATTCAACAATAAAATGGAAGCTCATTTATTTGGTCAATGTATCAAAACAGGCCAAAAAAAAAAATAATAGGGCATTTTAGGGACATTCACACCAGGATGGGAAAAGAAATGGGAGTTATTCTTCAAGCTTCTCTGTCTCTCTGTCTCTGTCTCTCTCTGTCTCTCTCTCTTGCCTTTTTCCTGTTTTCTATGTGGAGGCTGATAGGCAGGGATCACCCAGAAGTTATACTGAAGTTAATGTTATGTAGAGTGGGGACATTTTTTCCCCTTCTGCAGACATGAGCCTTGTAGGACTTATCACAACTCCCAGGGTGACAAAATTCTTTGGCAGGAATTTGTCTGCTCTAACTTTCCTTGACTTTGGTTCCTCAGACAACTGCTTGTTCCTTTCCAGGCCCATGATTAGGTTGTTTGCTAAGGTAGAGGAAATAAAGGCAGCTAAGGCTAGTTTGGGCAATTTATTCTGTTATCTGTGCCTTCTTTGTGTTATGGTTTTCTTGTATTTCAGCTCAAGGTGGCATTTCCTGTTTAACCCTTTATTTGTTTATTTCCCCTTAAAGTCTGCCTGGACATTGAATCTCTTGCCTTGGCTTTTATAACTTCTCGATCCTCTTTGATTTACTTGTTCATGAGCTCATTTATTTAAGTGCTGAAAAACATTTGTAAAAAACAAATAAACTAACACAAACATGAAACCCGAAGAGCATGTCTAAAGGGCTCACCACGTGTTACATCCCAGCTTTAGCAGATTCCGGGTCCCGTCTTGTCCCTTTTACCCACCTACATCATGGAGGCATAATGTCAGCATTTGTCTCTTTCTGGGAAGCATCATGAAAACACTTGGACTCTAGATTCAGATAGATGCCATTCAAATTTCACAGCAGTACTCTCTGGCTATGTGACCTCAGTTATGTAAATTCTCTTCACCTTTTCCTCATTTGCAAAATGAAGATAAAATTTTCTTCTTTTGTGGTTTTGTGAAGATCAGATACCATGGTTCATATTACATGTTTAGATCA
This sequence comes from Panthera onca, assembly GCF_046562875.1. Classification (NCBI taxonomy): domain Eukaryota; kingdom Metazoa; phylum Chordata; class Mammalia; order Carnivora; family Felidae; genus Panthera; species Panthera onca. The sequence continues at coordinate 57,754,747 of NC_138339.1, forward strand.
GTGCTCAAGAAATTTTAATTCCCTTTTTACTCCCTTTGTTACTCTCCCCATTCCTCCTTGAAGGTGGAAAATAAAATGCTGTTGTCCAAAAGAAAAACAGGAGGGAATGAAAGATTTGATGTTTCAAGCTGGAATTTTCCTTTTATGTACTTAACTAGTGGGTCATTTAAGGTACTTCACAATTTGTTGAGAGAACCATTAAATACCATTAGTAGGTCATCTGCCACTGACTTCAAAACTATAGTCTTTAAAATTCAGCCAAATAGGGAAATCATTTTAATAGCTCCGATCACTTTGATTTGGGCCATAAGGTCATGGTGACAGATGCACTAAGCATCTCATAAATACCAGGGTATTTCCTTTAGCTGGCATAATTTGCAGAATAGAAATGGCCATGTGCTATCATTATGTAATATGATATCATTTAAAAATGTAAAACTGTAGCGGAAGCATTTTGACCAAGTGGCCCCGCAACTTTAAGCACCTTGTCCAACACCCTTCAGTTTGTTCTGGTCTCATCTAAATGACCCTCACATAGAAAAGTGACTTATATTTGGCCTTTTTCTCCTTCACATTCTGAAAGGAGGATTTACATTAGTATAGCATATAGAGCTGGACTAAACTTTTGAGACTATCCAGTCTTTTAAAAGTCCTTTAACTATGATTCTAGCCCAATCTTCTGAATCTACAGATAAGGAAAGTAAGATTTAAAACAGTGAATTTATTGGGGACAACTAAGCAGGTTGGGCTGAAAACTGAAGGTTTTATCTTTTTTTTTTTTGTAGATTAGGGTGTGTGTGTGCGTGCGCGCGCGCATGTGCACGCTCCTACTTGTGTATGTATTGTGTGTATGTATATACTATGTGTGTCTGTGTGTATGTATATTCTCCCTAGGAAAGGTGCTGAGATCCTACCACCTCTGTAAATGTCACACTTTTGAGGGTTTTGTTTGTTTGTTTTATTTTTTTCCAAAATGCAATCAGATTTCTATTTGCCAATAATAAAAATTATATGTGCTCAATTTTTAAAAGTCAAATAATTTACAAGAGTATAACGAAGCTAAAACTCACTGAAATTCCAGAAATAACATCTATAAATATTTTGATAAATGTTATGTTGATGTATTTTAAATTTCCTGTTAACTATATACAAAACTCTGGAATAAGACCAGTATTTAGTTAATCTTACTACCAGGACTTGACATTCTAACCAAGAGCATGATGTAGGACAATAATTCCCCAAATGTGGTCTGGGATCAGCAACATCATTACTTTTGAACTTGAAAGAAGTACACATCATCAGGCCCCACCCAAGGCCAACTGATCAGAAACTATGGAGATAAGATCCAGTGTTTTGGGTCTTAACAGGCCCACTTGACTATTCTGATGCAAGATCAAGTTAGAGAACATTTTGTATAATGGTCTGAGAGATCTAAGTTTGAATTCTTCTTAGCTATGATACTATTAGATTGTGACCTTGAGTAAGTTGGTCACCCAACTGTAAGTCCAGGTTTTCATGGTGAAGTGAAGATAATATTTACATGGAAGTGTTGTTGTGGAGATTAGACATAGACTATGGAAAGTACTGAAAACAGTGATTGGTCCATGGTAGGAACTCAATGTTAGCCATTATATGAGTCCTTTGTAGCTTTCATTCACCTTTCAATTGTACAACTTAGTTTTGAGTGATAGAGCTGTATGCATTCTAGGAGAGGAGCACACTGTTGTTAAGATTTAAAATTTACAAATAGCAGTACAGAGACACATATGTGATTACTTTCTATCTCACAATCTGTACTCCTCAGAAGCAGTGATTCTTCTTTGCCAATTAAGTCTCTACTTAAAGAAGGATAGGTATTTTCTCTCAATACTCTAACCTATACATTTTGAGCTCGTAATCACGGACATGAGATTCTCCCAGGAGAACTCTAATTTAATCATAAAAGTGTGAACTGCAGATATGGGAGTGTATAGGATTCCATCCTTCTTTATCTGCTCATTTAAAAAGACCTAAATAGGAGAATTAACAGTTATTTGGCTCACGCTGTGTTTGGATAGAACCAAAGAAAATTATATAAATAAACATAAAAGAGAAAGATAATAAATATGACTGTGTTTGTCGTTTTATATGTAATGCTTTGAGATATTAATCATATTGGAATGACAAGGTAAATATATCTTAAGAAAGATGATTGAAATAAGTTACTGAGTAAAGGAAATAAGATGAATTTAGTGAGGTGCCAAATAACTTCTCTCTAACTCTCCAGAAGGGTTGAGATGGACTGAATTTCCCTAATTTGGCATAAGATATCAAATTTCAAAAATTGTGCCTTTCACTCTTATGAATTCAAGTACATGCCTGGCTTTAGCAGCCCCTACTGGCAATTAGGTATAATGATGTTTAGTATCCCTGTAGAGGGTTTCCCTTCCATTTCTGCTCTATGTATTTTAATCACCTTAAATTGAAAATGAATTGCTATTAGAAACTTTCAATGATTTCAGAAAGATTTTTTAAAATAAACTGATAAAATGAAGTAATGCAATGACAATGTTTAAGTAGGAATATTATGGCAGATAAATTCTTGGAGGTTTACTGCTAATGGCCACTTGACATTTTGAAATAGAGCATTTCAGTAAATCACTGGAAATTAGCTGACAAGAATTTATATTCATCTATTTAAATGATACTTATAAATAAGTAAACATGGTTTAAATATAGTTTGAGTGATGCCGGAGTTTATAGCAGCAAATGTCCTAGTGCAGGTTTTTGTTCTAATTTCAGATCAATTCAACAAGCATCTATTGTAGATTTTCTTTGAGCCAGGAAGTGTGCTAGTTCTTAGAGACCTAGAGAGGAGAAAAGCCCAATTCTTCAAATCTAGTAACTAATTGCCCAGATTAGAGTCCATCATCCTTTACTTCAGGAAATCTCCACTCTTCCTTAAGTAACATCTCATCCAGGAACACTTATATGACTTCCAGATTAGAGTTGAGAATTGTTCTACTCCTGTTCTTAATTATGTCTTGTGGATTTTGGCTTACACACAGTTCAAGAGCTATACATTGGCCAACTATTTATAATAAATGCTAATGGAGTATGCTCATTATGCATGCACGAATTCATTCATTCCACAAATACTTGTTGTGTACATTCAACTATGTGCCAGGCATTGATCTAGACACAGAAGTTGGTAAGTAACAGTGAACAAACCAAGATTTGTGCTGCATTGAACATTATATTCTATGGTGGAGACATCAACCATGAATTTACAAATAAATAAGATAATCTCAGTGGTATTAAGGAAAAAAAAATAATAGAGAAACAGCACTATGGTGAGGAGTAAGTAAAGGACTGAGCTTTCTGCAAAGACCTGTCTGAAAAGGTAACATTTGAACTGAAACTTGGAGGAGAAGCAGAAGCCTGTGCAGTGGAGATCGGGGTGAAGAGCATTCTGGGTAGAGGAATGGTCAGTGGACCAGCCTGAGGAGGGAAGGTGTTCAGCGTAGTTCATGATTAGAGAAAGACCAATGTGGCTGGACCTTTGTGAATGAGGGAGGAAAATTATCCTACGAGATGAATTTGGTGAAGAAAGCCGGATATATTTTATAGGCTTTTAGAGGCCATAGTTCAGTACTTTTTGAAATTATAATGGGAAGCCCTTAGACTTGAAGCATGGAAAGTGCATCTGGTTTGTTGTTATACTTCTGGAACTGACCAATAATCTTAGTAATTTTATACATACCCTTTTAAAACAGAATAAAGTCAAGTTGAGATACTGGGGAAAACCTCAAAGCTCTACTCAGTCATCATTTCAATTCAAGAAGTGTTTATACTTATGAAACTACTAAGCTAGGCTTTTTGAAAGAAACAGTAATGATAAAGAAATCGTTTATATCTCAGATTAGCTACATCCTACTGAAGAAAGAGCTATTGATAATTACCTGAGATATGAAATTTTAATGAATTAATTTCTACTGCAGAAGCCTAAAGGAGAAACCAACAAATTCTGAATAACATTATTCATGTATTCTACAAATATTTTTGATTACTTGTCACATATCACAAAAAAAATGCCATGGTGAACAAAACACACATGGCTCCTACATTTATGGAGTTTGGGGTCCAGTTGGGAAGGCAGGAATTGAATATGAAATATAGTCACAGATTAGAATAAAGCAATGAAGAGAAAAGAATGGTACATAAGATAGTATTTGGTACATAGGCACTTAATAAATATCAATTGAATGAATGAATGAATGAATGAATGAATGAATGAATGGTTTATAACAGAACAGTAGGGAGTGACACACTTTAATTTTTTTTAAGTTTATTTGAGAAAGGAGAGAGGAAGAGAAGGGGAGACAAAGAATCCCAAGCAGGCTCCATTCTGTCAGCACACAGCTCACCATGGGGTTCGATCCCAAGAACACTGAGATCATGACCTGAGCTGAAATCAAGAGTCAGACGTTTAACTGACTAAGCCACCCAGGTGTCCTCAGAGTGACATACTTTAGATAGCATGTTCAGAAAAAGCCTCCCTGACACACTATCATTTCAACTTCATTAGGACAAAGTGAAGGCATTATCATTTCAAAAGACTGAGGGGAAGGGGAGTCTCTAGGTTGAGGGACAACTGTGTGAAGGTCTAGAGATGGGAAAGAATTCTAGAATACCTCAGAATGCCACAGAGATGATATTAGAGAGGGAGAACATGGTGAAATAGAGCAATTCAATATGCCATTTCAGGCCATGAGGAATTAAGTTATATTCTAAATCAATAGGTAAGTCATTGCAGGGCCTCATATATTAAACTGATCATCTTAATTTCTGCAAAATGAATTGATTAAGTGGGGACAAGAGCTAATGATGGAAAACCATTTATGATGATACTGTTTTAAATTAGATAAAAAATGATGGTGGCTTAGGCTAAGCTAGTGAGGGTGTAGATAGATAAAAATGGATGCATCCGAAGGTTTTCCAGATACAGTCTCTAGATGTAGTGGGATGACATATTTTCTTTCTGCCAAGGTTCAAAGTAAAAACGGAGTTGTTCTTGTCTCAGCATCAAGTGTAACCCTGTTTTTTTAAATAAATCAGACATATTCTTCTGCTCAAAACCTTCCAATAGTCCTCCACATCATTCAATGAAAAGCGTAAAATCCTCAATATGATCTACAAACCCCTAAATGCTCTTCACAGAGATGTGAATCTGGGACTCATTTTCTTACTAGTGTCTTCCCCTCTTAATCTGAACTAGTTATACTGGCTTTCCACAATACAAAACACAGCAATGCGTTTGCCTTTGCTATCCCTTCCTATACCTGGAATTCCCTTGAAAAACAATTGAAGCAGTCTTTCACCTTCTTTGGCTTTTGGCTCAAATATCACCTTCACACTGAGATCTTCCCTGGTTGATCATCTGGTAAGTTGTCAACCTAAATATTCAAACCCTCCTTTCCAGTATACTGTATCTTCTCTTTCTGCTTTATTTTTCTTCTTAGTATCTCTCAGTATCTAACAAAGTATATATTTTATTTATTTATTTATTTATTTATTTATTTATTATTTGTTTGTTTCCCCATTAAAAGAGAAATTCATTGAGAACTAGGTCTGTTTTTATTTTTATTTTTTTGTTAGCATATCCCTAGTGTCTATAATAATGATCAATGCACATTGGTTGACTAAATAAATAAATGACAATTGTTGTGGAAGAACTTTTGCCTTCCAGGATAAATGTTATGATAGCTAAACTTCATTGACCATTTGGAATATAAGGAGTAAGTGTTCATTGACTTTGTGCAACAATAGCCCCTCTCAGTGTGAGTTGAGGCAGGATTTGGGTAAGTAGATTTGAGCCTACTCGAAAAAATCTTGAGTAGCTTGCCAACAGGTTTAGACATGGTCCTATAGATAATTGGGGTTCATGAGAAGGGAGGTATCATACTCTATTCTGTGTTTTATGTTAACAGTTTGATGAATGGTGTGAAGGAGGAAGTAGGAGTGAGTAGACTTTGGAATTAGGAAGAATCTACCAGGAAATTACTGAATTAAACCATCTAGAAGGTGTATATCCAATGGCCAAACTTCAGTTTTGAAAATGGAAATGGAAAGAAGAAAAATAAATATGGAGAATGGAAATCATGGGTTCTTACTTAGAGTAGTGATCACTGTTGGTTTGAATGAGCTGCTTTCTCATTAAGACAATTTGTTTAGTTTTTCATATCCCTAATTTCTAACCAAGAATTTGAGTCAGTTAATCATTAGGAATATTAAAATCTACCTTAAATCCTGTGGTACTACTTGTTATGGCGGAGGGGGAACAACACATGTTATCTTCCTGGCTAAAAGCTTAGAATTTTCCTGAATTGTTTCATAATGACAAAGTCACCAGATTTTTCAGATATCTCAGTTCTTACTGTATTTCTGTCATTAATGAGATATGAGATCTTGAGCATGTCACTTCTCTAAACATTATTATTACCTTATGGTATACAAGAACATCATGGAAAGAGGACACCAGAGAGTTGTCTTCAAGGTCTGCATTTGAACCCATTATCTCTTACTGCAGATCTCATGCTCTTGGCCACATAGGTATAAACTGTGTAACCTCTGGGGTAGAAGTAGAATATTCACATAGTTCCAATGCCACATAGGAAATAGCTTTCAAAATGCAGAGAAGTAGAGTTTGTGACAGAGTGATCTCCCTGTCACAGGAGAGATTCAAGCAGAAGCTGGGCATCTATGGACATCTATTGCTTCCACTCACCAAGCATTGGCCAACAAGATCTAAGACCTAAAATAGTAGCTGGCTTAGGTGGTTTAATTCCTTCATGCTCCTGTCTAAATCTGAGAACAAAGGGTCAGCTGTGGCGTGTGTTTCCCCTACCCACCATCATTTCTGCTTTCTCACCGTTTCTATAACATTTAGGCTCCACAGCATCTTTCTGGCACTTTTAACATTCATATGTTTTTATCTATGTCTTCACCTTAATTTTGAGGGCAGGGTTTCGACTGCATTCTTCTTCAGGTCTCCTCCAGTGTGTAGACCCAAACTTTGCTCACAGTGGGCATTTACATCATGCTTTCCATTTATTATCTGTTGAAGGATATTATGAAAAGAAAATAACTCATTTGATTCTACCAAATGCTAGTTGAAATAAGAAATTATTTCAAAAATATCTATCTAAAAGCTGCAAAATCCTGTCAACTAGGGACTTTTTCAGGATTGAAAGACAGATGGTGCCTAAGGATATAAGACCAAGCCCTTTTAACCTTCCTGGATGCATGTGTGTGCCTGCAGAAGTGATGATGCAGGGCATCTACACCTCTTTAGGCACATCTGAGAAAAAACTCAGTACAGAAAGTTCTATCATTATTCGATAACCAAAAACTATCTTTTCTTTGTTGGGAGCAAAAGGGAGTATAATTTGTTTTGGGGTAAAAGAGAAGGAGAACCTCTTCCATTTGGGAGATATATTTTTAAAGAGTCTGTGAAAGCAGCGAATATAAACATAAGTAACAAGTGAACCATAGTTGAAATAAAAGTGGTAAAAGTGAGACCCATTATATGTGAGTACCACTGAGTCAAGCTGCATATAATTATCATGGAAGACAATACACAAGCAGAGAATGTTCTTAATGACTTGTCAGAGCCCAAGTGGTGTGGAAAACAACTTGGAGTGCATTTACTCCTCCTTTTATGTAGCCTATCACAATGTAAAGTTGAGGGGGCACCTGGCATTAAATACTGTATTTACAGAAATGCAGTTAAAAAAAATCAAGATAGCATTTAGTGTATTGTTCTTATACAAAAGAGAAAGAAGGAAAAAAAATTGCCTTTATCGACCAACATATTCCAATTATGATGTTTTATTTAAATAATCACAAATGGGCAATTTGTTCAAACTTATTTCTATATTCCCAGCATGACATAATTCCCTATCCACTCAAGTTTTTCTATGAATCTAAGATGGGATAAGTAGAACCATAATTACAGGAAAAAATTTGGGCGTTGCAATTGCAGTCCAGAGTGTTGGGGCACTTTCTTTCATGGCTTCAGCAGTTCTGTTTGTCTTTGTTGAGGCTCTATTTTTCCCCTCACTCTAGCTATGGTTTCCTTATGGTATTTTAAATTAATTATCAATACCTTTTATGCTTTTTTATGTTGTTCTACATTTGTATAGATAGCTCCTGCTATTCTTTGTGAAAATTGCTTCCTTTGCCTCTAGCACGTCTAAACTGCACTTGAATCATGGTGAGGGCTCCGTTGCTGGTAGCTGCACCTGCCTCAACAGAAACAGGCTTTGTTCCCTGGAGAACAGCTTTGTGACAACTGAACCGGAGGCTTCAGTATTGCAGGGGAGATGGTCGGGAGAGGAGAATTTTATCTGGCACGGGACGTTTGGCTTTGCCCCAGTTCCATCCCCATGAGTAGCTTGCATTCATTCCATAGGATTCTTAATGTGACCTATCACTTCAGAAATATCCTGTGCAGTATTTTATTTGCTTGTACTGGGTTGAGTTCATAAACACTAATCACACACACACACACAAAAAACTAATTAGCTCAACAGTGAAAATGGAAGCACTGAACATCTGAGTAGTTATGAATAGTCTTTCAGCGTTGTTGATTCAGTTAGTTATCTTGTATATTTCATGTCCTACACATTGCAGTAAAATAATAATATTCTATAGAGACACACTTATCAAGGAAGCCAGGAATAGAAGGTACTGCATATAGGCATGGCTGAGTCCCAAATTGAGGAGACAAACTCATCTTCTGAATTATGTGCAAATACAAGTGTAAAACCAGGTGAGGATTTTTTTTTAAGGCAATGTGACACTCTGGACGAAATGGATGTGAATTTAAACTCCAGAAATAATTGTGCATGCAATAGAAACTCCAAAATGAAGCAATAGGTCATTAACAAAGATAAAAGAAATCTTGTATCAGTGATAGAGGCAGTTCTTGTATCAGTGATAGAGGCAGTAAGTAAAATGGACGAGGAGATGAAAAGTAATTGGATAAAGCCTTTGCTGAGGAACAAGAAAACTAGGCTGAATTCCTAATGGATTATTAGGGCAAATCAAAGAAAATGGGACAGGGAACATCCTAGTGGCTTCAGGGCTATGGTATCATCAATTTCTAGCTGTGGGACCCCTACAAGCACTGTAAGGTTGTTTAATGATGTAACCTTTAGATAAATTCATTAAAGAAACACCTAGTTTGGGGCGCCTGGGTGGCTCAGTCGGTTGGGCGGCCGACTTTGGCTCAGGTCATGATCTCGCGGTCCGTGAGTTCAAGCCCCGCGTCGGGCTCTGTGCTGACAGCTCAGAGCCGGGAGCCTGTTTCGGATTCTGTGTCTCCCTCTCTCTGACCCTCCCCCGTTCATGCTCTGTCTCTCTCTGTCTCAAAAATAAATAAACGTTAAAAAAAAATTAAAAGAAACACCTAGTTTTTTTTTTAACTTGAAAAAAAAATTTATGTTTATTTTTGAGAGAGAGACAGAGACAGAGCTCCAGAGGCAGAGGGGCAGAGAGAGGAGACACAGAATCAAAGCAGGCTCCAGGTTCTGAGCTGTCAGCACAGAGCCTGACGTGGGGCTCGAACTCACGAACCGTGAGATCATGACCTGAGCCTAAGTCAGTCGCTTAACCAACTGAGCCACCCAGGCGCCCCCCAAAAATTTTTTTAATGTTGATTTATTTTTGAGAGACAGACAGCAACCTGGGGGCAGAGACAGAGGAAGACACAGAATCTGAAGTAGGTTCTAGGCTCTAAGCTATCAGCACAGAGCCCAACGTGAGGCTCAAACTCACGAGTGGTGAGATCATGACCTGAGCCAAGTCAGAAGCTTAATGGACTGAGCCACCCAAGCACCCCATACCTAGTATATATTTTAAGTGGTAGCTGTTGTTGTTATTATTAATATAAAGATCATTATTTTTATTAGAAAAATAAATATTTTAGACATTTTTTACCAGAGATCCTTTCTCCCAACCTCTTTGATTCTTTTAACTAAAAAATAACTGCAAAGAGTTTGGGAGTTATCACTATTTTCTGTGTCCTTGGACCAGGTAATATAAGGCACATTCTTTCAGGGCTGCTTCGTGGTGCTAGCACTGGATAGACTACTTCCAGTGGGGTTGGAAAGAGATGGGAGACTGTTTCTAGTTTGTGGTTGTGTGGATATATTTGATATTATTGCCCCTTTGCTCCATGGTGGGGGATGTAGATACACTTGCATGGTGGGGAAGATAATGTCTTTAAAAGTTAGACTCTAGGGGCACCTGGGGATGTCACTTGGTTAAGTGTCTGACTCTTGATTTTGGCTCAGGTCATGATCTCAAGGTTTGTGAGTTGGAGCCCCATATCAGGCTCTGTGCTGATAGTGCTGAGCCTGCTTGGGATCCTCTTTTTCCCTCTTCTGCCCCTACCAGCTCACACATGGGCATGCTCACTGTATCACTCAGATAAATAAACTTTTTTAAAAAGGTAAGACTCAGAAGAGCAAGGCTGGAATAAACTTGGTCCCTTCAAAAATCAAGGAGCTTTAGAAAATCTGTGTCACACCTCACCTTCTAGACTTAGTAGTCCAATGGTTACCTTGGCTTTACTCTATATGGTGGCTGTGTTGGAGTAAATAGTTTCAATGGAGTTATAATAAAGTTATTAAGTCAGTGATATACTTTATCTTTTCTGAATCTGATTATGAGTTGATGTGCATACATATTTTATCACAAAATATATAGCATTTTAAAGTGTTTTGAGCTCTACTAATAATTACAGCTTATATTTATTGACTACGTACTATGTGCCTACTATGTCAAGTGCTTTTATGAATTGTTTTATTTATTACTTCACCAAAACCTGTGAATGGAATACTTTGATTATCTCCATTTGACAATGAGAAAGCTAAGATGAAGCTTGCTGAAGTTCGCACAGTCAGAAAAGAGCAGAGTTGGCTATGGAAAACAGTGTAGATCTTTCTCAAAAATTAAAAATAGAATTACCATATGGTCTGGTAATTCCACTACTGGGTATTTACCCAAAGAATATGAAAACACTAACTTGAAAAGATACATGGACCCCTATGTATACTGCAGCTTTATTTACAATAGCCAAAATATGGAAGTAACCCAAGTGTCCATCGACAGATGAGTGGATAAAAACATGTAGTGTGTGTGTGTGTGTGTGTGTGTGTGTGTACACGCACGCACACATACACACCTTGGAATATTACTCGGTAATAAAAAAGAATTAAATCTTGCCATTTGTAACAGCATGGTTGAATCTAGAGGGTAAAATGCTAAATGAAAAAAGTCAGAGAAAGACAAATACCATATGATTCTACTCATGTGTCAAATTTAACAAACAAAACAAATGAAAAAATAAAAGAGACCAATAAAACAGACTATTAATTATAGAGAGCAACTGGTGGTTATCAGAGAAGAGGCAAGTAGGGGAATAGGAGAGATAGGTGAAGGGGATTAAGAGTACATTTTAAGTGATGAGCACTGCATGTTGTATGGAATTGTTGACTCACTTTATTGCACACCTGAACCTAATATAGCACTATATTTTAACTTTACTGGAATTAAACAAACAAAATAATGGAGTTGCATTATAGCCCAAGAAGTTACATTCTGGCCCCATGATCTTAACCAAACTTAAAAACATCAACTAACCTTAAACATACCAATAGCCACCATTTGAATTATTTAAGAACAGTGAAACTTTCTTAAAATTCCTTAAAGGTACTTGAGGAACTTTAAAATATGCCTTCAATGTTAATATTAAAAGTTTGTCTTTTGAAAATAAAATCAATTTATTTTCACATACATTTCATGGTATAAAATTAATAAGTAGCATATGCGTGAGCCCCATCTCTCTCTGAAAGTTGGAGTTAAGTGCCACTTTTTAGACTTGGCCAAACAGACAATTCATTTACTGTTCTAGGAATTCCCATTCAGTAATGACTTGTCCTCTCCTTTCTTTTCCTTCTCTCCTTTTTCTTTCCTTTTCCTCTTCCCTTCCCTTTTTTTTTTTTTTTTTTTTTTTGATTCCTTTCTTCCGTTGTGCTTATAATCTCTTTTAGCCCTGTAACTCTGTGTTAACATGCTGTCGGTACATTTCATTTTCATAGTAACGGCTCCTCTTATGATACATGGGCATGTTATTTGTAGTGGAAATCTCTGCTGATATCTTAAAAAAGGCACTGAATTGAATTGCAATGATTTGCAAGCATTTTGCAGTTGTCACCAAAGCCCTCTTTGTCTTTTGAAATCAAAATTTGTGCAGGGCTTAGAGGTTAAAAATGTAACAGAAGAGAAAGGTGACAAAATCTATTGTTGAATAGAAATTCAACTTGTGTGTTGCCAAATTAGAGCCTCTCAAGTTATTGTGAACACTGCTTGCCTATTTTAACTTGGTTGACCAGCACCCTTCTGCTGTGTGACACCTGTTTGTGAACATGCCCTCTCCCTTCCACCTCCATTATTCTCACTATTTCATTTTGCATGCAACGTAAGAGAATCTGGCTTATCCAAGAGAGTCAAACATTAGTGCTATACATGAGACCAATTGCTTTAACCCCTTTAGTGTAAAGATGAGGAAATTGAAACTAGAAGACAGACTTGTGAATCATAATACAGCTACTTAGAGGTTAAGTCATGCCTCAAATTCTCCTCTTCCAAATTCTATCCCAGCTATTTTCCTATATTATCCCTACAAATCAAACCAATGAAACTATTATTAGTCGCTAGTTTAATGCCAATGGTTATTAATAACAAAGGCTCTGATCCTGTATATTCATCTAAGGGGCCAAATAACACATATACACCTCAATGGGAGTGAGGTGTGATCCGTGTGCCACATGCTGTGTTCAACACCTCTCTGAGTCAACTCAAGCATAACTGGGGAGCTATCACGATCCCTTCACCTTCAGAAATGAAGAAATGAAGGCTTATCAGGTGAAGTAACTTCTTGACATTCACAAGTGATGGAGTTTAATTTTAACCCCCATCTTACCAATGCCAACACCTGTGCAGTGCTGCCCCCTAAAGAGTTTTCAATACATTTCTCCCCACTCCCAAACTGCAACAGATGTAAACTTGTACTTGCACCCACAATAGTCTCTCCACCCTCTCATCTGATGTCAGTCCTTTTGATTTGTGTGTGTGTTTTTGTTTTTTGTTGTTGTCATTGTTGTTGTTGTTTTGTCAGAGTGGAGAACTAGGATATAGAGTGGGTGCAGTAATTTGTAGTTCCTCTGTTTTTGCTGGCCACTGTAGCCAGCTGATCTGGACCGTCCCTACTTGGGAGAGCTGGTTGGAGTGTAGGCCAAGTTCAGGCAGCTACAGACCTTTGATTAAGAGCATGAAAAGGCATCTCTATTCCCCAGCTTTTTTTTTTTTTCTGCTTTTGTTTTTGCCCACAGGAGTGGTACAGATGGAGAATGAAGAGGTTCAGTAGCCTGGCTGTGAAGAAAGTTGAGGAAAGCTCCTTTATTACCTGAGGAATATAAATCATATCAGAAGTTTGCAAAGGGGAATTTGGACAGAACCGTAGAGACTTCTAAGTCTCCTTGTATTCTTTCTAATCAGTGATTACAAAGCATAGTCCAGCAAATTAAAATGCTAGTATACCTAAACTTCCTGTGTTATAAAAGCATGTATAACAGAACAGAAACAAGAAAAATAAAAGCAGGTGAGCTTGCAACCTGTTTCCCTTTGACAATTAAGGAAAAAAAAGAAACTAAACTAAATATTATGAACATGAGTATACTTTATTCAGTATCCAACATTTTCAGGCAGAAACAATTTCTAATTTTACACTTTCACCCAATCATTCCACAAGTATATTGTAGCTACATTAATTCAGTAAGTGAGAGATGTTTTCAGCTCACTTAGAATTTAAAAATAAAATGAACAGACACATTAACAGGTAAATTATAATTAAGGGGAATACATGCTATAATAAAGGTAGCCACAAAGTGATTTGGGAATGTAAAGAAAGAGGTAATTTTTGGTGGAGATTTTGATCAAGATTTTTCAGAGCAGTTGACATGCAGGGTGAATCTTATAGAATGAATAGTCATCATCCAGTTGTGAATGGGGGGATACAAAAACTTCAAGGCAGAGGAAGCTCAGTGTGTAAAGAATTGATGTCACAAAATAATGTGGCCACTGAGGGTGACGTAGGTTGTTCACAATGGTGAGGTGATGTCAGAAAGTGGCAATGAGGAAGGAGACTAAGTTAACCTTGGGAATATAAAAGGTTCACACCAAAATACGACCAATTTATTTTTCTTTTAAGTTTATTTATTTATTTTGAGAGAGAGAGAGAAAGAGTGCAAGCAGGAGAGGGGCATAAAGAGAGAGGGAGATAGAATCCCAAGCAGGTTTCCCACTGTCAGTGCAAAGTTTGATGAAGGGCTCAGACTCACAAACCGTGAGATCATGACTTGAGCCCAAATCAAGAGTTGGATGCTGAACCCAACTGAACCACCCAGGCACCCCCAAATATGACCAATTTGAATGTCAATCTCAATACGTGTCAGGATGTTTTATCATAAATCAAGTAAGATTAATCTTCTGTTTACCTTTATAAATAATAAAGACTTTGCAAATAATGTTCAACAAGATGAGATGAAATTGAAATGCTATTCCAAAATTATCTTGGATCTGGATAGATATTTTTAATAAAATGTTAATGCAAAAATAACATTTTGTGCTTTCCCAGTAGGTTATCATATCAGTTGATAGTTAGAAACACTTTAGGTTGTTACAAAGGTTAATCATTTGTATTTAGTATTGTATCTGTAATATATATGCTTGCAGTGGTTATTCCATGAGCTACAAGAGAGAATTACAAAGTTCCTTGTTTGCTTTTCTTTTTTCCCTCCTATAGGGCTAAGTTTTTTTTGTTTGTTTGCTTGCTTGTTTTCTTTACTTTTTTTCCCCTGCAGAACTAAGTTTGCTTTCAGTTAGCAATGGAACGTGTCAGTGACTTAAAACAACACATGTTTAAGGGTGTCTGGGTGGCTCAGTCGGTTAAGCATCTGACTCTTGATTTTGGCTCAGGTCATGAGCTCATGGTTCGTGAGTTCAAGCCCCACATCAGGCTCTGCACTGACAGTGCAGAGCCTCTTGGGATTCCCTCTCCCTCTCCCTCGCCCTCTCCCTGTCTCTCTCCCTCTTCATGCCTCTCCCCCACTTGCACACTCTCTGTCACTCTCTCAAAATAAATAAACATAAAAACAAACCCACAAGTTTATTTCTAAATCACACTGTGTCCATTGTGGGTTGACTAGGGACTTTGCTTCTCATGGTCCTCACTCATATAGCTGATAAAGACTTGAACATCTGGAACACTGCATTTGCAGAGGCAAAAAAAAAAAAAAATGGATAATCATGCTTGATTTCTTACTAAAGATGCTCACTGAAATTAACAAATGTCAGTCATGATGACATTTCACTGGTTGAAATATATCAGGTGTTTTTTCCTATTTGTAAGAGAGGTTTAGGAAGTACAATTTTACCATATACCTTGAAGGAAGAGAACCCACCTCCCCCCCAGAAAAGAAGGAAGAAAACCCCACTTACATAGAGACCACTCTAAGTTGCCTATATAATATTAGTTACCTTAAATGGTCATAACAAAATGCCATAGATTGGGTAGCTTAAACAGCAGAAACTTGTTTATTTTCTTGGACTTTGGAGGCCAGAAGCTAAGATAAGCATTCCAGCAGAGTTGGGTTCTGGTTCAGAGCTTTTGTTTCCACCTTTCTGATAGCTACCTTCTCGCTGTGTACTTACATAGCAGAGAGAGACCACTGGTGTCTCATCTTATTCTAAGGGTACCAGTTCTATTGCATCAGGACCATACCTTTATGACCTCATGTTAACTTAGCCATCCCTTTCAATGCCCTGTGTCTAATTTAAGCCCATGGAGGATCCAGGCTTAAACATATGAATTTGAGAGGGAGGACACAATTCAGTCTATAGCACATAGTATATTTTTTGATAAAGTTTGACTGAATATAGACTTTGAGAATGACACTGTCGAAATAATGTAGTGCATGTTGGTGGATTGGTGCTACAATGGCATAAGCCATATTAATTATATTGGCAAATTATTAAACTTATGTGCTCTAAAAATTGTTAGTAAATACTGTCAAGATTTATAACCTAAAATATTCCTGAATAGGCTTTTTTAAGAAAAAAAGATTATTTCAACAAGGTTCTAAAAAAGGCAAGTAAGAAGGATGTAGAAATGGGAACCTGCTCATCTGTCACTCCTCATCTTTCCTCTGTTCCCTCTCTGTTTGCAAAATGGAGGCAGTTCTGCTGACACACTACAGATTCTTATTCAGTATGAGGCCATCCCTGAAGATATTGTCAGTGAGCTTCCTGGGTCTCTGCTAATCTTGTTTGGGTCTAACTTTAGATAAGTGATAGGTGTGTGCCATTTCTTCTTGAACAGGTCATGGCAAGCTCCTCCTTGAGTTGTTCTAATTTAATTGCATGGTTTGTTTTTTTTTTTTTTTTCCTTCCATTTTTATGTTTTAAAATTAGAAATAGGATTTTATTTCATTTTAGCTCAGTATCTATTAGTCAAACAATTAGTCTGTTGGTTTGTCCTAAGAGTAAATTATCTTTCCTTTCTTGCTCCTGCTGAAGTATTTTTTTCCCCTCAAAATGTCACGATATCACTAGATTTATTTATTTGATATTTTTAAACTGAACCATGTACCTCTTTCAGCAAAGAATAAATTTAACTGCTTTTTTTTGTTGTTTCTTGAATTTTCTGTGAACATTTCAGTCATCTGGTTACTACTACCCTGTTAAATGATTCATATGAAGATAGTACATGAACTTTTATGAAGTATTTCACATTTCAGATTATTGAAGGAACATTCTGTCCTAAATTTCATGAAGGAGTAATCATGTAATTGTTTAAGATAACCTATAGATCTCTTATTCTTAACCAAAGAGTGGCACCTGTGATTGGGGGCTAAGTTACAGTTGAGACATTATTTGGCTAATTTACCTGTGGTTTAAAAAAAGAAAGAAAGAATGAAAGAAACAAAGTAAAATTTATGTTTAACCAAATAGTATCTCCACTTCATCTCCCTAAATACTGATAATTTTCCACTTTTCTATCACTTTTATTTGTCTCTCTCTTTTTTTTTTTTTTTTTTCTGGATAGAATGACATAGTAGAACACATTTGGAGCAAAATGTTTAAATAAACTTTTCTATTTTAAAATGATTTAAGCTTTTAAAATGTTTATTTTATAGAATTATTGCAAAGATAGTACAGAGAGTTCCTGTATACCCCATACTTAATTTTTCCTATTATTAAAATCTTGCAGTAGTATGGCACATTGTTACAATTAACGGACCAATACTGATACATTATTTTTAACTAAAGTTCATACTTAATTCAGATTTTCTCCATTCTCCCCTAATGTCCTTTTTCTGGTCCAGGATCCTATGCAAAATACCACATCATATTTAGTAGTCCTATCTTCTTTAGCTTCTTTTGGTTGTGACAGTTTCCAGACTTTCCTTATGTTTGATGACCTTGGCAGTTCTAAGGAGTTTTGGTCAGGTATTTTATAGAACAGCCCTGGTTGAGATTTGTCCGATATTTTTCTCCTCATTAGAGTGTGGTAATGTATTTTAGTAGGAGGGATATAGAGGTAAAAGTGCCTTTCTCATCATCTCATATCAAAAGCACATTCTTTCTTTTTTTTCATGTTTATTTATTTTTGAGAGAGAGAAAGAGAGAGCACGAGCAGGGGAGGAGCAGAGAGAGAGGGAGACACAGAATCTAAAGCAGGCTCTGAGCTGTCAGCACTGAAGCGGGCCTTGAACCCATGGACCGTGAGATCATGGGCTGAGCCAAAATCAGACACTCAACAGACTGAGCCACCAAGGTGCCCCAAGAGCATATTCTTTCAACATGACTTATCACTGTTAATATTAACCCTGATCATTATTTGACCGAGTTAGTGTTTTTAAAAGTACTTCACTATAAAATTATTGTTTTTGTCTTCCTTTCTATAATGTACATTTTAAAAGAAGGGTACTACACACGAATTTCTTTTGAAGTGTTTCAAAGAAAGTACCTTACACTTAGGGAGTGAGAAGTTCTATTCCACTTCATTGAGTGCAGAGTGTCCACATAAATGACTTGGAATCCTTCTGTTTTGAGAGAGTTGTTTCTCTTTATATTTATTTATTTATTTATTTATTTATTCATTTTTCATTTATGTCAATACAGACTCCTGGGTACTTACTTTATACTTTAGGTTATAAGTCAGTACTACTTGATTTACTTTGTTGACCATAGTGTTCCAGTTTGGCCCCTGAGAGTTCTTAGTTGGCTCTTGAGTCCCTGGGACATACACCCACCATTGTGGGTTTTTATTTTGTTTTCAGCATTTTCTCACTTTCTGATATTACAGGATACTCCAGGCTTTTGTGTATTTTCTGCTCCAGCCTTGGAGTCAGCCATTTCTGCAAAGGGAATTGTTAGTTTTGTTTGTTTGAGAACAGTATTAGAAAGCAAAATCTAGATATGATTTGAAGTCCTCCATTCTGTGTTTTAATTTAGCTACAGTATTGGTTGGCCATTGAGAACTTGATGTTTCTTCCACACAATAAGGAAATGCCATACTTTGTTTCATTCTCATTTATTAACTATATGAATTTTATATGTTGCTTCCAGATGTTTGGCTTTACCTACTAGGACCTCTAGAATTGGAGTTATTTAACTATGACAAATCTGTGCTTCTGTTGTAGTTCAGGAGAAGGAATCCTTCTTTTTCAGTTTACTTGGGTGTAAGGAAAATAGAAATCAAACTAGAATTGATAACTAAATGCATTTGTTGAATTAGAAAATGAATTAATAAAGGAATTTGTTCCTTAATAAGATCATTATTAATTAAATTGTCTGAGATAATTGTATTTTGGTTTCATTTTTCTTAAACTTTGTGTCACAGTGATCTGCCTTTTGGCAGATCTTTGTAAGAAATGTCATATTGCAGAGTGCATGGGATGGCAGTATCACTGAGGCAAATATTTATTGTAATAATTACGTTCATCATAAAATATATTAATTTTAGGCCTGAAAGGAATCTTAAAAACTATTATTTAAGTTCATCATCT
The DNA here is from genome assembly GCF_046562875.1 of Panthera onca. Classification (NCBI taxonomy): domain Eukaryota; kingdom Metazoa; phylum Chordata; class Mammalia; order Carnivora; family Felidae; genus Panthera; species Panthera onca. The sequence continues at coordinate 57,773,925 of NC_138339.1, forward strand.
TAATATTGAGTAAAGTGACTTATCTGACCTTATTTATTTATGTAGCTGCAAAACTAGAACCAGAATTCAACTACTTCAAGAATATATGTGTATGTATATATGTATATATGTGTATGTATATATGTATATATGTGTATGTATATACACACACACACACACACACACACACGCACCATACATGTATGTATATATACAACTGCAGAGAGAAGAAACTTTGATTTAGTAAAGCATTTTGGTGGCTGAGGGCATGGCCATCCAAATTACATTTGCTATTTAAAAAAAAAATAATGTTTTATTATTTATTTTTGAGACAGAGCGACAGAGAGACAGAGCATGAGCAGGGAATGGGCAGAGAGAGAGAGAGAGACACAGAATCTGAAGGAGGTTCCAGACTCTGAGCTGTCAGCACAGAGCCCGACACGGGGCTTGAACTCATGGACCGTGAGATCGTGACCTGACCCCAAGTCGGTCGCTCAACTGACTGAGCCAACCAGGCGCCCCACATTTGCTATTTTTAATCTAAGACTCACTGGGTAGAATCAAGAAATTTTGAAAAGAAATCCATCTCTGCTTGGAACTCAAATGTACAAAGGGAAATTATTTATTATTGATTGATTATTCCTTTATTTAGAGGAAAATAAAATCCACAGCTTTGGATGAATCACCAAGAATATATCCATTCAAGTGATACTAAAAATGAAAATAGAGGTTTCCCAAAGAAAGTCATTAATATGATTGTGTTGCCTTAACCTTCCTGGCAATTGCCCAGGAACTTTGGCTCTCATAACTCAGTGTCTCATTCCTTCCTCTTCCCTCTTGCTGATTTTCGGCATTGGTGACAAGGAAAAACATCCTGGAAGGTTGGGCCCAGCAGAAACTTGGAGGGGATTAAGATGTCATGTCTGCTTTCTAATTTCTTGGAGTAATAATCCTCAATCCTGAGCTAGAAGAAAGAAAAGGAACATTGCAGCCTTTATATCAGGGTGCAAGGTAGGTAAACAATGCCCATTTTGAACTAAAATCAGCCTGTCACACGTCTCCTTTGTCCTCCTGGTGTCCCAGGCCATGAGACAGAAGGGCTAGAAATCTGCCTCCTTTGATGGTAAAAAGAGAATTTCAGCTATCTTAAGCATTTTCTTGCTACATTACTGATGAGTATTTTACAGAGGACACAGAAACTTGATTCCTAAGAGATGTTTCTCTTAGCTTTAGAGTCAGTTGTTCAAAAGCAGGCATCACTAAGGGTTCCATGAGTTGAGTAAAGAGTCTGCTTGCAGGGTAGCACGTGTTGATATCACTACTAGGTGAGAAACCAATGTTCACAGACCCTCCCTCCCTTCCAGCTTTGGTGGCTGCACATATCAGTTAGCCCATGACCAAGTGCTGGGAGCACATAGCTTTCATTGTTAGGGGACAAAAGTGTAGTCACAATGTCAAAAAGCTCACCTTCAATCATTTATTATTTATGTATTCATTATGTTGAGTTGGGAGACCAGGAACAATTGCAGATAACAGAAAATTGGAATTAAAATGAGAAAATTTATTTACATTTTGTCTCAACTGAAGTTTTTTTAATCATTATTTGCTGAAGATTTGAAACTGCTTCTTTAGTAGGAGAATGAAGACTTGAAGAGAGATATTAATACAGACATTGCCTTTGGTAGAAATAAGGTTTTTCAGTGGCCTCTCATTTTTTTTAATATTACTTTAAAAAATTGATATAAGCTACGGTACTGGAAAGGAACTAATATTCTTGATTTCTTTAGAAACTGTATTTGGACACACCAAAAGAAGATGAATCATAGAATGTCATCATAGGAGAGAATGTTATTTGACAATCCACTGACTCTGTTGAGTTTTGTTTTGTTTGTTTTTGTTTTTGTTTTTTGTTTTTGGAAAACGAATTTTTTCTTCTGAGTATAGTCTAATTAGCTCTGATCATTTAATTCAGCTGAACAAAACACAGTAAATAAAACACAACAAACAATCAGAAAAAGGATAGCATAACATAAGTTTTATCAAATATCTGGTTCTTAGGTAAATTCTTCCAAAATAATACAATAGTAAATGTGGCCCAAGGGAATGTTTTATGAAATTTTGCCAGACGTGGAACAGAAACATCTGTCCTAGTTATCAAGGGACTTCTATTCAAGTCTGCCCTTCCTCCCCTCCTCCCCTCCTCCACTCCTCCCTTCCTTCCACTTAGATTTATGTGTAGAAAATCTGTCTGTATAGCCAGCACTGTTGTAGGTACTGAGAACACCAAAGTCATTTACACAAAATACTCCCTTCATGGAACTTAAATTCTAGTAATCAGCTCCCATGCATACAATACTGTAGGATTGTAGTGGGTTGAAACACTGAACACTCCCTGAAAGAATCCACCCCAATACTCACCATGCATTTCCTAATGTCCTCCACTCTTTTTGAGAAGAGAAGAAAGATTATCTCATCCCATACTCCAGTAGCAGACAAAGAAATCCTCCCATCCACCTTTTAAACTTTTTAACAGACCAGGAGTTTATTATTCAGGAATAACTCCATTATGCTTGTCCTGCTTAGAGTTTGGGGAAAATTGTTCAAATCATATGGGAGGTGGTTCTTTGGAAGCCCCAGCTAACATGAAAAGAAAAAATAGAAGATTTATAATCCGAAGCCAGACTTAATAATACATAACAAATTGCAGCTCTTTTGGGGAATCTCCCTAGGTACCATTCCTAGGGATTCCAAGTGTTTAATTGAAATTTCTTTGGGGACAGTAGTAATCATTCACTTAAGCATTATATTTATATTTGTGCATGAAGGAGGGAAGTCAAAGGGCTAATAGAACGAATGAGCAGAATGGCTGCTTTTCAGCTGCAGGCCATGAGGAGCTGCCAATTCTCAGAGGAGCGCTTATCCTGGAGACAGCTTGCTTACGTTGTCCTCCAGGGACTAGAGGAGGAGGACAGAGATGTGACTGACAGCTGTTTCTTCCTGGACTGAGACAGAATGCATGATCCCAGTGCAGCCTGTTTTAATCAAACTATTTTCAGTCTAGAGGATTAAAACATCTCAAGATGGAAAAGTATTCTGGTATAGATTTATTCTTAGGAAGGCTATTCTTTTCCCCTCACGGTTAGCATGGTGTTTGACTCTCAGGAGACCTGTGCCTTCATGATTTTCAAAGCAAAGTTAATGAGTAAACTATTATTCTAGGAATATTTTAGCCACTAAAATTTGTGATGGAATCAAAATAGAAGTCACCCTGTTACAATAATTTTGCTTTCTTTGCATAGCCAGAGATCCTACCTCCTTTCAATTCACATGAGAGTAGTAGATTAGCTTCAAATAGTTCTTTCCACATTCTGTAAATCTCAAGTGTTGACTCTATTGTTATTTTCTGGGTCTGACAGGTGCAACCTTCAGCTACACACATAGAAATACTTGCATGCAACTGGTTTAATTTTTAACAGCTTTATTGAGGTATAATTTACAAATCACAAATGCTCCCATTTCAAGTGTACAGTTGCATGAATTTCAGTAAATTAACACAGTTGTACTCCCATCACCACAATACAACTTTAGAATATTTCTGTCAACTCCAAAGGATTTTTGTTCTCCACTCCAGTCCCAGGAAGCAATGGTTTAGTTTTCATCTAACTTTATAATGGTTTATGTTCATCATCTGAAGGTCTAGGTTTAGTTTCCTTAGATGTGGGCATTAGTCTGTATTTTTGAAGACAGATAGATATTATCATCCTCATTTTATGAACGAGGAAATATAGATTTAGGGAAGCCAGGAAATTGACCCAGGGTCCCAGAGCTACAAATCTGGAGGATTTGAACTTCATTTAGTCTGACTCCAAAGCCCCTTTGCACTATGTTGCATGATCACTCTTAGTTTGAGAATGATCTGGTTGTGGGTCTTAATAGAAGTTGGAGATGAATCAAAGAGGATTCTTGTTATTCTTGTGGATGTGTATATTAACGTTTCCAATTTCTCAACTGCCTTATTATTTGTATGACTATATGTACTGTATATGTACATGTACACATATAGGTATAGCATATCTCCTTTTTTATTTTGGCTTGTATTAGGGTTTAATATCTGACAGTTTTAAAATGCTAACTTATGTAATTGTTGTTTTCTTTCTATTAAAAAGTTATTGTATTATCCCTTTTCTCATATGTATGAAAACATCTCATGAAACATTTTGCTGTTATTGAAAGATAAATTGCTAGTATTGAAATACAGTATAATGTTACATATTGATGAGGTATTTCTTTATTTCCAAATGTTTACTTGGAGGTACATTAGTCAAAGTTGTTTTATTTTTAAATTTATAATACAAATAATTAGAGATTTAACATCTGACATGTAAGAATGATGTTAAATTTTATTATGTTGGACTGGTAAGGATTTTAATAAAATCTTAGTCACCAACTCATGACATTGCAACAGAAATTACCATAGGTAGGGCTGTGAGAGCTTTGTGAACTGCCAAAATCTGAATCTGAGTTCCTGCTTTTCTACTGCCCAAATCCATGTCCTTTAACAGGTCATATCATTTTCCTGCTCCTACAAAATAGGTCTGACTAAATAGTAGTTTATTGTTATTAACAAGTTCCCATGAGAAAGTGGCTATTTTATCTTTTGGATCTCATAGTTGTGGATGTTTCCCATAAAACACAACATCAAACAATTCAATATTGACTGCATTATTTTGGTTAAATCTATAGATTTTTGGACAAGGAAATTCAAATGTATATAAAGGATTAGCCACAATCAAAATTTATTTTTCATTCCTGTGAAGCCAGAAATCAGTAATGCTGATGACTGGGCTCATCTCCTCCAGGTGATGACTGTGGGGACAAGGTGTCTTTCATCAGTGGCACTACCATCTTGAATCTATAATTGCTAGATCTTCTGCATCATACGGGAAAGAAGACATGGAGGAGGATCATTTGCTTTTTAAACTCCAGGGTTAAATGACACACATCACTTCTGCTTCACTTGGTTGACAAGAACTAGATATGGTCTGACCTAGATGCCATGGGAGCCCAGTGATAGTTCCTGGCTGGACGACCACCTTCTAGAATCTGGTTCTTTACCATAAAAAGAAAACTGTCGGGGCGCCTGGGTGGCTCAGTCGGTTAAGCGGCCGACTTCAGCTCAGGTCATGATCTCGCGGTCCGTGAGTTCGAGCCCTGCGTCGGGCTCTGTGCTGACAGCTCAGAGCCTGGAGTCTATTTCAGATTCTGTGTCTCCCTCTCTCTCTGATCCTCCCCCGTTCATGCTCTGTCTCTCTCTGTCTCAACAATAAATAAACGTTAAAAAAAAAAATTAAAAAAAAAAAGAAAACTGTCTCCTAATTTTAGTAGACTCTCAAACTAAATCTATGACTCTCAAACTAAATCTCTAGGCAAATAATTAAAGGAGATCTGACCCTGAAACTTAATGGAATCTTGAACCCTGAGCCAATTAGATGTTGGTAGGGGAATGATAGTAGGTAACTTGGTAACTCTCAAATGAGGGCATGGTCCCATTAGCTGTTTTCAAAAATTTTCTGGCCCACATCATGGTTTAAATAAAAAAGCTCAACTGCTCTGTTCGAAGGGGTTTGGGGGAAGGGACAGCTCTAAACAGGTCCTTCTCACTCACTGCAGGCTCTCAACAGAATCCCTAGGGATCCTAGACAGGTAGATGAAAACCACTGGTGTAGATTAGTTCAGAATCCCTTCCTGTCTCAACATTCTCTGATTTAAGGTTTTTATTCTCTTTCCCTCCTCTTTTATTTCTTAATAAAATCTTCTTTAATCAGTATAGAAAGTCTAGAGCAGAAACTAAAGTCTAGCAGCCCAAGACCTACTTTATTTGAATTGTACTTTTTTTTTTTTAATTACATGTTGTGGCCATTATTTATAAATAAATAAATAAATAAATAAATAAATAAATAAATATCATATAGAGTCTAGATTTCAGGCTTTTCTAAAAACAATGCAAAATTGGGCAACATTAGTTCTATCTTTTTGAATGGCAGATATCTACTGGAGCTGAATAACAGCTACCTTATCAAAACCCTCTTTCTTTTTCTGCAGGCCCCCACTGCTCCTTATTGGCCTTTACCAATAAGCTGACTTAGCTCCTTTATGTTAACTACCTAGCTTCTGTAAGTCATTTGAATTTACAAAATACGATCTAGTGGAAAATTGTACGACCTTGTTGAAATTTTTATCTTTTTCAGGCAAACAGATAATTATTAAGAACTTGTGGGCAAGATTAAATTGAATCTCCACTTCCAATTGTTCTTCAACCTATTTTTCATAGCAAGTTACACTGCGTGATCCTTTCCTTTTTGGAAGATATTTATTTATAAGATGAATTTTCCACAATAATTATCCCCCTTCATTACTCCCCATAGCCTTTCGGCTTACAGGATTTTAGATTTCTTCTCTGAATTAATTTAAGTAGTGATTTTCTCTTACCAGAGAAAGAGTCTGTATAGCAACAATATATATGACAAAAGACATAATGGCACTCCTTCTTCTTCTTTTTTTTTTTTTTTTTTTTTCAAATTTGGCAATCTTTTTCTTAAGAGTTGTAGCTAATAATGTCTTTCTGATGTGTAGTGAAACTTTGACATATGTCATGGTTGTCAAAGTCAGCATTAACACAAAATAATAAGTTATTTAATATAGGATTCAACTTTATTATTTTTTCAAGTAAGCTGTCTATCACCAAGTTCTAAAGTGGATTTCTTTAAAGTCTCCCTGTCTCCAGAGAAAAGGGGAAAAGGCAGTGTGTCCCTGGACAGGATCTATGACTCATTATGTCAATCAAACCCCACTTCAGAAGGGAATAAAGAGATTTGTATCTCAAAGCTGTGCATAACGACTCCTCGGCTTTTCATTTCATATTTATGAGCGGTTTACTTTGAAGTGTTTATCAGCCAATGCGCAGAAACATGAGGGAGCCTTGCCTGAAACCATACTCATGCGTCTAATCTGTGAAATGCTTGCTGAGCAGACTAGCTCATCAGCGCATGCCATGCAAAAATAAATACATAAATAAACTTTTTGTTATTTGAGGTCTTGGAGCCATGTCTTTATATGAACTATAAAAAAGGGATAAATGGTGCTGAACATTTTGAAATCGGTGTAACACAGGAAACTTGGCTCTGTGATGTGCAAAAATAAGGGAGGGGTGGATAATTTCTTGCTTGAAATAAAACCTGGTAGAATGCAGAGAAATAAAAATACACAAATATTTACATAGACGTCTCAGAAGGTCTAAGGCTTTGGGGCTAAGTGACCACATGATGGCAGTGACTAGGTTGTTTTGTTTATATATGTAAATATATATATACATATGTATATATATATTTATTTATATAAAGATATAATTATATATATATATAAAGATATAATTCTCAGAACGATTATAAACATAGCACTGCCAAGATGTTGAAAGCATTAAACAGAAAGCTGTTTTACATATTTTATCTGTGTTAGTGCTCCATATGTATTTTAAGATTTATAAAATAGGTAGAAATGTCAGGGACAGTGAAGAAAGGGGTGCACAGAATAAGATAAAATATACATTTTTTTAAAAAATATGAAATTTATTGTCAAATTGGTTTCTATACAACACCCAGTTCTCATGCTAACAGATGCCCTCCTCAGTGACCATTACCCACCCTCCCCTCCTTCCCACCCCCCATCAACCCTCAGTTTATTCTCAGTTTTTAAGAGTTTCTTATGGTTTTGCTCCCTCCCTCTCTAACTTTTTTTTTCCTTCCCCTCCCCCATGGTCTTCTGTTAAGATTCTCAGGATCCACGTAAGTGAAAACACATGGTATCTGTCTTTCTCTGTATGACTTGTTGCACTTAGCTAACACTCTCCAGTTCCATCCACGTTGCTACAAAAGGCCATATTTCATTCTTTCTCATTGCCATGTAGTATTCTATTGTGTATATAAACCACAATTTCTTTATTCATCAGTTGATGGACATTTAGGCTCTTTCCATAATTTGGCTATTGTTGAAAGTGCTGCTATAAACATTGGGGTACAAGATCACCATGATCAAGTGGGATTCATTCCTGGGATGCAGGGCTGGTTCAACATTTGCAAACCAATCAATGTGATACATCACATTAATGAAAGAAAAGAACCATATGATCCTATCAATCGATGCAGAAAAAGTATTTGACAAAATTCAGCATCCTTTCTTAATAAAAACCCTCAAGAAGGTCGGGATAGAAGGAACATACTTAAACATCATAAAAGCCATTTATAAAAAGCCCACAGCTAATATCATCCTCAGTGGGGAAAAACTGAGAGCTTTCCCCCAGAGATCAGGAATACGACAGGGATGTCCACTCTCACCGCTGTTGTTCAGCATGGTGTTGGAAGTTCCAGCATCAGCAATCAGACAAAAAAGGAAATCAAAGGCATCAAAATTGGCAAAGATGAGGTCAAGCTTTCACTTTTTGCAGATAAAATATACATTCTTAATGAATGACACTGGTACATTTTCTCTGTCTTTTATCTCTCTAACTTCATTTAATTCATTAACTCAACAAATGTTCGTTGAGCAGCTAATACACTACATCCTGGCTTTGTGGTAGTAAGCATCAGCCAATGTTGCTGAGGAGGATCTGGTGTGTTGAGCGAGGCTGACAAGTCAACAAGCCAATGTTATTGTCACATATCAGTCACTCACTATGACCAAGGGATGCTCAATTCTCTACTTCCTTACACTGGATCCCTTATGTCTGTACTTCTGTCTCATATATTTCCAACAAAATGGGGTTAAAAGAAATAATTCACTTTTATAATCTATATAGTATTTCATTGATCTGAACAGTTGGGTGAACATAAACTGTAGGAATTCATAAGCCATTCTCTTATAAAATAATTACTTTCCTGTTTTGCCTTTTTTCTACAGATTCTTCCAGGAGCCCCATCTCCCACTCCCCACCTCTTAGTATCCTAATTTGGAAAAGTGACTGATGACTAGACTTTCACTAGAAATACTACATAATCAAAGAAATTCTTTAAATGCTTATTTATTTTTGAGAGAGAGAGTGAGCAGGGTAGAGGCAGAGAGAGAGAGAGAGAGAGAGAGAGAGAGAGAGAGAGAGGTGCAGAGGATATGAAACGGGCTCCACACTGACAGCAGTGAGCTCAGGAACATGAACCATGAGATCATGACCTGAGCTGAAGTCAGATGCTCAACCGACTGAGCCACCCAGGTGCCCCTCATCAAAGAAATTTAAGGCTGAAAGTCTTTAGATTCAACTAGAAAGCATGACATGTAAGAGAGCACCCAGGCTTTGGAGCCAAAAATAGAAATGCATAAATCAGGGCTTTTCTACCTCATCATCACATGGCCTTAGTTAGAAATGTTATTTCTTTCTTTGAGCCTAATACCTTCCTCCTAGCTTTGTTCTGAGGATTATATGAGATTTTATATGTAATGTGTTTATAACCAGTCTTAATACCAACTACACACTTGGTAAATATTAAGCCATAAATGTTTGTTGAGTGACTGAATGAAGGATGCCAACCCTTCTGATCCCATCCTTTTATTTTCAAAGAAAACCTGAGGAGTCAAGGGATTAAGGGGCTTACCCAAGATTATATGTTTGCCACTCAGAATCAGGTTTTCTGGAGAAAAAAGAAATAGTTACTTCCCCCGCTGCATCTGCCTTCCCACACCCACCAATGTAGGTAGAGTAAAAAATAAATTTACCAGGAACACAACAGGATACTGTAATTGTGTGTGTGTCTTACTTGTTAGCCTATTGGAGATCCCCCAAAAGCAGGGACACAGCTTTTCTGTCTCTCTATCTTTGGTTGGTCCCTAGCATACCCTTTTATCTCTTTGTGGAACTGAATTGAACTAATCAGTTTGAAACACAAACGCTGGGTGCCCTTGGGTCTGTGTGAGCCACATAATGACAATGATTCTGAGGGAGACTGAAGTACCAAGAAGCATAAAACCTGCCAGATATGCAGGCACGTCAACCAAAGCCTTTGTGGGGTGTGTTCCTGATAATGCTGATGGATAGGTTTTCTGAAAGGACTATTTTGATTTTCTTATCCGAATGGAGATTGAGCACACTGTACACAAGAGAAAATGATTTGGAGCCAATTCTAAGAGAGAGGAAATTGAAGCAAGAAATAAGTGTTTGAAATAATAATCTGCTGCTGATCCCTAAACAACCTGAAATGAGAGCCCAGGAATTAATGAGGCTCCTAACCCCTTGTGACATAGGCATGTGGGACTTCCACCAGAGAAGCGGCAGTTTCCCTGGTGGCCTGTTCACGGCCTGTGAGCAAGCAAACAAAACGGATGTCCCCTTTGAAAGTGAAGCTGTCTTAATAAGGGAAAGGTTCTTTTTCAGATGAAGGCTCACAAAGTGCCAGGTAGTGCAAATGTTTTTCATAAAGCACCTGGAAAAACCTCAGCAAAGAGAAACATCTCAATAGAGGACAATTAAGTGTCCCTTTGGATTTCATTGCCCATCATTCCAGAGAAGTAGCAGTTTTGCTGGGAAAAGTTGACTTTGTAAAAAGGAAGCAGTCTACCAGGAGTGACCCCTGATTTAAAAAACAAAAAACAAAAAGGCAGGGAGAGGCAAGACAGATGCATCTCAGTTTTCGGCTCTGTCAGAGATACACTTTGTGATTTCTGGAAAGCTCAGGAACCTCCCTGCTTTTCTGCTGCTCAGGGGAGGTAATTCTTGCAAACTTACCACGGATGATGTGGAATCCTAAGGCAGTTAGCTTTGAAAATCTTCAATAAACGTGCTCTCTGAATACCAAATAGAAGAGAGACGTGGTACAGTCACTGGATTCTGGGACACATCTTGGGAAAATGAGGATCGCCAAGGAAATTGTCAGTAATGGCTAAACAGTTGTTCCACTAATTACAAGAGGCAGGATGATATTAACTCTGGGTGTATCTTTGCCAGAACACCTGAAAATGAAGACCAGGCACTTTTTCTGTGGCTCTAAAACAGCCAAGTGGCCAGAGCATTTGATGTCTGTGCACGGGAAGATGTTCTTTGTGCGTTTCAGGATAACGCTATTAGAGCACAATCCACATTTCTTTTTAAAATCCTTTAAGGAGGTCGGTGTTTTGGTTCATTGTGATATTGGCCTTCCCTATGTGTAAGGATTTCATGGAGGGGGCAGGGCTGCACCATGGCTTTCTTGGGCCTTGTGTATTTCTGCCTTTGTTGGCCTCTTCCTCCCTGAAAAATATTTAATATTGTAGTTTACAACTACGTAATATAAAAACCAACATATTACTGTTAAAGATAAGAACATTTTCTGCAAGCTAAAGGTTGTTTTTTTCTGATTTTAAAAGAAATTAAACAATTTTTTTGGCCCCTAAAGGTATTATGGCCTCTAGTGACTGTGTCTACTGTGCCTACTATATAAGCTGGCCCTGGGTCGTTTGAAATTAACATGCCTTTTTGTTACATTCATTCATGGATCTAAAAAAGTGAATTTCAATGTTTTGAGAGAAAGATTTCTTGTCAGAAAAAAAGGTACAACCATCTGATGAAAAGTAGAAGTTTGCAATATAATATGAATTAATTTCTGTGGATTCAGAATTTATAGTTACCACTTACCCTTTAAGGGATAATATGGTCCGCATATAACACATCACCCTAATTGCTTTACTTTTCCCCCTCACGTAAGAACCATTCATTTTAAGAACAGTGTTTTTACATTGCATTTAATATTTTCTCATTTTTAAGGACTGAATATAGTCACCATAATTTAATTTTTTATATGAATCAAAGCAGCCCTAGTGAATGATGAGTTCATTGTTACATGTGCACTGTAATAAATTTGCTCCCGAAGTTTTCGAAGTTTATTAAATTTCAGGTGGTACCTTAATTCTGCTCTGCAGTTGTACATACTGTCTGATCTGTGCCTTGTCTCTTGCTTCTTAGATGGCAGCTTCATCTCCTCTCCTCTCTCCTTAACCCCGAGCACCTCCTCCCCATCCTCAAAGGAAAACTGTCAAATCCATATCAACCATCCACCCACTCCCACCATCTGTGTGCACATGCTCTGGCTTTCTGCCTGTCACTATAAATGAACAATCTCTACTCTTATCCCAGGTGAAACCCCCACTTCTGTGGAAGATCGGATTCCCACTGGTCTACTCAAGAATGTTGCTTCAAGAATTCTCCCACCTCTCTTTCCTAAATGAACTATTCTTCCACTCCCACCAGCACACAAACATGCTGAGACTTTCCCCAGCTTCTATTCACCGACTTTTCCCAGCAGCTACCACCATATTCCTTCACTCCTTATTGTAGCACATCTCAGAAGATGTGTCTATCTTATTGCCACTGATTCTTCTCCCCTATTTTATTATAAACACAATCCAATAAGATTATCACATGTACCCCTCCACATAACTTTTTTTTTTCTTTTTTGGTTTTGGTTTTATTTGTGTTTTTTTTTCTTTTTTTTTTTTTTTGGTTGTTTTTGTTTGGTTGTTTTTTTGTTGTTTTTTTGCTTTTATTTTGACAATGTCACCAATGATTACCATGTTTCTGTATCATCATGCCACATTCTCAGTTCTCATAACGATCTATCAGTAGTGCTTGAAACAGTTAATTACCTCTTCCTCTTTGATATGCTTTCATTACTTAGATTCTATTCTGGCATATGCTTGTGGCTTTCCTCCTACAGCACTGGTTGTTCATTTTCATAATCCTTTATTGCTTCCTCCTCTTTGCTCCAGACTCTGAATGTAAAACTGACTCAGTGTTCAGTCCTTTATTCTTTTTTATTTCTAAGTATAGTTATTTCACACTGTGATATTATTGTCCAGCTCCATGGCACTAAACAGCATCTACAAGCCAATGACTCCCAAATCTGTATCATTCAAATATCTATATATTTTACATATTCAGCTACCTACCCAGCATCTCAATTTGTATGCACTATACACATTTCAAACTCAGATACTCAGGATTAAAACTTGTTCTCTGTGTGTGTCTTCCTCATCACAATTAATGGCAACTCCATCCTTCTGATTTTCAGTTCAAAAATATTGTCACTTTCAACTTCTCTCTACCATATCCTACGTGCAGTCCATTAGGAAATCCCGCCCTGCCCACCGTTCTGCTTCTTGCACCTGGAATGAGCTGTGATCGTCTCTCACAAATGCATTCTGGTGGTCCTTTTGATTCTGTTCTTGTTCCCTCCTTAAGTATTCTAACCTAGTAGAGCAATTCTTTAACAATGAAAATTGGACAAATCACCTCTCTCCCCCCAAATGATAAATGTCCTTAGTAAAAATAAATGTCCTTAATATCACTTCCCAAACCCTTTGGGGCTCAGCTGTCCTTAACCCTCTGACCCCTTCTTATAAGATGGCACCTTTGCTCACTGCCTTCCAGCCACAGAGTTCCTCTTGCTACTCCTGGGACTTACCAGCACATTCCTGCCTGGGCCCTTTACACTGATGGTTTCCTTTTTGCCCCAGGTATTGGAAAGACTGACTCTCTCAACTTCTTCAAGTCTTTGTGTAAATGTCATCTTCTCAATGAGGCCTTACCAGATCAAATTATTCAAAATACAAAAGACTTTCACCACTCTACTTTCTGTGTTTTCTTTTCATAGCACTTAACACCTTTGAAGACACTACACACTTGACATATTCTTTTTTTTCTACTATTTTAATGTTTTATCTTTAAAGCATGAGTGGGGGAGTGGCAGAGAGAGAGAGGGTGACACAGAATCTGAAGCAGGCTCCAGGCTCTGAGCTGTCAGCACAGAGCCCTATGCGGGGCTCGAACCCACAGGTAGCGAGAGCATGACCTGAGCCCAAGTCGGTTGCTTAACCAACTGAGCCACCCAGGGGCCCCCACTTAACTTATTCATAATGTCAACTGTTTATTTTCTATTTGTCCCAGCTAAAATATAAGCTTCATAAGGACAGAGATACATATCTCTTCTGTTTGCCGATATATCCCAAGGCTTTAGAACAAGATTTAGCAGCTAGTAAGCACTTTATATATAGTGATCGAATGAAAGAATGAATGAATGAATGAATGAGGCTCTTTATCTTTGTTCTACTTGCCTAGATTTTCTTCTTTTATGTTTATGTCTCCTCTCATGTATTCCTGTGTTTGCTCCCACGTAGTTAGCTGTCTCCATAGCCTTATGAATATAGATATTATTAAACCTATTTTATAGATGTGGAGACTGAAGATCAGGGGTCAGGGAATTAACTTGGACATCATTAAACCATAAGTGGTGGAATAGGGATTCAAGTTCTAGATTATGTGTTTCTGGCGTATTTTTAAAACACACAGATCTGGAGTCTTTCTCCTAGGGAGAAAAGTACATGAGTTTATATATCTGTCATATAATGATTTGGTTGCATTTACTTCTTTAAAAAAAAATTAAGACTATTTAGTTAGAGCAATTCTAGGTTTACAGCAAAATTGACTGGAAGGAACAGAGACTTAACCATATACCTCCTCCCTCCACCCCCACCAACAAGCATAGCATCCTCCATTATTAACATTCCCCACCAGAGTAATAAACATCTGTTGCAATTGATGAACCTACAATGATACATCTTTATCACCTAAAGTTGATAGTTTACATTAAAGTTCTGTTTTGATGCGATAAATGCTATAGGTTTGGACAAATGTAAAATGACGTGTCCATTATTACAATATCATGCAGTGTATTTTCACTGCCCTAAAAGTTGTCTGTGCCCCACATATTCATCTTTCCCTGCTCAATCCTTGGCAACCACTGATCTTTTTACGGTCTCCATGGTTTTGCCTTTTCTAGACTGTCATACAGTTGGAATCACACAGTATATAGACTTTTCAGATTGGCTTCTTTCACTTAGTAATATACATTTAACTTTCCCTTATGTCTTTTCACAGTTTGATGGCTTACTTCTTCTTATTCCTGAAAATGTTCCATTGTATGGATGTACCACAGTTTACTTATCCATTGGTTGCATTTACTTTTGCTTCATAACTTTATTCCTGGCATGCAAGTAGAGGCTTTTCTTTGTAGTTTATTTCAAAATGTAACCATGAAAATTTTGAATGACATGACTTAATAGAAAAAAATATGATTTGTAAATATGTTTAATAATGGGATATAAGTAGACTGGCCCAAGACTTATATGTTTAGATTCTTTTAATTTTTAGGGGGAGAAAAGCCTTTAAATCACAGAAAAGTACAGACAATAAACACTCATCCCTTGCAATTAACAAGTGTTAATATTTTGTCAAATTTGTTTCAAATCCTCTTCCTCCCTCTATTCACCCCCCCCCCATTGCATTCTTCTCTGAAATAATTGCTATGAAGAATTTGGTGTATGTTTTTTTAGTCCAAATTTAACTTGTTAGTATATATGTGTCTAAAAACAATATATAGCACTCATTATATTTTTCTTATTATGCTTTTATAACTTGACATTTACGTTTTGAGGATTATCTCTCTTAAGACCACACCTGTTATTTCTGATAATTCTCTACTCATACAATTGCCAATGTGTGGCAAATGATGTCCAGTATTAAAGGTTTCTATCTCTTACTGCTAGTTCTCAAGAGACTTATTTCTTCCCAAAATAAACAGTGTAGAACTAAATTACTTGGCACATCTAACTTTGGTGACACTTTTGAGTGGTTGGAAGATCTTTTTTTAAAAAAAGTCATCAGTTGATGCCTCTAGATATGCTGAAATCCTTGTAAAGCTGTTGTCTCCATTGCGTGAATCCATCTCGTATTAAAAGCAATGCTTCTAAGGTCCTTTGGTTGATGGCTCTAACTACATTGGGAATGATGTATTTTAGTGGCAAGTTAGTCTCTGATATTGCTGAAACTGATTAGTTACAGCGTCACCCACTCACACCATGAACATAATAGTGCTGATGGTTAGAGTATTTCAGCTGTGATAACATAAGATTTTTTTTTACTCCACTGAGCAAGCTTCTGCCTTCTATTCCTGAATTTCCTTTTGACTTTGAGTTTATGTGACTCAACAACTCTCTGTAAGTCAACAGCTGCCAGATGCTAAATGTAATTAAGGCTTTACATGTACTTGTAACCTACAACATGTGTTTGGAACACAGGAAGCAAGGTGGGAAAGGAAGAAAAAGAATACTCTTGATTCAGTTTCAATTATCCTCTCCCTGTTTAATGATGCTAACAGGCACTAGGAAACTATGGTCTTGCCATTCTCTACAAGCTCTGGGGTGGGATGCTTAACATGGTTTTAGACAAGTATCGAAATCGTAATTGGTAATGAAGCAGTTGGTTTAAAGGAATTGATTTACAAACAAGAGTATATCATTAACATTTCTCCCCAATATTTGTGGTTACAGAGTAGACTCTGATTAGTTACTGAAGGAAAATGTCTGCTATACATATATTCACCTGATGGTAGACTGCAATCTATCTATCTCATTAGATGTCAGACTGTAGATGAGTTAATTAACTCTTGAGATCTAGAATAATCCTTCAGTGATGGGAAAGTCAAAATGTTTTCAAAACAAAGTCCATGATGGAGACAGGGACCTTCATGAGTGCTGAGAATGCAAATGTCATGTCTTTGTCAAAATTTCAATTAATGTTGGTAGCTTCTCTACTGACATAGCAAGTATTCTCTGTTTTCCTTTACGAAAGCAGAATGTTATATTACTTAATGGAATAAACATTAAATATATCTAAATATATGCCATTTAACTGGGAGAGTATTCTGTTTATATAGAGGTAGAAAAAATTTTTAAAGGGAATCATGCCCATCATTTCATATTTTTATACTTACTAGTAATGTAATAATAGTAATAATAATAATAGGTAATATCTATTGACTTTTGATTTTATTCTGGAATATTCTAAATATGCCATTGTGTTGTTGACACAATGACCATATGAGGCAAGCAGTGCTATAATTTCCTCCATTTTATAACTGAGATAATTGAAACATAGGAATATTAAGTAGCCTGATCCAAACAACAATAATATAGTCCTCACAGTAAATAAGATAAATCTCCAAGCAGCTAAATGAAAACAAAATAAAAATAAAAAATGAGCTAAAACCAGAAATCTGAAGATTGAACTGCATGCTCATGGTGGGTCTTCACTGAGAGTAAGCACTGATATCAGACCTGCATTTAGGAGATTGGACCTTGGACTTAGAACAAGAAGGAGGACATGAAACTAAGATTCCTACATTAACCAAATCCTGAAAGAGATATGCGATAATAGTACCACATGTCTTAGAGAGAAGCAAATGCAAATATTTCAGGAAGGAAAAAATCTTCATTTGAGGCCCTTATGAGTTCTGAAAATTAAACCAATGTCAGTTAAAATAAATATACTTAATTTCATATGAAAACAGACCTTCATAATTAAGAGCAAGCAAATCAATTAACAACCAGTTTTGATCTTTGAAGTTCTAAAACATGATTTGTTAGATCCATACTTTTAACTATGTATAATATGCAAATTAGCAAGTAAGAAGATAATAGAAAAACTGAACAGAAATACTTAAAAAGCTATATAAGTTTTATAAATGAAATACATAATTTTTGAAATAATAGTTGAGTTCATACAGCAAATATGAGATCAGGCACAATTAAAGAGAGAATTAGTCAACTGGAAAAAATAGCAAGAAGAAATTAGCAACAAACAGCACAGAAAGAAAAGAGATTAAAAAATATAATAGAGACATGTAGAGAGAAGGAGGATAATACTTAGTTTAATTAGTGGAGAGAATGAAGAGTATACAAGTGAGTAAATATTTAAGAGGCCATGGCTGAGAAATTTTTAGAATAAAGGAATTATGAATTCACAGAAATTGAAGGAACAGCATGTAAGATCAGAATTCAGAATAGACTGACCTAGCATACATATTGTAATCCCTAAAGTAACCACTAAATAATTATGTGAGGAGATAGCTTAAAAATCAATAGAAAAACTAAAATGAATTTTTTAAAAAAATATTAACTCAAGTGAAGCTAGGAAAGAAAATGACAGAAAGTAGAAAGGAATGACCAAAAAAGGGACAGATAGGAAAAACACAGCAGAATGATGAAACTACATCCAGCCATATCAATAATTACATGAATATAAATGGGCTGTACCACCAATTAAAAGGAAAAGATTCTCAGATAAATACCAAGTCCCAAATACATGCTGTCCACAAAAACATATCTTTAAATACAGACACAGAGAAGTTGAAAGTAAAGGAACAGAAATAGATGTATGATATGTTTACTGCATACAGTAAACTTAAGAAAGCTGGCTTGACTATTTTATATCAGGAAAATAGGCTTTAATACAAGAAGCATTACAAAAGAAAAAGATGGATATTTGAAATTGATAAAAGTGTTAATTCACCCTGGAAAGGTAAAAATATATGTGTCTAATAACAGTTTCAAAAAGACAAGAGGGAGAGGTACAGGAGGGGGAGGAAGCAATGGAGGGAAAATTGACAGAAGTATAAAGAGAAAGAAAAAAAAAAACTTCCTTACAGATTCAATCTTTTCCTCAGTAACTAATTGAAGAACTATACCAAAATTATTAGTAAAGGTCTATAGAACAACACTGTTATTCCTCTCAATCAAATAGACGTTTATAGAACACTACATAAAACTGTAAATATACTTTATCTTACAGTGAAACATTCAGCAACATATACTATATTCTGAGCTACAAAGTAAGTTTCAATGACTTTCAAGAGGAAATTCTGGAGAATCTGTTCTCTGTCCATCAAGTACTTAAGTGAGAAATCAATAAAAGAAATCTCGACAAATCCAGATATGTGGAAATAAAATTACACACTTCCGGGGCGCCTGGGTGGCTCAGACGGTTAAGCGTCCGACTTCGGCACAGGTCACGATCTCGTGGTATGTGAGTTCGAGCCCGTCGGGCTCTGTGCTGACTGCTCAGAGCTTGGAGCCTGTTTCAGGCTCAAGAATCTAGAAAAGAATGAGCAAATAAAACCTGAACTTAAGTAAAGAAAAATAATCAAGGGCAAAAATCAAAGAAACAGAAAATAAACAATAAAAGAAAATACTGAATACAAAAGCTGGTCCTTTGAAAAACTGATAAAATTGATAAATCCCTAGCAAGAATGATCAAGATAAAAGAGAAAATACATAAATACTCCAAATCAAGAATTAAATAAGGGATATTGTTATGGATCCTACACATATTCATAGGTATTGTCATAAACTATAGTAATTTGGATGAAATGGACAAATTAATTTTAAAATATAATTGATATTAAAATCAGATATTATTTCAAGAATGTTTATTAGAGATAGTCACTGTATATTAATAAAATATTCAATCTATCAGAAATCTGTAATAATTCTAAACCTATATACACTTAGCATAATGGAGCCTTAAATAGACAAATAGCAGATAGTGATACAACTATGGGAAGAAACACCAATTATTGTATGAAATTTTATCATACATCTTTCATTTATTGATAAGACAAGCAAACAGCAAATCATAGAGAAGAATTACTACCGTATAGAAGAATTGAACACATGATTAATAATTTAGTTGAATTGACAGATATACAACCTTGCACTCAGTAATTAGAGAACATGTGTTCTTCTTAGATACATAGAAAATACTTGTAAAAAGTTTATCAGTTTATAGAACAAGTTTCAAAATTATTCAAAGGTTTAGTAACATAAAAATTTTGCTCTCTAGGCAAACAGAATTAAATTAGAAGTCAAAAACAGAAATAAATACATATCACAATACATTTGGAAACTTAATAAATAGGTGCAATAGATATGTAAAATGTTTATATCTAAACAACAATGAAAATGCTATGAATCAAAACTTGACAAATATAGTAAAAGTGGTGCTTAAAAAAATTTATAGTGTGAAATATTCATAATAAAAAAGTAGCATGGCTAAATACTGATGATGTAAAGATTCAAATTTTAAAGATATGGAAAAGAATCATTGAATAAACTCAAAGGAGGGGAAAAGAATAATTTGTATATATAAGGGTAGAAGGTAATAAACTAAAAAACATACAGAATCAGAAAAGCAAAAATGTGTTTTTTGAAAGACAAAAGCAGTCATTGGTGAAAATCCAGTTAAAATAAAGAAAATACACCAATCTATTGGTGGATATTTAGGTAGTTTCCATGTCGTGGCTATTATAAATACTGCTGCAATAAATATAGGGGTGCATATATTTTTTAAAATTCGTGATTACATATTCTTTGGGTAAATTCCCAGTAGTAGAATTATTGGATCATGTGGTATTTCTACTAAGGAACATGTGGTGTGTACACACACACACACACACACACACACACACACACACACACAGGAATATTATACAGCCATTAAAAAGGATGAGGGTTTTTTTTTTTTTTTTTTTTTTTTGGCCATTTGTGACAACATATATCAGTCTAGAGGACATGAATGAATCAGACTGAGATAAACAGATGACATATGATATCACTCATGTGTGAATTAAAAGCCCCCCATACAATATAAGCAAACAAAAAGCAGAATCAGACCTATAAATACAGAGAATAAACTTATAGTTCCTATAGGGTAAGGGGTAGAGGGGATGATCAAAATAAGGAAAGGGGATAGGGAGATACAGCCTTCCTATTATGGAACGAATAAATCATGGGAATAAAAGGTACAAAAAGGGAATAGTGTCAATGATATAATTATAGTGTATGGTGAAAGATGGTAGCTACATTTTTGGTAAGCAGAGCATAACACTAGACATGTTGAGTCACTATACCATACATTTGACATTAATGTAATGTGGCAACTATACTCATTTTTTATTTTTAAAAAAAGAAAGCACAAATAAGTAATGTCAAAAATGAAAATAAAGACAATATTCTACAAGTATAACAAAATTTAAAAGGATTCAAAAATACTTGATAACTTTGTATCAATCCATTTGAAAATATAGATGAAATGAGCAGATTCCTAGAAACATTGATTGTTCCAAAACTTGTAAATATTGATTGTTCCAAATATTGTTTCTGAGTTGTAAAATCAACTCAGAAAATAGAAAATGTTAACCCTTAAAAAAAATAAACTTTCTGCTTCTGTAAGCTGATGATCATCATGATAGCTATATTTGTTGTAAGGTTACTCTGTGGCAGGCAATGTTTTAAGAAGCATTTTTATAACTGCGTTGTCTAATTCAGTGCTCACAACAACCCTATGAAGGTGGATGCTATTTTTATGTTTATTTTATAAATGCATAAAATGGGGACTCATCTGAAGAAATAGTTCTAAGAATTTATGTTCAACAAGCACTTTTTTTTAAACAAATTCAGGAATTTCCACTTTAACCCTAGCCTACCTAGTGACAATTTTATAGGGCTGCTGTCCTAATTAATTTGAAAATTGCATGTGAACGCATTTAGAACAGTGCCTGCCACACCATGAGGTCCTCAGTAAATGTAAGCTAATCTGGTAGTTGTTCTCAAACATAGGACAGCCAGACCGTTACTGCTAACTCACTATTGACTTGTATTTATTTATTTATTTTCTCTCTCTAAAAGCAATTTGTTTGAAGAGGCAGAGTCTCATGAGGTCAGATGACTATACACCTTTGTAATGCTGTTACGTAGGACAACTGATTTACATAGTTTTTAATACCGGAATTGGGTTTTCTGTTTTGTTTTGTTTTGTTTTGTTGAAATTTTCATCAGCAGAAAGGAGTCTCGAACTAGCTAGGTTACTGGGTATTTCATTTCTATTTATGAACTGGCAGTTGCTCTGCAGAACTTTTTGTTGTAGCTGCTTTGGGTTTTCCAATTTGGGCTTTGTTCAGTTCGGAACAGTGAAAATGCCACCATACCAGAGGAGAATGCCACATTCACCTTTCACTTTGAAATCACAGAGAAAGCTTACAGAGAAACGGAGGATATTGGAAACTCTCCTGTCGTCACTAACCATTTTGATGTTTCCTTGATTTAGAATGAGTTTATTGACATGGGGATGATTCTAGTTAAAAATTGTGAAAGTTGTGACACATCATGCATTTAGATGGAGATGTTTTCCCCTTTTTTTATTTATTTAAATTTTAGTTTGTTAACATACAGTGCAGTATTGGCTTCTGAGGTAGAATACAATGATTCATTACATACAATACCTAGTGTGCATCACAATACTCTCTTTAGTACCCATCACCCATCTAGCCCATAATTCATCTGAAAGTTTAGAAATCTCAAAATATTAACATTTTAGTGCTATATGTAAAAAAAATTATTCTTAAAGTGCATTTTTGAAATCTAAATAGTTGACTTAATTTTTTTTATGAGTAATAATGCATGTATACCTACTCTGTAGTTTTAAGCCACAGGACTTTTCATGAATAGTTTTGTCAACATTTGGGAAAATATCTGAATATGTAAAATCAGATGAACTTTAGAAGGGCATTAAGAAGGAGTTTATGTGAAGAATTTTAGTATACACAAGTATAAAACATTAAAATTCATAAGTAGTTTCTTCACTAGTTTTCAAAATTTTTATCAATGCATATACAGATATGTAGATTTTAGACTTTGAAAATAATATTTTAGATAGTATTGGCAAATTTTTGGTAAGTGATTATTCTTTTTAGCTTGTACATATCAATCATTGCTCAAATTTCAATGTAAGGTATCGATATTACATATAAGGTAGTAATCTGCTGATACATTTTGATCAAAATTAAAAGTTATGTTTTATCACTTATAATTGCTATATTTTTCTTGATAACTTTTTGCTGAAAAAGCTTAAGGCATCAGATAAAATTACTTCATTTCCTGTGATAAAAAAGAACTACAACATTGCAATTTATATCCTTTTCTTAAACACTTGTTAGAAAATTTGGAGTTTATACTTATTTCTGACTTGAAAATGTAGACTCTAACATTTGCTCAGGAAAAGTGACCCATGTTTATTTACAAGAGATTTTCTTTGTCTTAGGATAAATGATGCTAGAAAAAGGCCATTTAAAAATGGATTCAATTTTTTAAAAGAATCAATATTTCATATTAAATAGTAAAGATAATTTATTGTAACTTTATCTTCAGAAAATAAAACTGATTATCAAAAGTATATTTGACTTTATGTTTAATACAATTTATTATTCGAACTATGCTATAATTATTCAAAAGGATATAGAATAACAATTTTTGTGGGAGGCATAATATACACATTTTATGGCAAAATTGCATGACTATATTATACATCTTTCACTTTACATTGAATTTTGCATCATAATCACAGAGTTGAATTTTGCAAAAAAAATTGATGAATTCATTAATTTTCGTAAGGACTGCTCATTAACCTTTTACTTAAATAATTATCATTCCTCATTCAAGTTGAGATTTTCCTGATTCTTGGTATGATGAGTGATTTTTTTTATTGTATCCTGGCTATTACATTTTGAAACTCTGGCTCTTATTCAAATCTTCTGTTTCAGAAGGCCTCCTCTGCTACCAAGCCAGTGGGAAAAATGAGACACTGAGGCTTGCCTGCCAGGTGGAGGGGAAGGTCCAAGTCCCTCACTTGGCCTACTTTGACAAGGCAGGGGGTATGGATTGAGAAGTGATGCTCTCTTGCCCCTGAGCTGAGTTGGGTTTTCAGACTTTTCACTATGACTCTGAAGTTACCAACTTGGTTTAGAGGGAGAAGGGCACCTCTTTACTACAGCTCCCCCACAAATCCTTCAGTGGTGGTGAAAGGAAATTTAACATTAATTCTTCTCTGACACCAGCAGGGAGAGGAAGGGGTGCTTCATGACCACCCCACTGGGTGGAGATAGAAGTCTAGGATCCCCTTATAGCCACCAATAACACCTTTGTGTGGGGTGTCTGGGAAGGTTTATTCCTACTGGTTAAGGATGAAATTCTGGCTTACCACTCGATTCCATCTGGGGTGTTTGTGGAGGTAAGGGAGGACACTTAATTACAGTAGGCTTTACTCTGGGCTTTGTCTGCTTGCACTGGTGTTTTTAATCTGCAGATTTCTCCAACACCGGGTCTGGGATATACAAGGCAAAAAGAAACTCCAGGGAACTCACAACCATATCCTTCCTCAGGTCTTAGGATCCTAATAGGTCTATCTTCTTCTCAACCCTTTTTAAACTCTTTTTATGTGTTTTTATATGTACTGTTCAGAGGTTTTTAGCTGCATCTAGTGGGAGAAGTAGAGAGAAGTGAGGAATTTTATCTTGATCCAGAACTGGAAGTCTGTCAAGTCATCTTTTGAAGAATCCACCATGCCAACATGTGTTTCTAGTTTTTCTTGTTAACAGGTTAATTATGTTAGATCATGGTAATTATGTGGCCTTGCTTATGATCCTAGTGTTTTTTAGAATCACTTTTATTGACTTCATGGAAATCTGCATCTTCACAAGCTTTACAACTTAATCTCACATTGGCACCATATTACTTTCTGTTATCACTAACTACCTGATGACATAGACGTTGATATGGTGGTTGATATGAGAAGAGATGCTAGCAGTAAGTGGATGGGGATGGGGGGGATTAATTTTATAAGTGATCATTAGTGACTGCTTTCATGTTTTCATAGTAACTCTTCTGTGTGTAGAATTTCATCTCTTAAATTCAGGGGACTTGCATAGTGAATATTTAGATAATAAAAGTTTTCTATATTGTACTCCTCTATTACTACAGTTAACTTTTATCTTCCTGCCCTCATAGTAGAAAATCTGTTCAAATGCTGACATTTCCAGTGCTATTTGTATTCCCTGGTATTACCATGACATGATAATTCTGACTTAGCGACATATGTGCTTCTCCTAGTTAAAGGTTATTTCAAAGTGTGAGAAGTTGGTAAAAACTTAGAAAATAAAGCCATGATCACAATGTGCTGGCATATCTTTCCTTTGAATTATGTCCCCAAGCACAACTAGTTGGTCAATGGATGACTCTTGATATCTATTGCCAAATTTATCTCTAAAAAAGTTTTGGAGAGGATCTGGGTTACACATTGAGATTATGATCAAGAAAAAGGCAACTTAAAGTAAAAGAGACTTCTCAAGAAAGTTATTTTTAAACACTTGTGTTCTGCTATCTTGATCCACCTAACAATTTTTAGACATTGGGGTTCTCTCCCAACACCTTAAATTATACTAAAATTCCATGATGTAAAAACAGATTTTGTGCAATCATTCATCTATAGAAATAGTGACTTTGACCTTGATAATGTAGTATGAGGCCACACTGGGAAGTTTATTAGTAGCAACCATAAAACATATACCTGAAATGAAATGAGTTTGAAACATTATCTACATTCCCACTTTAATGTGATACCAGAGAGATTAGAGGAAGATGGAAGGTATTTCATGAATACTGAAATATTATGACTCTTTCTATCTTTCTGCAAGAAAGTAAAGAAGGAAAGAAATGTTGACTGTTTTCCACTAGAAATCTTAGCTTGGAGAATCACACAATGACTAGTTTCTCTCTTCCATTCAAAGCTGCCATGGAGCTTAATAAAGACATAATTATACAAGATGAATTAAAGCAAAATCAGCCTTCCATCAATGAGCAAAGTAAGTGCAAAACAATAAGTTGGCATGGTGTTAAAATTCCCCTATACTATTTACATTCTGAGCTGAAGGGTATGACACGAAGGTTTTGTACTGTAAGACGAACTACATGAAAAATGTTTGTCTGAAATCAATGTATATAGAGGAATGTTTGGGAATGGTATGGTAAGAGCAAACTGAAGGGGGCCTGATAACCTCATGGAGCAAATTCATGGTCCCTCCAACTAGTGAGTCCACCACTAGATGAACATCTGTTGGGCAAGCTGTAAAAGAATGAACAGTTGGACCACAGGATGACCTTTCATGGCTCCTTGTCCTTTTCCTATATAGTATTTATCACTCTATAAATTGTACGTTGTTTATGTGATTCTTTGATTAATGTCTCTTTCCCGATTATACTGTAAATGTCATGGGCTCCATTTTTATAAGGCTCCCTGTTATATCCCCAATGCCTATCACAGCACCAGGAACAATAAATATTTGCTGAATGATTTAATAAATGATAGATCAGCTTTTCCTTTCCAATGTGTATGTGGCTCACCGGCTTCATATGTTAAGCCAGCTCACTTAGGAAAGGCTTGGTCCAGAATCTGTCCCGGATACTTAGAATAGGATTCCTATTCTTTGAGTTAGTTGAGGACAAAAGGCACCTAACTATGAATTGTGAGAAATGGGTAACATTGGCGGACTGTGGTCCTACTGGAAGATGAAGATGAGGAGTTTAGAAGGTAATATTTTTGAGGAGTCTACAGGAAAATTTTTCTGAATTTAGAGGAAAATCTGGCTTCCTGTAAGCCAGTGTGAACTTGGTTACTTTTTCCTGGTGAATTGAGTACAATACCTCCAATTTTCTTTACAGTGTTGTTTGTTTGTGGCTTTGGGGCTGTATGCTTAAAGCTGAAACTCTTGAACTCTACTTTTTTCTAACATTTGTGATTACTTTAAAAAATTATGCAAATTTTAACTGATTTATGATGATCTCAAGTTTGTTTTAACAGAAAAATAATATTTTAATTTCTTATCATCAAGTAAATTTGATAACCAAAGAAGGGAGACTATATTTATTCCATGTATTTCCATGCCCTAGGCTTATTGCCTATTACTTCAAGATTGAAAAGCACATGGGATGCTCTGAAAACTGAGGCTTCTTTTCCTCTCACAGATATTTCTCTTTTCCTGAGGAGGTCTTTGAAGCTTGTTCCAGATAATGAGGTGTGGGAAAACCATCAGGAAAGTTGCCTTAATGCATACACACTCCATTTCAAATGGAATCATATAGCTTAAAATTCCCACATGTGGAATAAAAACATGTATGTTTTAGTTTGACTTGTTTTCTTTTATTGAAGGTAAAGGAAGCCTTATATTTCATGCCTGTCCAGAGCAAACATGAGCTCTAAAAACAAGATGGGAGAATGTTAATATTTAGTTTACTTAAGAATGAGATAATAAAAATAGAAAAGTATTTTAATATCAGACATACATGAACTTAACTTTTGTTTTATAGACTACCAAAATGGAAATATACATTTTACTGTACAATTATGAGACAATACCTAATTACCGAGGATGTAAACTGGAACAGAGTACACTGGGCAGAACAGCATTTGGGACCATGCTGGTGGCAGTAAGGATGTCCCTCTTTCCTACCCAGGTAGCAGGAAGTTACCCCATTCCCACAGGAAATTTTGCTTGGGTTAGCTCTCCAATGAATAGGTTTCACTCTTCAGAGACATTTATGTATAAAATTGGGTTTGGTCCCATTTACACAGCTAAAGAAGGCTGTGGAACATCAACATATAGTAAAGAACGGAAAGTAAAACCTCGGAATAAAAATATATGTCTAGTACAAAGTCACACTAGGTTAATACAAACAGCTGTTGAAGGCTTTTTAAAAATGAAAGCTAAGAAATAACATCATGTATTTGGAGTATCATAGAGGAGTTAAGTTATATCATAAGTTTGGGGATATGATTGATAGGGACTGGCCCTAATATAATCAATGTACATAACATAAACCATGGCTTTGGTGTTATTTATAAGGTTTTTTTCACTTATAGCATTGAAGTGCATTTCTTCAGTGCATTTTCCCCCATTGTCCATAGCTTGAGTAAAGACAAAAAAAAAAAAATCAGCTTCATATGTCAGTAAATAGAATGTACCGCATGACTCCATCTAATTTTCATTGAAACCTTAAAATGTCTTTTAAGAAGCTGTAATAGTAAAGCACACACATAGATAGAGCATTCACTGTGCCAGAATGTTACAGGCTGGTTTTTGATTGAGATCATTTCACCTTGTAGAATGAGCAAAGGCTTGGAATTGGCAGATTAGCGGTGTATCTTGGATCTGCCACTTGCCTAAGCATGACCTTGGACACAGTATTTAACCTCTCTGTAAAATGCTCAACACCTAAACTGTCGGGCTATTATGAGATTTAAATGAGATTGAAAGCCTATCAACTGCCTGGCCACATGCCCAACACTGGTAACATATAAACGTTCAATAAATGCCTCTTTGCTTCTGCTTCCCATTTGTGCACACATTCATGCTCCATAGTTGAAACCTACTTGTGGTTCTAAGTTGTGTGAGCAAACAGACATTGTTTAATATCATTTAAAAACATGAGGACTGACTTTTCATCCCTCAGACGCTGAATTAAATAATACATTACATAGTTTATTTAAAAAAAAAAAAAAAAAGAGTTCGGTGGGTATTATCACATAGAAGATACACAGTGATCCTGAGAGGAATTTAAGAGATTAATACCCAGATTTTACAGATGAGAAAACTGGGGCTCAAGGAGTAAGAGACTTGCCACAATGAGACTTACCAGTGGGAAGCTGGGACTGGTACCCAGGTCTCCTGGCCACCACTCACATTTATTGGAGGATTAAGGTTCTTTGACACGAAGACAGACTGCTCAAGGATCAGATCCATGTTTTGCTACAATCTAGATGTGTGACCTTGGGTAAGTCACTTAAATTCTCTGTTCCTCTGTTCCTCAGTTTCCTTACAAAATGATTACATAATATTATCTTCTTCATTAAGTTATTGTCACCTATAAAAATGTAAAATAAAAGTTGCAAACCAAAAGATGCCCAGAGCTAAGAAAGCACTTGGTATATATTAGCTATTATTCTAAATCCAGTATTTTTTCCAGCTACGTGTGCTACCTAGACAACAGTAAATGCTGTAACATTTTTGAAGCAAAAGCTGAGCATTCTGGCCTAGGATTAAAGTTAATCTTAGATGTTTACTTTTTTGTTCTCAAATGTATCCCAATATCCTAAATACTCATGCTCATATATTCCTGTATAACATGGGAATCTGATATGTTTTTTGGATGGGAAAAGCATCCATCTGTTTTTTGTAAGAATACATTTTAACTTTGTAAAGCATTTCACAATTTATAATCGGTCTCTCTGTTGCTGTCACCTTAGGAACTAACTTCACCCTTGCGGAATTGGGAATGTGTGAGCCCTCCCCACACCGAAGTGGCTACTGTTCTGACATGGGGATCCTTCATCAGGGCTACTCTCTGAGCACAGGGTCTGACGCCGACTCCGACACAGAGGGAGGGATGTCTCCAGAACACGCCATCAGACTGTGGGGGAGAGGGATAAAATCCAGACGCAGTTCCGGCCTGTCCAGTCGTGAGAACTCAGCCCTTACTTTGACCGATTCTGACAACGAAAATAAGTCAGATGATGAGAACGGTAGGCCTGCTTCTTAAATACCTTTTAATGTTCTGGGTATGGCGCAATGTGGCGTTTGGGATGTCTGTGTTTTAATAAAGAGGAGTACAAAACCATTCATTTTCTTTGAAATCGACCTTGTCTACCCACTCTGAGCTCGGGAAAAATAAACCGGCAAACCTCAAGCACACAAGAAATGAGGAGAGAATTTTAAAATCA
This sequence comes from Panthera onca, assembly GCF_046562875.1. Lineage (NCBI taxonomy): Eukaryota > Metazoa > Chordata > Mammalia > Carnivora > Felidae > Panthera > Panthera onca. The sequence goes on from NC_138339.1 coordinate 57,803,413, forward strand.
CATTTCGATGATAACACAGTATTCAGCTATAGTCAGTTGGTCTTATTAGCAAGTAAATTACATTGCAAAAGAGGCAACTTGATAAACTATGACCTATACCTAGAAAATGTCCTCTTGCCACAAGTTTCTAGGTCTTCGTATTGATTTCCCCTTCCCAGTAAATGGCAACCCGGGTTATTTTTTTTCATGAAGATCTCTTAAGAATCCTACCTTATCTTAGACTTTCATTTCCAGGCGGCAATGCCTCATATCCGTATTGAAGATCAAACCTGGAACAGATGCTCTGGAGTTTAATAATGACAAATAGGAAGAGACTTGTCTTCAAAAAAGTATTCTCTTCTGTGTTCACTTTCCTCCTTGGTACCTATGTAGGTTAATGGCTTCCCACATCTTCTGTCACAAATCACTATTGCTTATCCATCAGCTTTGTAGATGGGTTTTAATGAAACTTTGAAAATTAAATGCTTCCGATCATTAAGCAGTAAATATAGGGAAGCCTCGGCAAGTCATTAAAGAGATAAGGTGCTTATTTCTGGATTTCTTAGTGACTCAGAACTGTGTTTAGTCAAAAACATCTCTTAAAAGATAAATTGCATTAGGTACAGTTGATTTATGAAGAAAACATCAAATGCTATGCGATTTGTTATGAATATATTGTGTGTTTGCGGAAAGAATTACCATTAAACTGTTTACAAACAGATCAGTTAAGAATGTTTATGTAAAATATTATAAACTTCTACTAGAGCAGCTTTAAGTATTTTCTTGCATTTAAAAGAAGAAAAAGAAATTCACAGGCGGACAGCTTGTTGTGAATGCAAAAGCATGGCTAAATATCGTTTAATCTCAAAACTGTGTTGAAAATACATCATTTCCTGGGTAAGTCGCATATATCCAAAAAGATGTCACTCTGTTGCATTTTAATTTGTGTTTAATTCGGAAATAATTTATTCTATAGTGGGGACAAGGAGATGTGTCTTACTTATGCCTCCGTTCGTGTAGCTAATCAAGGTGCACACTCAAGGAAAAATCTGTACTTGACTCATTTTGAATTTTAACAAAATTTTTGACACTTGGCACATTCAACACTCTAAGGCACTTATCTGATAGGAAATTACTTTTGGAAGTTTTCATAAAGGCATACATTGAATCCATTTACTGATGTACTTTTTCAAGTCTGTGTGTGTCCAATACTATTTAAATGGAAGTAGTTTGATTGCTTAATAAATAAAATCACTTGTTATCCAAGCATATATGGCACATTTTAACAAGGTCTTTTGGCAAATCTTCCACGGTGGTATTCTCACTGGTCTCATGGGAACCATCTCTACAAAATTTAAACATGTTGGTAGAATCTGCACCCTCTCTTTTAAAATCTATATACATGTTAAAAACTTAATAAAGAGAGTTTTCTAGTGAAACAAAGGGAGCAAAAAACGCTTGCCTTGAATTTACCTAGAACTGTTATGGGTAGGAGAACTTTATAATTAATAATGTATTTGGTAGACCAAAAGTAGTCTCTTTTTTCCAGTATTCTTTAAGGCATCATATATGAACAATTTCCACCTTTGGGGAGTCTATATAAATCCCTATATATGGGTAAAAAATAAACCCTTGAGTCTAGTGTCTCGAGATTTTCCTGTAATGCTAGTTATAACGCAGTCAGAATTGCATAAAGAAATCTGTACTTGAAAGTACTGAGAGACTCTTTTGTGCCTGCATCTGGCAGAGCACAAAAGAGGTAAGGAAGCCAGAGTTCAAGCTTAGGCGTTAGAGGGTTATTTTAAAAATGTACAGATAAAATGTATGTCCTTTTCTCTCTTTTTTAAAAATTTTCAGCATTGCACATATTCCCAAGATGTACATAATGCATGTTCTGTTCTCATTTGGGGCCAAAAATAAAAATAAGAGATTTTGCACATCCCATCATAAACTCATTAAGCAAATAAAAAGTGAGTTGTGAGCCACTCTGCAGGCTGAGGTGTTAACTTCAGTAAACTTCTCGTTCTTTCTCTTTGACAAATTCTGTTTAGCTCACAAAGAAATCAATGCATTTTCACATGACTGATTTTATGAAGTTTGGGAATGTATTATCATATAGATTGACAGTTGCCCCACTGGTTCCACACCACAGCGTGGACACTTACAAAGCCATCGTTAATTTCTCACACTTGTACCCTGCAATGGCTTCCTCCATAATAAACACGCTGTCCTTCAGAACCAAATCAATAACCTTTTAGGTATGCCTCTCCTGAAGAGGAAGTTAAAGAATCTATACTTTGAGAAGGAAGCTCTCGGATTCAATTTTAGATTTTAAAGATATGTGCTCACAAAATGAATTTTTTCTTTGTCTCCCATATATTTTCCTTTCATTTTCAAGGTGGGATCTTGGGGGTAACTCGATGTTCACAGTGCTTATTTAAACATTGCACTTAAAAATTCCAATTGTGGTTTTGCTAAGCAGAGTTAGAATGCAAAAGCAGATCTCTAAAACCAAATTCTCTTTCTGTAGTGTGACACAGGTAACCAACCTTCAGACTCGTGTAATAAAAGCCTTTCCTACCAAGAGTTCTTCCTGCATGCTACTGTGACAAAAATGATCTACTAGTAACCTGGTAACTTGAAAGTCCCATCACACTGAACACATGATAAATTTGTTCTTTTTTTTTTCCTTTTTTTTTTCCTTTTTCTTCACAGCCTTGCATCTTATACTCAGTTTGGCCACCAAGTTAACATTGTGTTGGCTTTACTTGCTTTAAATAAATACAGCTCTCAGGCCCATGTGGTTTTATCAGGTTCTTTGACTCTGTCTTTAAGTTAAAGATGGCATAGTTAGAAATGGCAGTGAGAGTTCAGAACAGCAAGGCCAAGTTTTTGCTGCTGTGTAATTTGACTGCATCTATAGAAATAGCTTTCTCAGTGACTTTAAATTAGAATCATCCCTTTTTTGGGGTAATAAATGTCCCATTTAAAGTATGTCCTCTCTTAGGCCCTTTGTATCACCTGAGTTATGGAGAAAATGGGGCAGTCACTAATACACAAGAATAACTAATTGCCTCTTTAAAAATGCAGAATAGCACACACTGTAAAAAATTCGGTCTGTGTACTCTTGACTCCCTTAGGCAATATCTTCACCTTGGGGACTTAAAAATATCCTTGAGTGGGTTTTTTTTTCCAACATAATTCTAGTTTTAGTTATTTTATTAGAAATCCATAAAGAAAAAAGAAAACTCAAAGGAAAGAAGCTTGTCTGTGGGACAGAGAGCCAGAAATTAGAGAAAACTAAATCTGGCCTTGGATAAAGAAGAAAATTAGCCTTCCCTTTACCTTCTCTGTTTCCACCCAAAGTAAATAAAGACAATGTTCATTTTCATTTCTTGTCACTTGGGAAATTTATAATTCTCATAATGTACTTTGAGGTTGAAAATACAAATGTTGGGTTAATTTCATTGCATTTTGCAAAATGCATTTATAAAACAAGCTGGCTCTTGGCACATAATGGATTTGTGTAAAGTGTGTTTGGGGAACATAGGTTGTATTAGATTGTGAGTCCTGTTGGCAGAGGTCTGCAGTGTTCCTGTCTCTTCCTGAGGGCTTGAACACACCCAGGTACTCTCTGCATGTTAATTGAGTCCGGAAGACAGAACTCTGAGGGGAGGAAGGATTTTTCCTTAAAACCAGGAACAGTATCTATAGGTTATTGCCACCAACCGCAGTGCGTTCATTCATCATGTGAGGTGAGTTTCTCAAGTCTTCTTTTCTCTTCAGCCCCTAGATAAATTCGTTAGAGCAGCCTATATGTATGCACATGTAAGACCTGCTACCAGGTTTCTCTTTCTGCCCCACTCTATTATGCTTGCATACTCTTGAATTTATTTTGTGTTTTATAATCCACTGTACTCCTTTCTTCTTCCTTATCATTGCACATATAAAATTTACAGAGAATGCTTGGAACAGATGTAAAAACTTACTATAAGCACCAGATAATTATAGCCAAAGGCTCATATTTTGCTCTTAAAGTTGGGAATAAGAATAGTAAATGAGCTACAGAAATATAGTAATACTTGACTGTGCTTTCGATGTTGATACAGGGATGATTTCTTTTCCAGCCAAACTTTATAGAAAAAACCTTCCATGGAAAAAAATACTGTCTCGATTCCTTAGAAACAAAACAAAGGAAAACAAAAAACATGGAAGAAAACAAAACAAACTTTAAATCCATTTTGATGACAATTTGGAATACCAAATTGTGTTTTTAAGCTTTCTTTTTTTATGCTTGCAAATTTGAAAGAGTAATATTTGTAAGGAATGTGAAATGAATCGTCCATGGATTGAAAAATAAAAGACAGGAGAAAAAAATATCACCTGTCAAAAGATTCTTGGTCTACTCCTATATGAAAGGATGCTATGATTTTAATATCTGCTCAATTCCCTAAAAGTTCAGATATTAGAGGCACCTTATTTTGCAAAAAGTTTGTTAATGAGAGTCTTAAATATATGGTTATCACAATGCTAAAATACAACTGATAATAATGTAGAACCAGATGCAGAATTTAGGAATATCACATTGTCACATCGCTTGGTACATTAAAAAGAGGGACTGATAAGTTTTGCAGAGGGACCTGTCCCAGACTTTAAAGATTTAGGTTTTTGGTAAATGGAAGCAATGCTTACGTTACTTGAAAGTAGAACAGAGGACTTGAAAGAGTGTCAATACTGCATGTTCCAGATTATAAACTTTAGTGGCATGGTTTTTAGTTATTTATATATTTCTTTCTTTCCTTTGGTGGTTGCTTTCATGTTTGTTAATGCTCCCGGGGGCTATCAAGGAATGGCTCCATTCAATAAATACAATAAATAAAATGAAGCACTAAGCCTTACTTTTGGCAAGGGCAGCCTGATTATTACACGTGTAATCTCTAGGCCTTCGGGGAGACATTGGGCTTGGTGGATAATCATTTGGTTTTAAGCGCTGAGTTCCTGATATCTGTACTTTCACTTCAGTTATGCAGCAAAGGCAGTCACTGGGTGAGAGGCAAACTGTTCTTGTCACTTCACCCCCAGAAGCCTATTCACTCCGAAAACTCTTCACTTTTTTGCGTATTGTTCAGTCACTTTTTAGTTTAGTTGTTGTTTGTCAAGGTTCAAATTAAATTTAAATTTGGGAGAGAGATTCAATCACGTATTAAAGCTGTAAATAAAATGGGTTAAAGCCAAGGAAGTTGATAGTATAAATTTTCTACAGACAACTGTATCCGGATGAACCTGTGCAAAATAAAATGTGAGGCAAAAAGCATTTGCAAAGGTGTATGCCAAGTAAGGAGACATTTCATTTACCCATTCTGAAACTAGGACACAGTGAGGGGAAGGAGAAAATTTCAAGTAATAGATTTGTAAGCAGGATAGAAATTGCAGATATGTAGGTATTATGTACAAATGCTTATACCTGAAGCTAAAAATGTTACTTGTGATTTAATGTTTAGTATTATTCAGCACTAGCCAAAAGAACTACCTTGAAGATTGTCCTTCCCAGTTTCCCTAAACTCAGTTTGAGGAATGTTAAAGGCATCAAAGGTCGAGGGAAGAGATTCACAGAACAGTCATTAACCTAGAGGTTATGAACTGTAGTTCATGAGTTGTTTTATTTGGTCATCCCAATGTTTAAAAAATTTGACATTACTAACCAACAATTTTAAGTAGAAGTTTTTATTGTTGGCTTCTCTTGAAATGTACAAGGTCCAGTAATGCTTGTCCAGCTTTCCTTCAGGATGAATTGGGTTAGAAATAGTAACCATAGTGTCTCTAGATGGGCCCATGTCATCTGATTTACCTGAGCTCCCTTCAATGTACTCCACTTATTTAAAGTATGCTTAGCCTTTGGAGCACTCAAGTTACCAACCTTGACTTCTATACAAAATTCTGGGCAACCAGAGATGATGAAAATGGTAGAAAGAAAGCTAGAAACAACGTTAGCTTAATTTAACATGTGTTTAAAATATTGATGTTGCTTGTTTTTTTAATAATTTTGACTCACCTGTAAAATGGGCTTAATTTTGCTTTACCATATTTCTGAAGTAATTTTAAGGTATTCTGATGAAATCATACAAATGAAAATAAATTTCATTTCAAAATTAAGAAAATAATTATATGCATGTGGGAAGGGAGGGGGAGTGGATGATTCGCCATCCCTATCTTCTGCAGTGCTAAAAAATTAAAGTCAGAACTTTTGATTTCAACACATATATTGAAAGCTATTTTAATGTAAAAGTATCTGGGTGGACTTTTAGGAAATAGATGGAGGGAGAACCTACTTTAAAAACTTTAGCTATTTCAGCTGATTGAGGAAAACCCCAGGGCTTTATAGGAGGATGCCATTTAAAGAGGAGGAAAATGACTTTGTTCTAATTATGCTCAGTTTTGATCAGGCAAATGGTTTATGGAGTCTGTTACAATGACGTGAAAGACAATAAAGCAAAGGCTAGAAGAGAAAAATGCAGTGATATACAAAGACCTCCAGTGCCTCAAAAGAGAAGGACTTGGAGCGATGTTGGATAATGCTGAGTTGGGAACAAGAACTGGGAACAGTGCTCCACAAACTAAGAAAAGCTCTTCTACAAGTGTATCAGCAGGATTCCTGAGTGTTATTCAGAGGTGGCTTTTGCTCACACACAATGTAGTATACTGCCAGTTCTCTTAGCATCCCAAGGGTATTTGTGAAGGAGAAAAAGTAATTGAAATTCAAGCATGTTTACTAATGGAAGGGGCTGAAATATCCAAGTTGGCATTCTTTGAGAATTCCATTCATGGACATTTACCCTGGCCTGAGGGGAATAGGAAAAGACTGACACCACAGCGATATCTCTCCTTGGGTTAAACATAAAAAAGAGGGTCATGGACTTACATAGAGCATCTAGACATAGGAAGAGGATTGGAATGTATTTCTTTATTCTATGCCTGAAATATGCTACCACACATTCACTGATCCTAAAAGATCTTTGAAATGAATTTTAAAAAGAAAGAAAATTGGTATTTAGAAAGTTATGCATATTGGTGAAATATGTATATTTTAAAATACACACATACATGATGCTGATAAAACTATGTTCTTGTTTTTATTTAGAATTGATGGAAAGTAGCTAAGTAATCTCAGATGAGAAGACACTTTAATTTGGAGGATTCCTATTTTATTTCTGAAAAGATTTAAGGAAGGGCTGCTAGATAGTCAGCATTACACAAGACCATAGCATGTGTCTTTGTATGTCTGTGTCTGCTTAAGTTCATGGCGGGGGGAGTTCAGTTGGGATGAGGGTTATTATTGAGAAGGACAGACATCAAGAAATACAAATTGATCAGAGTCCAGGGAGATGGCAACATAAGGCCATATATGAAAATGCCCAATTGAGTACTGTCAACTTTTGGTACTGTACAGTTTTAGAGGTGAGAGAGAAGGGAGGACTACGCTGACCCTCTTTTGACTTGACCTCTGTTGGCCCTCTAGGACCAATGTGCCTTCCCCTTAAAGACTCGAGGCTACTGTTCCAGTTATGCTTTCCTATCCACTCAAGTCAGAATGCACCTAAAAGTACCCACTTTCTCTCTGTTCCCTCATAAGAATTCTTGCCTCCTGGGAGTTCTCAGACCCAGTTCTCCTGGGTCTGTCAGAGATATGGTGTTTGATTTGGTGGGAAGGCTGATTTATTTGCAAAACATAAAATATATTCTTCTATGTCCTTCTTCCATTCCCAGCCCTGACCTCTGCCCTCAGGACTTTAGGATCAGTCACAGCATCAGTGAGCTCATTTCTTTATTATTTCATTCTGCCCTCTTGTTAAAATTAGTGGGATTAGGTTTTCAAAATCTGATTTGAGCATCAAGGCTCATTGGGGTACAGAAAGATATGAAAAGTTCTGTTTGTAGTTGCTTTTCTGTTCATTTCTCCTTTAAACTTTCTATTTTTGAGTATGTTTTATCATGCATATATTAGTATATATACAAACACACATAAATGATAGATTATATAAATGCAAAACTATATACATTGGATTTGTAGACAAAAGTTTTATATTGATATGGGCTTGTGACAAAATGTTAAGTGAATATTGTTTTAGACATTTTATTTCCCAGGAGATGAAGTCTAAGGAGCCAGACTCCCCTTGGAATATGTGGATAATCCATTATCTTGTGGCAACCTGTTAGATTGTCTTTCTTGTTGTTCATAGCTATCTGTACTGATCATACCTTATTATTTTTTTGAGTTTCTATTTTCTTCTCTCAATTCCTTGTGTCAACTTTCACTTCTTATATGGATAGATAAAAATATGTACTTTACTGTTTATTGAAGAAAACAAGCGCCTCTGTACATGTATAGAGAAATTTCCATCTACTCTCGGTAGGGAAATAAGAAAATAAACATTGCATATGTCAGCAGACTGTTATAATAGGGGCAGCTTTGAAGAGTGGAGTTTTAATTAGGTTATAAATGAGAGAGTTTATACGAGTGGAGATGAGATGATGGATATTCCAAATGAATTAAAAACAGTTTGTATGGTAGCTGGAGAATAAGGGAAGATATGTAAAAATGATGATGATTTTTCAGGAATATTTTTTCCATAAAATTCCAACTCTAGTCAGACTAATGGGAACATAGTGACTTTTATTAGACAGCAGTAGAAATATATCAGTAGATATGTAGGGATCAGATGATCAAGAATGCTGACTTTCACCCTAAGGAAATAAGGTCTGACCAAGAAGGCATGAGAAAATTACTGAAAGTTTCTTTCAGCAGAGACTTTTCTGTTTTAGAAAGTATCTAATTAAAGCGCACATGCATACACACACATACACACACATACACACACATACACTCACACACACACTCACACACACACACACACACACACAGGTGTTTGGACAGAAAGGTAACAAAATTAGAAGTGGCGATATCAGAGAAGGAAACAGTAATCCAGGTAGAAGTTCTTAAAAAATCAATCCCTGGATTACAGAGATTTTGATTCCTGCTTCTTGGTATTTCAAGTGGAGAAATTAACCCCTAACTAGCATATGAATGTTGGATATAATTAAAATACTAAAATTTGAAAAGCATCTAATTTGAAGCTCTTGGAGAATAGGAAATATTCTTGACATTTATCTGTTATGCTTATGCATACAATACTGTGTTACAACAGCCATAACCCAGCATTGATACTACTTAATCAAATGATTAAATAATAGCATCAAATAGTGCTATATACAATGAAGATAGGTCATAACATTATTTTTATAGGAACACTCAGTGTGTTGTAGTTGATTAACAGTTTCTTAAAGATTCTTTCTGTTTCTATATCCTTATTGCTTCTGGAGTCCTGTATTCATATACTTTATTATAATCTCTGTAACTTCATTTGGGTCTCTCTTCTCATCCCTATACTTGTATTTTTATCTCTCAGATCTTTTAAAAACCAGATTTGATGTGAATATATTTATTTTTCTTTCAAGCTTTCTACCTGTCTGTATTACTCTCACACTTTCTACCTGTCTGTATTACTCTCACGCTTTCTTTTTCTTCAAGTTCATCCTTTAATTTTAATTGTCTCATGTTTAAAATTTAGAGTATATTTTGTTAATTTTGTCTAACTTTGAGAGCGTGTGAGCTGAGAAGAAGGGGCACTGGGAGAGAGAGAGAATCTTAGCAGGCTCATGTTCAATGCAGAGCCCTCTTCAGGGCTCCATCCCACAATCCTGTGATCATGACCTGAGCCAAAATCAACAAATGGATGCTCAGATGGTGCCTCATTTTTGTCTAACGTTTTAAGATAAGTACTAAGTTTTGGTACTTTCAGTCTTCCTTATTTAATAAGAATACATAGATTAGCCAAGTCCCATAGGATGTGATACAAAGTAATGTTCTTTTCCTTGCTCTCTAAAGAGTCCTAGCAATCTGGACTCTTGAAATAAATCCCAACATTACCAACCTTTCATTTTAGTACTAACAATTATTGAAGGCCAAATTTTTATTGTTAATATTTATGATGTCTATAGTAAGTATATATATGGTTACATATATTAACATATTAATATATAATACATAGATATAGGAATATACATATGTGTAAAACACATAACATAAGCTTGTAAAATATATGAAAATATATGTGTGCATGATATCAATATTTTTACAGAGTTGGCATCACAATTTGCATGCCCTATGTAGCCTTAATTTTTTTAGTAAATATAATCATTTTCCCATGACATTCAGTATTTTCCATAATAATTAAGGGGTACATAGTGCTCCTTTAGCATAATACCTTTTTTCAAATTTCTTTCACTTATTTATTTATTTATTTTTAGAAGCTGTAAAGAACAATGTGATGAATAAAATCCTTATAGCTAACTTCCAGTGCACATTCCTAATTCTCATCCTATAATAAATTCATGAAAAACTTAGACATACATGGTTATCCAAAATTGTAATTCTCTTCCACTAGTTTCCCAACAGGAAAGTTGCCCCTTGCTCCGGCACTGTGTTAGCATCATGTGGGCACACACAGTATTGGTCAGGAGTCACTGGAAACTCTCCCAATATTTTTTCTATTTCTTGATGAAAATATATTTATTCTGTTTTTCATTTACTTGAATATGAGTGAGGCTGAGTGACTTTCCATGTGTTTATTGAATGTTTATATGTCTTATTTTATGTTTTGTATTTCTTCTCCAGATGAGAAGATGTTGGATTATGCTCACTTTTTTTTTTTTTTTAGTTTTTTTATGATGCCTACAGTAATCCCAGAATAAGTCCTATTGTACTTTGTTCTTGATAATATAGTTGAAAATGTTCATTTACAGGTGTGAAAATCACTGGGTTACATTCTCAAAATTATGCAACTTATTTCCTATAGGGTGGAACATCATATATGTGTATACGCACGTACACACATACGCGTACATATATACATACATAGGCTTGACCTGGAGATCTCAGAAATCCATTTAATTCATCAGTCTAAAGCTAGAAAACTATTTAAAATGGTTGCATCGACCAAAGGGGGGGAAAAAAACAACTAGCCCTTTGTAGGATAAGACATATTAAATATTTTAGCTGTTGTTCAGAATGTGGGACTTTATTTCAGATTGTTAATTTATAACAAACCAAGGACAGAATTGCATTCCACATGATAAAAGGAAATTCACATCTGCTAAGACAATCTGCAAGGCACCTTGAGGAGATAGAATCGAGTAAATGATGTATTAAATATTCTTAAAACTTTCTCCATCTATATGGTGCCTTTGATTCAATGAGGATAGTAATCATAAACACAGTGGTATCCCAGCTATTGGTATTTTTACAAAATAGGTAGTTTTGCATGAAAGATAAATATCTCAGTACATAAAGAAAAATCTCTGAAAATAATCATGTGGAAGCAATTACTATTATAATAAGCATATGGCTCTACTAATATAGAGTGTTGCTTAATAATTGATGTTATAGAAATAAAAGAGTAGAAAAAGTTCTATATTCTGGAGCATCCCTTTGTACATGCAGAATGGAAAAGACCCTAGTGAAATGCAGAATAATTAAGAGAATACAAGCTGTCTTCCACTTCCACTGATACACATTTATGGCTATGAGCAAAAAGGCACATTGGGAAGGCAGGAAGTATACAAATCAACTTAATCTGTCCCTCTGTGGTATTTCACGCTCTCCACAATATAGTCCAATTTTATGTTTTTAGCCCTTGCTCCCACTTCTCCTCTAAATATATTTTCGGATCTAGTCCAACTGGGCTGTGTATTTTTTCTAGAGCATACTCTTTCCTCCTCTGAGTCTTTGTACTGTTGCCTTTGCTTTGACTGCTATCCCAAATCTACACATCAATAATATTCCCATTATCATCAAAGAATTATCTAAGATGCCAAGTCCTCTTAGACTTGGAATCAAGACCCTTCTAGTCTCTTTAACTATATGTGAATTCCCACACCTCTGAATTCTGTAGCATTTCATTTATCCATTTCTTTTGGAACTTGGGAGAAATTGTGTAGCCTTTGGGGAAATGGTATAGTCTTTACCAAGGTAGAGAAGCAAATGATTTGAAATTCATTTGAAAGATAAAATATACAGAACTTGATGATGGTTTGAATGTAGGAAATGATGAACAAGAGATATCAAGGATTTTTGTCTTTAGCAATTTGATGGATACTTATGTACTAAAATGGGAATCCTTGGAAAGGATAGAATTGAGGGGCTGACCAAGAGTTCCATTTTGGATGTTGCTATGTAACACAATACATTCAAATAGAAAGGCAATGTCAATAATTATGTAATTGTTAAGAATGGGACCTAGAGGAGAGCTCTGAACTGGAGACATCACTTTGAGAATGAACATCAGAATAGTGGTTTATAGATTATCTCTGGAAGTTGAGCTTATAAGGAGAAAGACAGAGAAATAAGAGTAGACGGCCAGGAGCAACCTCTGAATAGCTCTTAATAGTTGGATAGAAGACAAAGAAAAGAGACTGAAGGCATACTGGTTTGCACCTGGTAGTTCTGTATCCATTTTTGCTTATATAATTTTCGTTAGGGGTTCCTAATGGTTTCTAATTTTGGTGTGTCTGCATATTCTCTCAATCCAAAATCTTTTTTTTCCCCTCTCCATTACTGCTGTTTTAATTAAAGGGGAGAAAACTGGAAGAACTTATCCATTTCAGGGAGAAATAAATTAATTTAAAAACAGAGAGTAGGTCAGGAACATAAATGAGAATGGCTTCCCCATATGACTGGTAAACGGATCTCTAAGGCAATTTAAATATATTAAGTAATGATTAACAACAAGTATAAACATTTGCTACATTGAAAATATTTATTGTGTACCTATTATGTATTGTGCTTGGGATGTATCAGTAACAAACTAGAGATTACGACCCTCTTGAAACTTAAATTTTACTTGGAGATAAAGACCATAAAAATGGAGAGAGAGAGAGAGAGAGAGAGAAAGAAAGCAAGGGAGGAAAGGAAAAGGAGGGAGAGAGGAGAGAAAGAAAGAAGGAAGGGGAAAGAAAGAAGTAAATAAAACACTATACTAAAAACTGATAAATGCTATAAGAATTAAAATAGGAGTATGTGGTTGTACTTTTGCAGTATTAAATAGACTGGGGAATGTCAGAGAAGGCTTCTTTGAAAAGGCGACATTTGAACAAACCAAAAGTTAAAGGAGTCAAAGAATTAAGTTGTGAAAGACTATGCAGATTTCTGGGGATGTGGCCTCCCAGGCAAATGAAAGAGCTAATTCAAAAAGTTTAATTCAGGAATATTCGTGGTGCATTTAAGGAAATCGAAGGGATTGCATCAGAAAGCAAACTGGGAAGAAAGGTAGGACGTGAGGACAGAGGCACAGCTAGGTCATGTAAAGCATCATAGATAATTTTAATTTGTGGTTTTATTCTGAGGAAAATGGATATCCATGCAGAGTTTTGAGCATAAGAGTGACATGATCTGATTTCCTATTTAAATATCCTATTAAATATCACTCTGGCTATTATGTTTAGAATGGAGCGAAAGGGGCAAGGGTGAGGAGACCAGTTAACGGGCTATTGTGGTAACCAAGACAAGAGATGACAGTATCTAGGACCAATGGTTGTGATGATAAATTGTCTGATTCTCAATATATTTTGAAGGTTGAGGTGGTAGTTTTTTCAGATATATTAGCTGGGAAGTGTGTGAAAAAGAGAAGTAAAAAATGACTCCCAAATCCTCTGCCTGTTTTGTAATTATCTGGTTTTTTTTGTTGGTTGGTTGGTTGGTTGGTTCGTTGGTTTATTGGTTTTTAGTTGTTATTATTGTTTTCCTACTGAGTAGTAGGACTTGTTTCTTTTTTTAATATTATCCCTTATCAAATATATGACTTGCAGATATATCCTCCCACTACATAGACTGCCTTTTCATTCTGTTGATATTTCCTTTGCTATGTAGAAGCTTTTTAGCTTGATATAGTCCCATTTGTCTAGGTATTTTTTTTTTATTATTTTAATGTTTATTTATTTTTGAGAGAGAGAGAGCACACAAGTAGATGAGGGGCAGAGAAAAGGGGACAGATTATCCGAAGAAGACTCTGCATTGACAGCAGCAAACCCAATGTGGGGCTCAACCTAATGAACCACATGATCATGACCTGAACTGAATTCAGATGTTCAACCTCCTGAGCCGCTACATGTGCCCCCCTCCACCAGTTTGTCTAGTTTTGCTTTTGTTGCCTGTGATTTTTGTATCATATTCAAGAAATATTGCCAAGACTAATGCCATGATTTTTTTTGTTTTTTTCTTCTAGGCATTTTATAGTTTCAGATCTTATTTTTAAATCTTTAATCCATTTTAGTTGATTTTTTGTGTAGCATAAGTGTTCAATTTCATTCTGTTGTGTATGGATATCCAGTTTACCCAACACTGTTTCTTACAGAAACTAGCCTCTCCCCATTGTATATTCTTGGCATCCTTGCTAAAAATCAGTTAACCATATTTGTGTGGGTTTATTTCTGTTCTGCCTCATTTGTCTATATGTCTGTCTTTACACCAATACTGTAATGTTTTAATTACTGTAGTTTATATTTTGATATCAGGAAATGTGATGGCCCCAGCTTTGTTCTCAAGATTGCTTTGGCTATTTTGGTGTTCTTTGTGGTCCATATGAATTTTAGGATTTTTTTCTATTACTGTAAAATTATCATTGGGATTTTGAGAGGAATTGCATTGAATCTGTAGACTGTTTTGGGTAGTAAGGACGATTTTACAATATTGTTTTCAGTCCATGAATAAGGGGTGTCTTGCCATTTATTTCTGTCTTCTTTAATTTCTTTTATCAAAATTTTGTAGTTTTCAGCATATACATCTTTTACCTAATTGATTAGGTTAATTCCTAAGTATTTTATTATTTTTGATGCTATTATAAATGTAATTATTTTCATAATTTTCCTTTCACTTAGTTTATTGTTAGTGTGTAGAAACACAACTGACTATTCCATGTTGATTTTGTGTCCTTCAGCGTTGCCAAATTCATTTGTTTGATGCAGGATTTTTGTAAAGTCTTTAGAGTTTTCTGCATATAAGAATATGTCATCTGCAAATAGATAATTTCATTTCTTCCTTACCAATTTGGATGCCTTTAATTTCTTTTTCATGCCTAATTGCTCTGGCTAAGATTTCCAGTACTATGTTAAACAGAAGTGTTAAGAGTGGGTATTCTTGCCTTATTTCTGTTCTTAGAGGAAAGATTTCAGTTTTGCCAAAGAAGATATACAAGACAAAAAGTATATGAAAATATGGTCAACTTTACTAATGATCAAGGAAATACAGATAAAAGTCACCATGGGATATCATCTCACACTTGTTAGAAAGGCCATTAGCAAAAAAAAAAAAAAAAAAAAAAAGTGTTGGCAAGAATGTGAAGAAATTTGAACTGTTATACACTATTGGTAGGAATAGAAAATGCTGTAACCTCTGTAGAAAACAGTATGACATTTCCTCAAATAATTAAAAATAGTGTTGCCATATGATCTGGCAATCATACTTTTGGCTATTGCCCAAAAGAATGAAAATCAGGATCCTAAGGAGATATGTGTATCCCATATTTATGGCATGTTAGTCACTGCAGTCAACATGTAGAAACAATCTAAATGTCCACTGATGGATGAATGAATAAAGAAAAAGTGGCATATACATACAGTGAAATATTATTCAGCCATAAAAAATAAGGAAATCCTGACATATGTGACAACGTGGATGACAAACATGATATGTGAAATAAGCCAATCACAGGACAAACACTGCATGATTTCATTTACATGAGGTATCTAATCAGGTATAGAATCAGAAAATAGAATAGTGCTTGCCAGGGGATGAGGGGAGGAAAAAAGGGAGGGGAGGATTTGCTGTTCCATGGGTATTAAGTTTCAGTTATGCAAGACAAATAAGTTCATTGTTTTTATAGTTAATGATACTGTTCTGTACACTTAAGAATTTGTTAAGAAGGCAGAGCTCAAGCTCTCTGCTCTTACTACCATAAACAAACAAATAAAAAAAAATAGAAGATGATGCCTAAGGCTTTGGCCTGAGCAACTGGAGGTATGGATTTTCTGCCAACTGAAATGGTAAGTTCTATTAACTGAAACTGACGTGAAACAAATTTTGCAGTGGAAAATGGTGAAAGACTGAATGTGGTGGCATTAATAGAGAACAGGATGACAAGAACTAAAGATACAAATAAAGACAACAATTTCCGTATGTTTTGCTGCAACTGCCAGAAGGAGTCAGAAGAGTTCTTTTGTTTATTTTTTCTTAAGTAAGAGATAACTATATATTGGTGTGGTGGTGAGAATGATCCACTAGGGAATGAAAGATCTGTTCATAAAAGATGAAAGGATAAGATCTTTTTTTTCATAAATGCAAGAGCATGGGAAGTTCATCTGTTGTAAAGGGAGAGGGCAGATTATGGTAGATGGGTATATACATGATGGATTCTGTGGAATTTCTCCAGTAGTTGCTTCTGTCTTTTCAGTGATGGTCATCAGCTGAGACAGAGGATAGAGGGGGAGGTGTTAAAGAGAGAAGTGTGAAGAAGTTACTAACAGAGTGAGGATACTATTCTTCACTACTCTTCATGGTCAGTGTCTGTGTGTGTGTGTGTGTGTGTGTGTGTGTGTGTGTGTGTGTATTTTGTTCAACACTTTATTAAGTGCAGACACAAAGTAGGTAGAGTATGATTTGACTAAGGCTGTAGTTTTTACCAAGCCAATACCAAATATCATAAAACAATAGAGGGGAAGTGAGTACAAGGAGTAAATAGAATGATTACAATTCACCATGAAAGTTAAGCTAAAGATTAGAGGAAAAATGATAGAATAAGTAGGTCATAAAATAAATTGATTGAAGGTGCCCGTTGGCCTCAAAAGACTAATGGGGTTAGGGCATGTCTCTCATACCCCTGAGCTAGGAAGATAGGCAGTGGTGATTACAGAGTAAATCGCATGACATCAAGATTGAAGAGGGGTTGTAGATACCAACAATGAAAAAGTAAGACCATGAGCATGAGTAGTTGAATCTGGATGGAAGATAAGAACAGGGAAAAGCAGTTCAAAGAAATGAACATGAAGGTACTAGAAGATCACCTATGTGTGTGCTGAAGTAGCCACTGAAATGTTAAGTGAAGGAGTGCCAAGAGTTGAATATATCCAGAAAGAGGAGGAATGATGGCAGGGCTGAGATATGGTATCAGTGAATGAGGGATAATGTGTGTTATAATCAGATGGCAAGAGTCTCAAAGTTGAGGATATTTGCAGAACATTGAGGGAGCATGTTCTACTAGTGGCAAGGAGCAAATCCCTTTTTCACATCTGCAGTCCTGGTGGTATGAGGGCACAACAAGGAAGAACCACACCAGTTGAGCACACTCCAGGGGGAACAGTGTCCTTAGGGAGAGTAGATTTCTATTGGAGCAAGGATGTGAAAGAAAAATTTGGGGAAGTGGTTGAGATTTTTTTCAGTGATAAAGTACATAAAAAGGATTTAAGGTTATGAATAGTGAGGACAGGAGTTTGGATGTTAAGAGGTAAGGAGAGGTAGATTTCTTGAACTTCTCAATCCTTGATGATAGGATTATAAAGACCAGGAGAGGTATGGTTTAATCCCAGTGTGTAGTTTACTGTTGATCCTAAAGAAATGTTCTCAATCCATTTCTCTCATTTAAAATAGTAGTCAGCTTGTGGTTCTGGAGAAGGCATGATTCACCCCTTATTAAAAAGAAATGGCTCTTGGGGAACGCCTGGGAGGCTTAGTTGATTAAGCATCAATTCTTGATTTGGGCTCGGGTCACATTCTCACAGTTTGTGGGATTGAGCCCCTGCTGACAGTGCAGAGCCTGCTTGGGATTCTCCCTCTCCATCTCTCTCTGCCCCTCCCCCCCATCTCTCTCAATAAATAAACTTAAAAAAATAGAAATAATTGTTCTTGGAAAGTACAGACCGTGTACAATATTTCCTGTATGGGGAAGGGAGAACCATTTTATAATAAACAGTAGGAAATCTTGATGATAGGGATTGCATCTTATTTGTGTATATTTCTACATTATATAGAATATTGCTTGTCTGATTGAGTCATAAAACTATAGAAGGGAGGTAGGGAGGATAAAAGAGAAGTCAAGAAAATGAAGGAAGGGAGGAGAAAGGAAAATAGAAAGGCAACAGATTAAGATAACGGATTAGGAAAGTCACTTGATAAAACTATACTTGCTAGGAGACCTGAGTCCTTGTATATTTGATTTAATAAAGTTTGTTTCACAAATGGAAAAACATATCTTAAGCATCAAATTAATAAAAAATAACAATAGTGGCTTATAGGTCATTGCAATACACTTTATAAAGCAACATATGGAACCTATGAAAGATAGGTTTTATTGATTAAGAATCAAATGTTTTGAGTCTATGTGTGTCCATGGCCTGATATAAAACCAACCCTCCTCATTCTGACTAGACAATAATCTGGTGCGTGAATGAACCAATGAGCTAGGCATACAGTGAATAACAGGAAGATCATTTCATATCTTCTAAGGAAATATATATAGCATATAATACATTGCACAGTAATGTTCTGCTGAAATAGTAGTTAAGAAAGAGGGATGTCTGCACTTTGAAGACACAGTAATGACAACCTGTTCTTATATGCCTTGTTGGATTTTCTGAAATATGTATCAAAAAAGCAGGTTCTCCAGGTTCAATTAAGTGGGCTTAATGCTTTAAAAATATGAAATATTTCTATTGCTGTCTCCCCTAGACAAACTGTGCCTATATCCATGATCATGACCTTTTTCACCTTTGAGTTTATTCCTGTAAAAAAAAAAAAGTATTATGAAGATAATACAAAAAAATATGCATTTCATGTTATATTAATATTGGTTAATAATAATAGGCTTGAGGCTTTAGAAGAAAAAGTCTGGAGACCTAGGTTCTTGTCCTTGCTCTGTCACTAACCAGCTTTATGGCAGTGACCAACAGACTATATCTCACTAGATGTCAATACCATATTTGTGATTTGGACACATCGAGGGCAGGGTAGCATGACTATTAAGTAAAGGGTTCTTGGAATCAGAAAGACAAGGGTTTGAGACCTAGCTCTGTTTTTATCAGCCCTTGCCATGTTACCACTAAGCTCTTGAAACACTTGCTGCTTTTTTGCTAAAATGGGGATGATAGTGTACCTTGCCCTTATTCTTATAATTATTAAATGAGGTGAAGTATGTGAAATGGTTAGCAAAGTGCCTGGCACATGATATACACTCCATGCATAGTACTGATCATTCTTCTATTAGTGTTTTTTAAAACAGTTCTCCTTGTTGCCATATTTAATCAATTTAGGCTGCTTTTAAAATTTATAGATTTATCACATGCAAGTGATTCAACATAATTTCTGATGTCTCCTTCATAACCCTTGGCTATCAGGTCATTGGACAGAAATTTAAATCCCTGTTCTTACATTGATCCTGCTGTAAAAGTAATGGGGATTAGATCATTTTCATTTAGAGTGGTCATCCTCCTTTTCTGGGAACCTGTCACAAGTGGGAGGTCTGCCTTATATATCAAAAAGGGATTTAAAAAGGTGATTTCATTTGTGCTTTCATTTTGTTCTTCAAGGAAAGGGAGTTAAATGTTAATTAAGAAGTCTAATCCAGTAAATATGGAGATGCAACCATCCCAGACTCACAGAATTTGTGATAAAAGGAGCTGTGAAAGGGATCAAAGCCAATTATAAGCCAGAAAGAGCAGAATGAGGGGCAGAGCAAGATGTGGGATGAGATCAAACCATGCAAGACACCCAATCATAGTCTGCAGTGCTTAGCACCTTTAACTACCGGAGAACACGGCAGCACCACTCATCCTGAATACAAGTCATCAAACATTTATTGAATATCTACTGCATGCTGGGAACTGGAAATACAAAGATAAATTTCACATAATCCCTGCCCCCAAGTAACTCACATCCTAGCAGGAAGACAAAGACCTAAATGGTGATAGGAGGTAGAATAGCACAGTAATTAAGCACAATTCTCTGAAATGAGACTGTCTGGTTTAAAGCTCAGTTCTGCCACTTCCTTGCCTTTGGGACATGGAAAATTGCTTTGTCTCTCTGAGCCTGAATTTCTTTATTGATAAAATGGAAGTATCTGCCCATGGATTTGTTGTGAAAAGCAAATGAGTGAAAGATTGAATGGTCTTAATGCAATGCTTACTATCTAATATGAGCAATAACATTATTATAGGCAATAATACATACTTTTCCATGAGTAAAGATTTTACAGAGTAGTTAATATTGGGGCTGGGCTTTGAAGCTAGCAGGAGATTGTTCCAGTCAGGAAAGAGAATGGGTGACATCTTGATTTGACGATACAATACAACTATAGATTCAGAGCTGTGAATATACTTATATGGTTAGGGAATGAAGACCAGCTTCATAATAGAGAAGAGAATAGTGCACTGGGAGAGAAATTGTAAGTAAACAAAGGGAAGACTGAGAAGATCACCATGGGCCAGCTTTTGGAAAACAGAATTGCATGGCAAAGCATTTTGACTTCACCATTATAAGCAAGTAGGGTCCAGTGGAGTTTATTAACAAAGGAGTGACTTGGTTAGATTTTCTTTTTCCAAAAAAATCTCTCTAAATGTAAAATATGTATTGGGAGAAGGAAGGCTTGGGCCAGAAAGAGGAATGAGAAGTCTGAGTCAATAATGGTCCCATCTAGGGCAGTGAGAATGATGAGAAGGAAGTGAAGGCAGAGTTTCCAGGCCTTGACAATGGCTAACAACTGATTAGAGTGGGCAGAGATGGGTTCATAAGAAGTGGGCTGATTCACGGGTTATTCTATGGACAACAACTAGGATAAGTAGGTTAGGAGAAAGTCAATAAATGACCCAGAGGCAGGAAAAGGAGAACATCTGTCAGGGAGATAAGTTCAGTTTTGGAAAATATTGAGTATAGATTTTCTTGGACTTCTGTATGAGGATATGAAATAGGCACTTGGAAGTGTTCTAATGAAAATGAGGCAGAGTATGAACCTGGGAACAGAGATAAGGAAACTATCACCCTATCTCAATTATCAGCTATAAGTGGGGCTGTGTCGGGGGTAAGATGTCTGGGACAGGGGGTTCAGAGTGACTAGGGCCAAGGACAGGATTTTAGAAATGCTGCCTTTTAGGGGACAGTCTGAGGAATTGATGAAGAAAAGGTGCTCAGAAAAAAAGAAGGGTGAATCTGTTCTCTTCCTGGGAGGATATCAGGAAGAGCAAGGTCAACTATATCATAAGCTATGAAGTGTTTAATTACAATGAAGAATGAATAGAGGTCTTTGGATTTGACATTGATAACGTGATGGAGCATTCTGGAGTGAGGCAGTTGCAGATGCTTGATTAGAATGGCTAAGGGAGAGAAGAGTGCAAAGAAAACGAAAGCAGAGATCAAGAATTATATCCTGTACACATGTAAAGACCTAGCATTTCATGTGCTAATGTCTCATATACAGGTAAATGATCTAAACAGGTCTCTTACTATGAGTATCTTGGAGTTTTCAGCTTAAAGAGAGTGATAAGAAATGACAATTTCATCATATTCTGTCCAAGAGAAACTTGATCTAGAGCAAGGAAATGTAGGGAGAGGGACTGATGCTTGGAATTACTCAAATCAGGACTCTAGGATTTATGTTTACTGAGAATCATGGACAGTAAGCGAGAGTCTCATTTTATAGCATTTAGGGCATTACTGTAAAACAAGAAGTTTTTATTTTTTTTTAAAAGGAGATAGTGTAAAGTATTGTCAATAAAAAGCTAAAGTGCTTAACTTAAAAATGTAACTCCTCTGCAAGCTTCAAAAGTGAATTCTAATCAAAGCCCCTGCCCTCAATTAATGTAGTTATGTAGTCATTCAGAAATTGCACCAGATTTTGGATAATAGGCTTCAATGATCCATTTAAAACTAAATTATTAATGTTTTTCTAAGAAGATCCTGGCTTTCCAAGTTAAGGTGTGGTTGTGAATTTTCCTATCAGAGCACTGGCATTCCAAAATTTGAGAAATGACATAAAACTCAGGCTAAAATCAACAACACAAGAAACAACAGATGTTGGCAAGAATGCAGAGAAAGGGAAACCTTCTTGTACTGTTGGTGGGATGCAAACTGGTGCAGCTAGTCTGGGAGACAGTATGGACTTTCCTCAAAAAGTTAAAAATAGAACTACCCTATGACCCAGTAGTACAATAGCACACTAGGCATTTACTCCCAAAATAAACAAACAAACAAAACTAATCCAAAGGGATACAGGCACTCTGATGTTTATGGCAACATTATCTATAGTAGCCAAATTATGGAAAGAGCAAAAGTATCCTTCGACTGATGAATGGATCAAGAAGTGGTGTGTGTGTGTGTGTGTGTGTGTGTGTGTGTGTGTGTGTGTGTGTGAGAGAGAGAGAGAGAGAGAATCACATAATATATATAAGAATATTACTCAGCCATAAAAAAGAAGGGACTCTTGCCATTTGCAGCGATCTGGATGGAGATAGAGAATATCATCCTAAGTGAAATAAGTCAGTCAGAGAATGAGAAATACCATATGATTTCACTCATATGTGGATTTCCAGAAACAAAACAAATGAGTAAAGGGATAAAAAAAGAGAGACAAACCAAGAAACAGGCTCTTAACTATGGAGAATAAGCTGATGGTTACCAGAAAGGAGGACATTGGCAGAGGGATGGGTGAAATAGGTGATGGGGATTAAGGATTGCACTTGTGATAAGCACCAGCTGTTGTATGGGCGTGGTGAATCACTGTATTGTACATCTGATACTAACACTCACTGTTTGTTAGCTAACTGGAATTTAAATAAAAACAAACATAGATAGATAGATAGATAGATAGATAGATAAAAAACTTGTTAACAAGGGGCATCTGGGTGGCTCAGTTGGTTTAGAGTCCCAGTTTGGCTCAGGTAATAATCTCACAGTTCATGAGTTCCATCCCTACATTGGGCTCTGCTGGCAGCTCAGAGCCTGCAGCCTGCCTCAGATTCTGTTTCTCCCTCTCCCTCTGTCCCTTCCCTGCTCATACTCTCTCTCTCAAAAATAAACATTAAAACACTTAAAAAAACCCGCTAACACATTAGTTTTGTTGTAGGTGGTTCTGACTTTTTTCAGTTCTACTGGAGATTATCTTTGTCATTTCCCTAGTGGTAGAAGAGAAACTAAGGTGGAGATCAATTAACTCTCTAGAGAGTATGTTCTTTCCACTCCAACAAATACATAGTTAATGGCTCTGCCCTCCTTTTTTTTTTTTCTTTAATAGAACATGTCCTCGGTTTTTACAGCTTTTTAGTAATCCTCCTAAAGTAAGACAAGATTGGCACTACCACTCTTTAAAATAAGAGAATTAGTTAGGGGGCATCTGGTTGGCTCAGTTGATTAAGCGTCTGACTTTGACTCAGGTCATGATCTCGCAGTTCATGGGTTCGAGCCTTGCATCAGACTCTGCACTAACAGCTCAGAGCCTGGAGCCTGCTTCAGATTCTGGGTCTCCCTCTCTTTCTGCCCATACCTGCTTGTTCATTCTCATTCATTCCCTCTCTCTCTCTCTCTCTCTCTCTGTCTCTCTCTCAAAAATAAATAAACGTCAAAAAAAGAGATAAGTAGTTAAGCTCAGGTTTTAGATTCTAACAGACTTGGATTTGAAATCCCACCTCTTCCCTTTTAAAGCTGGGTAGTCAGCCAATTTCTTAAGTTTTCTGAGATTCTCTTTTGCCATTGGTAAAATAACACTAAAGAATATAAATAACTATTCTACAATTGTGGAGATTATATAAGCTAATGTATCTATTATACTTCCTTAGTCCTATACTCAACCAAGAGGTAACATTATAATCATATATAGAAACAATCAGCCTTGAAAAACTCCTTCAACTGGATTTAAAGTACACAGTGCATAGGTATGTGCAACCCTATATAGTGAGAAGTATGTATAATAGTTGAATGCTTACAATAATACACAACATAATAATGTAAACATATATCAAGCATGGATATATTTACTACATGGATACACACATATGAGGAGCATTAGGAAGAAACTCCATATCTAACATATGAACAGATTCATGTTCCCCACCCCACACTCTCTCTGAACCATAGATGTGCTCTTTCTCTTTCTCCATTCTCCACCAAAAGGGAGTTCTCCAGTGCACATGGTGGGATACTACTATGAGCCAAAGGCATACTATCATTCCCAGCACATGCTAAATACTCAATAAATAGCCATTACTATTTTTAATGCCTTTTGGTTCTCCTAGCAGAAAAGATTTTCAAACAAACACTACTCTGTAGCTTACAAAGGGTCTAAAGAGCCTCTTTCAGAGCCAGAAGTATCAGAACTCTGAGACCAGCAGCCTTGTTGCTTAATCCACCCTTGGGTGACCATGCTCAGACAATGCAGTCGTTCAGTGTGATTGGGCTGCAAAGTGATCATTTGACTGAATTTTGATCTCTCTCTGAAGTCTTCTGAGAGCCTCATAAAAGGAACATTTCCTTAAAGTTAATACAAAGGAAGGCCTAAAAGTTCCAAATTGCACAGCTTTTGGTGGATTTGAGGTAAACCTTTTACAAAGAACAAGGGAGAATGGATTTGGTTGTGGTTCGAGTTCCTTCCTTCAAAGATTTCCCAGCTTAGACATTGTGTGTATGTATGTGCACGTGTGTGTGTGTGTGTGTGTGTGTGTGTGTGTGTGTGATGGTTTTTACCTTTGGTTAATAAAATTGTCTTAGAATACATCCTTGAGATTGAGAGAATAATACTCTGACATCTGGGCATTTTGTAACTGCTTTTACAAAGATCAAACCAAGCTTCAGTGTTGGCCACCTTTGATTTTGGGGAATAAAGGACAGTCTGAAGTACCCTAATGACAGAAACATAAATCAGTGTTGTTCATAGCTTACTCATGCTCTGTTAATATATCTGCCATGGGCAAGAACTACTTCTAAATATTAAGCTAACTTTAAACCATTAGCTGAAGTGTTTGGACCTTCCTTCTAATGATTCCACCAACTTTGGTTTTGTGTTAGGGTGGCACAGGGCTTCATATTTTGTACCCAAAAGTATGTGTCATGTTAAATAGACACAACAAAAAACTTTGATAATTTCTTTTAAATGGGATTGGAAGATCTTAAAAACCTTGCTTTGTGCTCTGCTCTTGATTTCTCTGAGGAGTAAAATATACGTGGCAACTTCTTCAAAAAGAACATATTAAAGTTGAAGTATAAGGATTTTTATATCAAAAGGATAATGATTTTTTAAAATCTTTACTATGTGATAAATTATTCTGAAGGCATTATAAAGATGTACAAACTTGCACTAGGGAATAGCACGGAAAGTTGGTGGTGACTTTGAAATTAGTATAGACATAATACTAACCTCCTTCTCTCCTTGGCTGAATCTGTTTACCAGAGAATACTCCTACTGTTTAAAACAAAACAAAAAAATCATTTTCTTATAAAAAAATTTCCTTTTCAATTCTAAGCAAAATTCATGAGAACAGCTACATGTTTTAAAACATGTGAAACACGATGCCCTCACCAGTCGTTTCCTTCTATTTAAAAATAATGGTTTCATAGAGCATTGTAAATTATTTCCATCCTTTACTTACCTTTCATGAAGAAAATGACACCTAAATTTGAAACCAATTTAACTCTCAAAATGTACCATCTGTGCCTTTCCTCTTGTCTCTAGGCCAAGAGAAAGTCATTAAACTTGAAGATGGGTAGAAGAGAAGAGTAGTAGAGAGAGGCACTGTAGTGTTTGAGAGCCATGAGGGGAGATGAAAGGCCTCTGAAATTGGAGAATTTCCTGGTGCATTTCCCTGAGAAAGAACTAATGATGGTGATTTGGGGTTATGAAAAATGACTGACTATCCATCAGCATAGGGTAAGATCAGAAGATCCTATCATTACAGTGAATGCAGGATTCCTGCAGGCAAATATTATGATTGACTATCACTTGCGCCTCAAGCGGGGTGAGTTCAAGCTAGTGAAACTGATAATGCTCTGGTGTAGCCCCTTCAAGAGAGAGAAACCTTTGAAGGAAGTCCTTTTAACCACTTTGGTCAGCAAGTCCTCAGCGACTCCCTCCCAAGTTTGTCACAATTGCTTTTGCGTGAAACTTGCGTGTGTTTTTCACCACATCCTCCAGTGAAGGGAAACTCATTATTGCTGATTGGTGAAACGTATGGTGATCCTGTGTATGGGTGTGGGGTATTATCTTTTCACTTCTTGGTGCCCTTTAACAATTGCTCATACTTCTTATGCTGTGCCTCTAACTTTTTTTTTTTTTTGTAACAGCATTATGGAAATATAATTCACATAGCATACAATTTACTCATTTAAAGTATGTCATTCAGTGGCTTCTAGGATATACAGAGTTGTGCAACAGCACAATTTTAGAACCCTTTTATCACGTCCCCAAAAGAAACCCAGTACCATTAGCAGTGGCTCCCACAACCCCCCCACCCCACTGCCAGAACCCCAAGCCATTTGCAACCTACTTTGTCTATATGGATTGGCCTCGTCTGGACATTGCATATGAATGGAATTGTGCAATCTGCAGTGTTTGTGACTAGCTTCCTTCACTTAGTATAATATTTTCAAAGTTTATGCATGTTACAGAACATATCAGTGTTTCATTCCTTATTATTGACAAGTACTATTATTTATCCATTTGCCAGTTGCCCAACATTTGAGTTGTTTCCAGTCTGACTGCTCCTGTGATTTTTGACCCTTGGCTTCATGCGTGATCTCTAAATGATACAGTGTCAAGAGCACACTGGGTTACCTACCCCTGGGCTCAAACCCCCATTCTGCTGCTGAGTAGCTCTGGGTTCCTGGTCAAGTTGTATTGCCTATGTGATCCTTCTCTTCCTCAGTTTCTACAAATAGACATTCTTTGCCACACGCCACTCACCCTGCCCCCCTTGGCTTCATGTGAGGATTAAATGATATAACCATTGAGCAGCTTTCCATTTCTTCAATCAGTAGTCACATAATATGAGCCTTCCCATGGAGCTCTTGTATGTTTTTTATAAAAGTAATCTGAGTAATACCAGGCTATTACACTCTATTTAAAATCAAGCAAGTGAAGGCTTCACAGACGTCTGTTATTGACAGTGTGCTCTGCAAAGGACTCAGCAAAGCTCCACGAGAATTGTTTTCTGCTTCTCTTTTCCTAACTCAGCCTCACCCTGTAATTCCAGGAAGTAAACCCCACAAACCTTGGCCTTAGATGGAGTGCAATTCACAAAAACCAGATCGATGCCAGCAACCAGCCCAAAAGAGAAACTGGCTTGGGTCTTCCCATTTCATAACATTATCTGTTGAGGCAAAGATAAAGTAATTGATTTGCTAGGTAATCCAGGATTTCAGTTAACCAAGAACTAAGCCTTTTTACATCTTTAGACCTAAAGTGTTGGTTGTCATGTGCTGTTAAAACTCTCATTTTAATTTCAGCCAGAGAAGAATACACAGGATACAAATGGGACCCTTTAAAGAAGTCTGGGAGTGTGCCTAGAGTTTCTTTAGTAATTGAGTCAAGGATAGTGGCTTGCCAAGTCTCTAAGTAGAAATGCTGTGCCTAAATAAATGCTTCTAAATGAGGTTGCAGAAAACGAATAGACTTTTGTTTAATTAAACTTACTTGTAAAGTTTGCTTAGAGTGTATAGTAATTCACCTTGTCAGTTCTCATCCAGGATGTTTAATGATGGGTTTGCTTTAGTTTCCAAATCAAAATCAGCTTCTCCTTCTTTACAGACTGACATTAGGCAGCCTGTGGAAATTTCATTATTCTCCACATGAATATTCATAGAATTAAGTATTATCGATGGACTTAAAGAGCTCAATTATTTCTTGCAATTGCATGCTTAGCTGCATATGCTGAAGTACAATAGATTGAATATTTCAGGGCCTGGTCAAATCCTTGAAATATAAAAAGAAAATGAATATCAGCAGGAAACCACCATCCTTACTTTATCAGTTGGATTTTTAAGACTATTACCATCAATATTATTTCTTGATTTATAGTTCACAAAATGTCTTAGATTATAATGAGCACAGTTTTTTCCTCATAAAACTGTGAGCGAAAAGTATTTTACAAATGAGGAAACTGACTGCCATCCAAGAAGGCTGTCTTATCTACGATCACACACTTAGTAATTACATAAGCAACATTAGAATCTAGACACTTATGACTTCTGGTTCTTCGTTACATTTTTTGCTTCCTACTGCCTCCCTGAGGAGTGACTTCCTGTAGGTTTGAAGGTACCTACCTACTTTAAGTTTTTATTTTATCTTGTGTATATGTCTTTGTATTGCCACTTTAACTGCCAGGCCACTGAGCCACGTGGACATTTGACAGTGGACAGAATATAGGATTTCCTGATGCCAGATAAATGTAATTGTTGATTAATAATTTAATAAAAAAATAAGGTGTTTGTTTACAGTATTAATTAAACATTCAAGAAAAATACACACCAGCAATTCATTTGAGAAAACATTGAATGCAAATAAGCAAACAAAAGAAATGAGGGTAGGTTAATTCTATACACATTTGAAATATATCACCTGCTTTGCCCTTGCTTCTGGGACATTCAAGTTCATCTTCTTTTCCAGGACTATTGTCTTTGTGTTGGAATATCACTATAGCAGTGATGGCTGGTGGTGACTGGTTTATAGAGATATAGGGTACTTAAAAACAGTAGTCTCAAATTCAAATGCTTATAGGAACCGGGCAGATAATATAAATGACGGAATGTGTGGTGGTTATAGATACATTTGCTGCATGTGTTCTGCAGGTGATGGGAACAGTAAAGAGCTGAAACATATATACCAGTTAAAGGAGACATGCCTTCCTCTGGTTGATTGTTGCCACTTTGACAACTTAGCATCTGATTTTTCCAGATCTTGTGGTTTTCAAAAAAGGACAGAAATTAACATATGTTTTAAAGTCATAAAGTCTTTTAATATTTGAATTAATTAAATTTATGAAAGAAAATTCCTTGTAGGACAAACAAAAAGCACAAATTGCTGGAAATTGGCCCAAGGGGCATTTATTTTTGACTTTTACTTAACTGGACCTTCCCCTTGGAGAGAAAACCCATCCCCGTTTAATACTGAGGTACTATAAGTGAAAAGAGTTGTTAGTGCTTGCATTCTGATCACTTTGGTATTCAGTAATTCATTCAAAGAGTCAGACTTTATCAAACCCTCATTATTTTTCTGGGAAAAGATCTAAACTCCATTGAATCCCTTTATTTCCATTATGGTCGATTGTGATCTCTTTGCAATACTCAAAGAATCAAATCTAACAAATTTATCATGAAAACCAAACATACGGGAGAAAAACTGGAGAAACACCATAGAGAAAATAAATTAGTCTCCATGAAAGTATAATCTCTAGAATTGTTTCAATTCCCCAAATCCAGGGGAATCTTGGAACTGGAGTTGTTAAGGAATGTGCTTGGAAAAAGAAATGCAATAAATATCGCTCTTTCTCAAGAATAATCTGTATGTATATGTGTGACTTCAGTGTTTGAGTCTGAGTATTGAATGAACTCGGAATCTTTTGGCGAGAAGCTTTAGTAGATGAGTAATCCTTACTGTCATTATATTTCTCAAGGAATACCCCTACTTCTTGATAACATTTCTGAGGTGCCAGAGATTCAGGTGACAAATGACATTTTTATTCCTGACATGCTACTTTTTATTATATCATTGAGAATAAAGTTCAATAAGTGACTTCTGATAATACTTTACTGCAGTCTTTATGAAAGATCGATTCCATTAAGTAGGTACATTTCAGTTGCTATTACTTCAAGTGATGCCATAATGTACTTGAAATGCAGTCTTTAGTTAATAATAGCAAGCTTATTGAGTGTGTTAGAGATGTGCTAAAGTACTTACTTTTGGGCCAGGTATCTGCCAAGAAATAGTATTTTAGGCATGGTTTCCATGTGTTTTTCCAAAAATCTAATTCATATATGATTTAAAAAAAATATATATGTAATTATTTCATAGAGCGTGCTATCACTTAATATAATGAAGTAATTTCGTTGCATAGAGCTTGAAAGACAACTTTACTCACAAGTCATTTGGGAAATATTAAAAAAAAAAATGAACTCCTATCTACCTACCTAGGAAGAACCTCAGACATGTCATTTGAAAAGAATTAGGGAATAAGTAATTAAACCCCTCCTATTTTTTAATTTTTTTTTTCTTTTTACAAGGAGTAACTATTGATTGTGTGGGGTGAAAAAAGATGGAACTTTTAGCTTTTAGTGCTCAAGAAAATAAGATGGAAAGATTTAGGCAGAAAAAAGTGGATAAACTTACAGAAGTTACAAAAACAACACTAGAAACTTCCATATCCTGAAGGGCCAATTTTAAAAGTAATTGTGAAATTTTAATAACATAGGCAAGTACTCACCCATCTATTGTTAAGTTAATAAGCAGTCTAAAAATTGGCATGCACATTATAGAACCAATTAAGCTTCAAAAAAAAATAAGATAAACCCATGTATAAAGCAGGCTAGAAGCATGGTTCAAAAATATTAACTGTGCTACACATACACAGAGAATAATGGATGATTTCTACATGTTGTTCTGTTTTTCTGATAAATAATGAGAATATAATTCCTTTACATAGAGAAAACACTTTTAAGTAAAATTTTAATATATTGGTGGCATTAAATGTGCTTATGCCATTTCTTTGTTGTTTGTTTTAGCACATTGATGATAAGGAAAATACATAGTTGTAGGAGTGATCTTTGATGAAATCTCTAACACTGATGTTGGTATTTCATAGTGGAATTTTCTTGTGGTTTTGAAATTCCTCTGCTTTGGTTAGTGTTTTTAAATTAAAATATTAGGTCACAAGGAAAATATCAAAGAATAATTTGGGGGTTCAAACTTTGTAATTAATATTAATTTCATCCCCCACTTAAACCAAGTATAAATTCTATGTTTTCATTATAGTATAACAGCATTGCTTTAGCATGGTCTCTCCCTTCCATTAGAAATTAAATTTTCAGGGGCACCCAGGTGGCTCAGTCAGTTGAGTGTCCGACTTCGGCTCAGGTCATGACCTCATGGTTCATGAGTTCAAGCCCCGCATCTGGCTCTGTCCTGACAGCTCAGAGCCTGGACCCTGCTTCAGATTCTGTGTCTCCCTCTCTCTCTGCCCCATCCCCACTCATGCTCCGTCTCTCTGTGTGTTAAAAATAAATAAAACATTTTTTAAAAGTTTAAAGAAAATAAATTTTCTACATTTCCCTTTTTTTAATTATGTATTTTTATTTTCATTCCATTATAATTAGCATATAATATTATATTAGTTTCAGGTGTAAAATATATAGTGATTCAATAATTCAGTACATTACTCTGTGCTCCTCATAAGTGTACTCTTAATCTCCTTCACCCATTTCACCCACCCTGCACCCACCTCTCAGAAACCATCAGTTTGTTCTCTAATACTTAAGAGTCTGTTGTTTGGTTCATCTCTTTTTTTTTTTCTTTGTTCATTTGTTTTGTTTCTTAAATTCTACACATGCGTGAAATCATATGGTATTTATCTTTCTCTGACTTATTTGACTTAGCATTACACCCTCTAGATCCATCCATGTTGTTGCAAGTGGCAAGATTTCATTCTTCTTTACAGCTGTAAAATTCCTACATGTTCAGCGTGGAGTATGTAGAAATATTTGTGGACAGCAGGAAATTCTTTCAGCGATGATACTAGCAAACATCTCCAAGATACAATGTCAGATCTGGTTAATCAGTGTGGTAAAATATATTAGAATTGGTGTTGATTAGGAAAATAGCAATCAAAGCATTCGACTCTTTTCACTTGTTGGGACAGATGGCCTGTCTTTATGAAGGCAAATATCCAAAAACAACAACCCACTACCTTATCTTTCAAAACATGGTGCTCAGAATCATCTTGGAAAAGAGCTATTAAGCCTAATAAGCCATATGCTCGATGAATTGATTTATTCCGTTCTGTGGTATAGACGTACAACTCTTCTTTGCAATGTCTTTATCATATCTGCATTTTCTGCCAACTCAGTTATAAAAATTAGCAAAAGGTTCCAAATAAGAAGTAAACTATTATAGAGAATTCAGCTTTTGTATTGAAAGGTGGGGGTGGAGATTAAATTCATTTTAAGTGAACAGTCCCTGATTTCCCAAAGATTCTCCCCATAGAGTTCACAGTGTGTTTGAAGATCAGATAAACTGACAGCCTCCTTGGTATACATAAAGCAGGCCTAAAATTATTCTAGAAAGAATCCCTGAGAGGAATGCAACTTCCCTGTCATTCTTACTTATTTAAGTTAGAGGTTGACCATGGGCTCAAAAGGAATTTAGAATGTTTCTGGGTTCTTAAACAAAAGGGCTCATTAATTTTTAATTTTAGGTATTTTAAAGTACATTTTTAGTGCATCATATTTAGTATTGTAAAGAATGGCAGCAATGTGTGTGTATGATTGACTGGAGACTGCAGCTGTGAACCTCCAGCCGCATCCAAATGATCCAGTATTTGAAAACCAAAGTTGGCTAGGTGCTCCTTTGTTTTAATATTGTGTTCCCCAGAAAATTCTTTAAAAGTATATATTACATGAGAAGATTCAGTCAATTTAGAGAAGTAGTGTCATGAAATGAATGAGAGTGGGTGTTCTAGAAAAAATGGATTCTGAACCACCCTGGGATTAACTGTGTGATGTTGGGCAACCTACTTGAACTCTCTGAGGCTGAGAAAGTGTAGAAGAGCATGGTGATGTAAGTCATCAAAACTAAAGTAAAATTATAACATAAATTATATTTACTTTTACATGTATGAGTATATACTTATATAAATGTGGCTATTTCTCATAACCTAGGAAAGTAGATTTAAAATTAGTATATCAATTATTAATTCTTTTGCCCCTAGAAATACACAGTATTTGAGAAAATGTTTCTTTACCTTTTAATCATATAATACAAATAGAAGTCTAATCTTTCTGGAATATGTTCAGTCTTCAACTGAAGAGACAGAATATCAGTTTCAGAGGCAAGATCAAGAATATGATCTAAATTATTAGTTTTAGACAGCTATAATACTTGTTATCCCATTTGTGTGTGTGTGTGTGTGTGTGTGTGTGTGTGTGTGTGTGTGTGTGTTTGTGTGGGGGGAGGTGGAGAAAGAGACAGAATGAATGATTTCTCCATGGAGTTCAAGGAGATTTGAAGAGTCAAAATTATAAAATAATCTAGAAGACATTAATGACTCACTCTATAAGTCTACTAAATTATGTCAGAACTCAAACAATTTGGCAAGAATAATCCTCAATGTGTCAAATGCACCTGAAAACATGAGGAATTAACTTTTTATAGCTTGATTATTAGGTGGTCTGTTTACAATATCTACACATCTATAATATGTTCATATTTAAATGTCTGTTTTGACCAAATTACTATTGATTAAACTATATATATATATATATATATATATATATATATATATATATGGAAAAGGACAAAATATAGAAATGTAAATACCAGAAAAGGATTTCACTCCTAAATGTGAGTATTTTCATTAAAAGGTATTATCAGAAGGTTGACCAAGAAATGTTTTGTGGGTATTTGATTTATACATAAATCTCTATGATTTTGAGTGTAATGGGACTTGAATGTTCTCCTAGAAGCTATATCGAAACTTTATTTTGCACTAGCAGGTGACCTGAGTCTCTCCAGGTCAGCAAGCTTTTATAATTTCCAAAGCTTTTACATCCTGACCAAATTTTGTTTTGCAAAGGAGTCTCACAGAGGGAGAGGAGTTGGAGTTATTGAGAAGTGTTTGTAGTAGTAGTTCTCAAAGTGTGATCCGCAGGCCAGGGGCTCAAGTCTATCACCAGGGCACTTGTTAAAGATGCATCTACCCTAGACCTCCTGAATTAGAAACAGGGGTTGGTGATGGGGAGAGTGGGTAGTAATCCATGTGTCAATAAATTCTTCAAGTGATTCTGATGCTCACTCTAGTTGGAGAACCACTGACACAGTGTCAGTTCTGTGAACGAAATGCAAAACTTTGCAAATAAAACATGTTTTTTATTTTTCTTCTTTCAAACCTATTTGAAAGATTTCTGAAAGCCCCACAAAAAGTTTCACAGATGGCCTTTCAGTAAGAAAAGTGACTGCTGGGTGACTTGTTACCACCTAGGTTTGTATGTAAGGTCAGACTTTTTTGTCATAATGAGATGGTCTCTTATCAATTTTGGAAGCAATGAAAAAAATAATGAAATACCTTTTAACTATGTTTCTCCCTTGAATCAGAAATCAAGGAAATACCATTCCAGGGAAAATAGAAAGGTCAGTCAATTTGTACTCCCCAATGGTTTGGGGAAAAAAAATGACCATTACTTTTCTGCTAAATGCTGCTAAATCAAGGTTGATCAAACTTTTGGCCCAGCCTAGCATAATTCCCTCTGAAATGTTTTGTCATGTCTGTCAGTTTAGTCATACTTTAAGATGTTGCATGTTTAACTTAGGAAAATGAGTGCAGAGTCTGAAAATATGCCACCAAAAGAAAAAAAGTGACTTCAGTTTATGACAAAAATACAGTAAAGGGATTAAATAAGCATCTTCAGAGAGCCTGAGTGTTTGAAGTCCTGCCAAATGTTCACAACCTGCAATAGAATTTAATGACTAAAAATCTACACTGGACTAATATCTATACTGTAGCCGAGGAATATTGTGTATATGAAAGAAGGTTTTTATTATTGCATTGAGTTTTGCACCATTTTGGCATGTTTTTTAAAACTTTTACTGTGGGATTTCTTTTTATCATTTTACTGGTTTTGATGATCATTATTGATTCAATTTTACATAAATAAGAAGTGGCTGTATGACAGGATAAATTTATTCCACTGTTACAACCCATTTTATTGTTTAAAGGAAGTAATGTTCATATCTGTTCTTATTTTTTAAGCCCCAAAATAAGGTATAGTTGTCAGATTAACAGTATGATACAACTCTGTCTCTCCTTGTGAGGCCATTCCCTTTACATTTATGCAGGTGGAGCCATGTTCGTCAGATTCACTC
Organism: Panthera onca; assembly: GCF_046562875.1. Classification (NCBI taxonomy): domain Eukaryota; kingdom Metazoa; phylum Chordata; class Mammalia; order Carnivora; family Felidae; genus Panthera; species Panthera onca. The sequence continues at coordinate 57,838,593 of NC_138339.1, forward strand.
ACCACAGAGTGAGCCCTATGAACTTATAAGAGGTCAAGGCCCCTCCTAGTGATGGTACTAATATAAAAGATTGCCAATTTTGACACCTTGCTATTGCATTATTATCCATGCCTATGAGGCCGGTTGCAATGAGTTGTCTAATTCAAATTTTCTGAGCCATGCCTTTAATGCTCACAGACCTCAAGTATTTACCCAAACACATTGTAGGTTTACCTCCCTCAAATATCCAGCCATCCATCCATTTCCTTCTGAGCAGAGCAATAAAAATGAAGCCAGACCCTATGCTTCACGTATGGAACCGGTATGATTTACAGCCAGGCTGAGTATAAAATCATAAAACTTTCAGTACGTGGTTAATATATAACCATCAAAATAACAGAGTGCAATTCTAAATTTATGAGGCTGAACTTAACACTGAATATCAAATAAGAATCACATTGATCTCTGTAGCGGATGACTTAAAAACACATTAGGTGGCATAACTGCAAGACAGTACATTGATTTAAGCATAAAATGCATAGCACTCAATACTTTACCACCTAACGTTTCTCAATAATGAACAAAGCTGTTGTATATTGATGAAAGGAAAATTATTTGTTTTGTTATATCAGTGCTCATGGAGATGCCTCGCATTTAGGCTAGGCAAACATGATTTGAATCACATTTAGCAGAGGGTGACATTGGGTGGACATTTTACTGAATTTACACTTGTTTCTCAAAATAGGAATACAGAAGCATTATCATGATGGCAGTTTTCTCAATTTTTTTTAACAAAGAGGAAAAATTCATAGAAGGTAGGTACTGACTTTCTGTAGAAATACATATTGCTATAAATTTTCTGATAATGATAAAAGCAATTCCACATGGAGTTTTAAGGTCAATATCTCTGCATACTTGAGTCTATTTTGTAAAATTATCATCACAGTTAGAAAATCTAAAAGGATCTTTTAAGAGAGAAGTAACAATCTTACAATAAATACATGTGTTATAAACATTCTTGCATTAGAAGAATCAAGTTATAAAAGTTTGATTGGCTTAAGGAGAATTTGGAAATTTTAATAGCTTGCAGATCTGTAGATAATGTAGGTGACATAAATGGATAAAGTTGTTTTTTATGAGGTGAAAAGTGGTAAACACTCAACCACTGATTTATGGAACCATTTGGAAGTGCTAGGGATCCTAGTTAACTGGTGAGTGAGTGTCCCACTTCTTGACTTTGCCATAAAAGACAGACATACAGATTTTTATATGCAGTCTCGATTTTAAATTATTAAAAATTGAAATACAAAATAAGAGGTGCAGACAAAATTTAATCCATCCTACGTCCATTCCCAGCACTTATGCTTCTGGTGTATGTTATTTCATCTCAGGCCCTGTGAGAACATTGCTCCATACTGAAAAGCAAGAGTTACCCTTTCAGGGGCGCCTGGGTGGTTCAGTTGGTTAAGCGTCCAGCTCTTGATTTCGGCTCGGGTCATGATCTCAGCGTTCTTGGAATCGAGCCCCATGTTGGGCTAAACGTAGAGCCTGCTTGCCATTCTCTCTCTCTTCCTCTCTCTCTGTCCCTCCCTAACTGATTCTCATTCTCTCTCTCTCTCTCTCTCATTCTCTCTCTCTCTCTTTCAAAATAAATAAATAAGCATTTCTTTTAAACAAGAGTTATCCTTTCTGTTAGTGGAAAAATCAGTGGAAGGATCAGATCTATTCCAATACTAATAACCTACATGGGAGATATCACCTTGATAAAACATCAGTTAATGTTTTAAAGGGACAACATATTATAAGTTTCCTTCAAGTGGGTGGTGACTTCCTCACTCTCTGGTTATAAAAGTTTCTTTGACAGCAGGTTCTCCTTCCTTACATGTCTTCACAGGTAAAAAATGTCACCAAGACAAGTGAGTAGCATTTAATTAATCCACATGTTAATTTCAAAGCAAATCTAGATGGAAAGTTGGCTGACAGACCTACCACACTCGAACTTTTCTGTCAGTCACTGTCTAACTGTAGGATAGATAGGCAACTTCTTTTGTCATACAAAGGCGTTAAAGGGAAGTCCTATTATTCCTTCAAATAGTGTTCTACAAAAATACTACAGCTTTTACTGTATACTTGAATAAGTTATATATGGATATTTGTGACATTTATTTTACCTGTTCTATGTTTTCTAGCATTTTCAGGCTATTTTTCTTCATAATAAATTAAGTTATTACTCTTCATGACATGCAAGATGGACTGTGATGTTAAAGAATAATGTTTTCTAATTATCATTGACATTTGCAGAGAAGATTAAAATTTAATAAAATTAATTGTCCATCCTTGAATGGTTCATTTTGCAGTTAATCATAGAACTCTGATTTCTCCTACTTATACCAAAACTTCGAGTTTCATATGTCTTATTAATACCCCATATAAACCCTGCACTTACAAAGAGTTTCGTTTTTCTCCTGTTGACTTGGTTAATATATTTCAATCACAAAAATGTATTGATTTTGAAAGAAAGTTACATCGTTCTAATTTTCCAACTGAAATATTCACAGGTAACTTCACCTACCTTATTAGGCAAACCTAACTTCTGGAGGTTATGTTGAATGGCAAGGAATGTATCCTCCTTACCGAGGTACATCTCTAGTAATATAATTTGAAGTGCTAGGGCCCCTTGCATCCATTTCTGAATCTATTATTAGTTGATTAAATTAACTGGCTGGATCAGTACAGTGAGAAGAGACGCTGTAATGATATTATAGAATTAGTATGCTATGATGAATTGTCAGGAGAAGTAACTGTGACAGCCCTGTGGCCATATGCACTTAGCCATGCAATTTATAGTCATTTGGAGAGCCAAGGACTTTTCAGTTTGGGTTAGGAAATTTGTTCCTGCTTTTGACATAGTTTGAGAGATATGTGTGTAAGTGTGAGGGGGCGCTTAGTGGCAATTCAAGAAGAAATCCGAAGTCTGTTGTTAGACACTAGCATTTGGGTAGTTTTCGGAGAATAAACCACAGTGTATGGATGTCTTTATTGTAACGGTGCCAGTTCCTTTAAATAGATTTATATGATAGCGCAGTTTCTTTATGGTTGCAGAAGATAATGTTACTTTGGGTAAGATAAAAGTAAATGCAATCTGGTATCACAATTTCCCTGGTTATGGAACACTGTAAATTCTCATCCATGTATTGCATTTACAGCAATCCTGAAAACATTGCTGGGGTTGTTTTGATTTACATACATTTGGGGCTCCTAATTGCAAGTAGTTTTTAAGCAACTTAAACTATAACGTTACTTTTTTTTTCCGCAACGATTTGCAAGATAAACGGACTGTCAGATGCCTCTAAAAAGCTTCTGATGACAGTGGTTGGCAATGCAAATACTGGCACAACACCACATTAGGCCAAATTTATTGCAGGATTACCAAAACATGTACAACTGTGAAGTCGCCTCGATTCTACTCTTGTATGAGAATTATTCTCCTGCTGTTTTTGTTTTAATGATTACTGAGATCATATAGAGTAGTAGAATAAAACTGAGTACTAACATCCCTACTCCTAACCAGATCCACGCAGAAAACCACAATATTTTTCTTTAAGTATGCTATAGAAATTTGCCACATGTAACAGATCCCTTTTATTTCTCAAGCAGCATTGTCATTTGATCATGAAGCATAGTGGGGTGTTTTTTTTTTTGTTTTTTGTTTTTTTTTTTGCTTCTCTTGTAGTCACTGTTTTCACGGACTGCTAAATTGATCTCCAAATTTCAAAGCAAATCTATAAGAAAATGCAGTGTTAGTGTCTTAATTGATGCCTCAGCCCCTTTGCCTTGTCCTTAATTTTAATTAACTATAATTACAAATTTAGAAGAGCTTCCTGATAAGTCTATCAGTTGGGTGTTTCAAGTTGAAGGTAACAGAAGGACACCTATCAATCCCTCCCTTCTGTTACTGTCACCAGTGTTCTTCTAGCTCCTTAAAGCTCTTATCTGGGAGTTATTTTTGATTTTCCTCCTTCACCTTCCACTTCCAATTTATCACCAACACCTGCTGATTCTTTCCCAGCAGAGTCTTTTAGATCACCCCTTCTTTTACATCTCTGTAGTTATTTATCCTTGTCCCTTTTCATCATTTTTTCTGCCCCTGAAGGTCTCTCCCACCCACCCTCCCGGCCCATCTTCTTGCACCCCTCTCCCCAGGCCAGTGGAGCCTCTGTAATTCACACTGCCAGATGGGTCTCTTAAATATTGATCATATCCATTCACATTGCCTTCCTGTGGCACTAAGCCTTTTGTGTATCCTTTTTCCAGCCTAGGGAAGTTAGGCACTTACTTGTTTCTCTCTCTCATTCTCTCGTAGAATCACTCTGCTAAGTGATTTCTCTGTGTTATCCAGTTTAAGTCTCTCAGCATTCCTAAAGATACGTGGAATGATTCCCTCTTTATAATCAAGGAAATAAAGGCTCAAAGATGTCAAACAACTCTCCAACCAATACACAGCCATAAGAGGGAGAGCCTGGGTCTGAAGTAGGTCTGTCTGACTTTGCAAGGATGTGGTCGGCAGCTATATGACACTGGTACCCTGGCTGGATGTGGCTGTACTGCCAGTACCTTTGTTTGAGTTGGCATTTATTCATCTTTTCTCTGATAATATGTGTGCCTTTTCCCTTTGTGCACAAAGACTGACCCCACTTTTCATTTGGCATTTTTGTATTTATTTTACTGCACTAATTTGCATTGGATAATGTATCACTTAATATTTGTGTTCATCCATGTGCATCCTAACCCTCACCCCTATCAGGTCAAACTGTTTTATAGAAACATGTAGAATCAAAATATTTTCCACTCTTCACTACAATACTTTGTACCCATAGTCCCTAATGAAGGTGATCATCGAACTCACTGATTGTGCCACTTTGAAAGGATGGCTTTAATGCTATATTAATGTTTCCATTTGGTAAACCAAAGACTAATTATGTTTTATTCCACAGTGAAACATGAGAAAAGCCAAGTTTGGCAAACAAATCCCTGACCATCCAACCATATCCAGAACAAGAAGCAGGGCATAAATATAATCTGTGACTATTTGGAAGGCATGGAGATTTGGATTCTTCCAAAATTTTATGTGATTAATGTTGGATTCAATCTGTACTTTTCTTTTCTATAATTTTTTTTCTATAAAAAATGTTAAGAATGCATTTTTAACAGGAGGAAAAAGTTAATTATTCTTATGGTTTGTTTTGTTTTGGAAAGTCAAGAATGGGGAAATCAAATTGGTAACATCAATTGGTGATGAGGGTGAAGAGTAAATTATATGCTGACCTTTGATATCAAGAATGAATACGAGTCATCCTATATATGTATGAGTAAACACACTTGTGTCATTTTTTTTAAATTACAATTGCTTCAGAGTAGTTATTATTAAATAAAATAAAACATTTTGTAGAAATTAAATAATGTAGATAATTATGTTAATCCAAACTTAAAATTTTATATATAAATGCACTATATATATACATATATATACATATATATATATATATAAATTGAAAGATATATATACAAATATAAAGAGATAATCATTTAAATATGTTGATGGCTAGGTTAGATACCTGTCTTTGTAGATCAAAGATAAAATTTCATAAGCATTGTTTTCCATTTTGCTTAGTGCTCTGAAAAGTCCTGCTCAATATGAATGACTGAAACAAAGAGATGGCTTTTATAAAGTTACATTATATATTTTTTACATATTCCATGCCTAACACCATAGAAATGGCTTTCATTCAAAAGCCAGACAGTTTAACTTACAATCCTAAATTTTCACATCACTTTTTTTGTTTCTCTGGATGAGTTATGCAACTTCTCTTAGGTAAACTATGAATGAAAATATCTATGTTATAAGGCTGGGAAGATTTGAGGAGGAAAAACCCAGGTTTCATTGCAATCGAGATCAGGTTGAAGGACAAGTTATGAGTAACAAGAGGAGACTCATTCCAAGCTCTATCAATAGTACACCAGCCAGGACTTTGCAGCCACAGAGAACATTGGTTGGGACATTTCAATGGCATTTTTTTTTTTAATTTCATGGAGATGGTTTGAATTAAGTTGAATTTTTAAGGAAAAATAGTAGTTAAAATAGTAGACAGAGAGTAAAAAGGTAAGAATGTAAGTAAGTACAGAATTTTACATCCTACAAACTATGGCCACTCGCTTAGCAAATAAGAACACTAGAACTAAGAGTTTTCACAACCTAGAACACACATCAGTGAAAAGTTTTCAGCTGTTGCCCCATAAGAATGAAATTGGGGTTATCAGATTCTCTTATTCCTCTAGAGAATCCTCACATTAAATTTTTGAAAAGTTCTCTGATTTTGAATCATGTTAGATTGTTAAATCATCCTGGGACCAAATCAAATACTCATGTAGACCACTATATGACTCTCTGTTCCACTGTGAGGACCATGAGTACCTGTAAGAATTGTGGCCCAGGTGTGATATAGCTGTCTGCAGTATTTCTGCAGTGGGACCCCAGACGCTCTGTGACGTCACCCTTACCAGTCCTCCCTGCCTCTCTCCTTTTCAGGCACACTATCTTTTAACAAGCCAGACCCACTGCAACATAGGGAATTTTCTCTCAATGTTTTCCCTGTCTGGAATGTTCTTCCCCTAGATATCTTCATGTCCTGTACTATCTCCTTCAAGTTCAGATGCTACCTTCTGAAAAATTTGTATGTACAAATTTAACTCCCTCGCCACCTCTGCTTTGCCATCCATATCCCTTGCCTTTTTTCCATAGAACTATCACCCTTGAACCTACTCTGTAACTCATTTATTTATTAATATTTCTGCTGTTTGTCCCCAGAAGAATGTCCTGGGGCAGGAATCTTTGCTTTGTTTACTAATATACCTAGAACATATGTTGTACATGCTGAAAATATTAGTTGCAAAAATAGTTGAACGAATGAGTGAATTAATTTTTTTATGGTTTAAAGACCATTATGGAAAAAGATAGATGTCTGTCTCTTGATGTTTTTGAAATTCAAGACTAATCTAAATTAATTAGATCAGAAAGTGCCTTCACACTTAGGGGCCAAAATTTTCAGAATTAGAAAAGACTTATGAAATCATATAAGTATTTTGAGGTCACAGTTAAACAGTAATAATGCCTATGATAAAACATAGTCTCTAAGTAAAGTCATACCAAAAAAAAAAAAAACAAAAACAAAAACAAAACATTGTTGACACCTCAAAAGAAATAGTCTGATTTAGGCCACTAATTCATGCTATTCAGTGTTGTTTTTCTGACAATCACAATAAAGATAATTATATCTGAGTATCAGTGGTTGCGTTGCAAAACATTGTTCTGACAGAGTAGTCACTTAAACCAAAATTAACACTTCCACTGTATACAAATTAACCTTGCTCTCAATCAACTAAAATTAAGTGTCTATTATAGCTCTATTTAACTAGAGTTCAGACTAGTATTGGGATGGCATCTTACCTGATGTCATTCTTGTGTTTAAAAGGAGTGAAGTCTGTTCAACAGGTGATCCCTATTTGTAACTCTAGCGAAAGCTTCAGTGAATATAGGGAGAGTTACTCAATGGCCAGTTTATTTTTTTTTTTATTTTTTTTTTTTTTTTTTATTTTTTTTATTTTTTTTTTAATTTTTTAATATATGAAATTTACTGTCAAATTGGTTTCCATACAACACCCAGTGCACATCCCAAAAGGTGCCCTCCTCAATACCCATCACCCACCCTGCCCTCCCTCCCACCCCCCATCAACCCTCAGTTTGTTCTCAGTTTTTAACAGTCTCTAATGCTTTGGCTCTCTCCCACTCTAACCTCTTTTTTTTTTTTTTTTTTTTTTTTTTTCCTTCCCCTCCCCCATGGGTTTCTGTTATGTTTCTCAGGATCCACATAAGAGTGAAACCATATGGTATCTGTCTTTCTCTGTATGGCTTATTTCACTTAGCATCACACTCTCCAGTTCCATCCATGTTGCTACAAAAGGCCTCAATGGCCAGTTTAATGTGCTAATCCAGAGCATAGACTTTGGAGACCAGTAGTCTGGGTTCAAAATGGTTCTTCCCCTTCCACTAGGTCTGTGAACTCTGTGAACAGGTCATTGGGAGATTCAGTTTCCTTATGTATAGTAGAGATAATGGGAGAATCTACTGCAGATGATTATTGTGAATATTATGAGCTGATGCATATAAAACTCCTTAACACACTGTTCTCAAGTACCACACTGTGTTTTTGGTAGTATTCCTAGGAATGTTATAATTACCTGCTCCATCGATAGAGTATACTCATGACTTTAAGCAGTAATCATCATATTTGTTTGGCATTTATGATAGTGGTAATGATAGTTTGATGATTAGAAGAGTTATTCTGTCCCATTTGGATGTAACCTAATATGCTCTTTGATTGATTATTTATTTATTTATTTATTTATTTATTGGCACTGGGTGGCTCATTCATTTAAGCATTCAACTCTTGATTTCAGCTCGGGTCATGATCTCATGGTTTATGAGATCGAACCCCATGTCAGGCTCTGCACTGGTAGTATGGAGCCTGCTTGGGATTCGTTCTCTCTCTCTCTCTCTCTCTCTCTTTCTGCTTTGTGCCTGCATACACACACACCCAGGCATGATCTCTCTCTCTCTATCTCTCTCTCTCTCTATCTCTCTCTCTCTCTGAAAGTAAATAAATTACACACACACACACACACACACACACACACACATGGCTAGCAGTTTCATAATATTCAGACTACTTTAGAAGCCCACAGTATGCAGCTCAACATAATAATTTTTCACTTTTTCCAATTAACATCCCGGGAGATCCTATTTATTCAAGCAAATCAATACGTCCATGGCTTAAGCTGTGAGCCTTTAGGAACTTCAGTAGCTCAGAGCTAATGGTGGAAAGATATGTACATACCCTTTTAAGGGATTTTCAACTCTCAATATCTTACATTGCAAAAGGGCTTTGCTGCAATACGTTACCAGGCTGTGTCTCTGTCCATGCTAGGGTGTTCTCTATGATGGTTCTGTATTTATTTCACATTTCCCTTTGCTATGAAAAGACAACGCCAGTGGGGAGAATAGGGAGTTACTAGGATGCATGCCACTGATAGCAATAGTCTGTTTGATGTGCTTTTCCAGAAGAAAAATGTAAAGTGGAACAGCTAAAGGCCTTAATGTGAGATGCCCCCATGAATCTTAATGCATCCACGTGAATCCTGGTGCCAGAGCTGCAAGGAACACGCTGTCAGGGTCCAGAAAATGAAGACCTCTCAGCTTTAAAGTTTAAATGCCCTGCTCAGCAGGGAGTCCGGAAAGATTTGTTCAACTAAAATGAGTTTATAATCAGGCTTTCATCCAAAGATAAGGAAGGACAACATCCAGTAGTTTTATGATGCACTCTTACCAGGAAAACACAAATAGATTTCTCTGTGTTGACTACTGTACAGTATATTTCAAACTTCAATCATGAAAATTTTCCATATTGGACCAGTAAGAAAAGAAAGGCTCACAGGAAACTACATTTCTTTTCTATTCGTTGCCTTTTTTTTTTTTTTTTTTTTTTTTGCGTCGCACATTTTCTTTTATCTTTTCAATACCCTCCTATGATTCAGAGGGTATTCTTAATACTTGAAATTACTTAAATGACATTGTTTTAGCATTTTTAGCGATCATGGATACATTTCCTCAGCCAAGTTAGCTAGCTTGAAAGACATAAATTAACTGCTAACCAGTGTTTAATGAGAGCTTTATGACATGATGTCTGAGTGCTTGTCTGTATGAACGTATCGATTAGCTAAGCCACCTTTTGGACTTATTGTTGGTAAACTAGGCTGATTTCTGAGGTGGATAAAATGCATGGCTACATATTCCATCCACCGTGCTGTTGGCAGGCTGCTGTTTATCACAAGGTTTTAGTATTCTTAATGAACTGTTAACAAGCTGTCAATTATGGTGTTTATGCAGATCAGGGAGAGAGACAGTGAAGGATTGATGTGCCTAGAGTTAAAAATGCCTCCTTGAAATATTACAAAGTTAATAATTCCTCTTTTAATAACTGTCCTTAAACATTTGCTCTTTTTTACCACCGAACCATTCCCATGATGTGCACTGTAGAAAAGGACAGTCCATTTGCTCTTCTTTACTGATGTGCACAGAGAACAGGACACATCCATCTCTAGGAGGTGTTTTGCTTTATGTTAGCAATTCTGGAATCATTTTCATTGAGCCTCAGCTATAAGTGAAGTTCAATCTGAAGTGTTTTGAAATCCACAGGTAACTGTTAGATTCTCATGTGGGACATACATTTCTCCCTCTCTTCCCATTGGAGACTGTCTACTGGGGTGAAATCATTGCTTCCCCACTGCCAATTCTTAAGTGTCCTGCACTAATGTTAGCTGTGCTAAACCCCTTGTCTCTTTGTAGTACTCAGGATTATACCTCTTTAGTACAAATCCTTTAGTAGTTATGAGTTGTCTAACGGATAATAATTCTTTCAAACATCTCCTTCTCTCCATGTACCCCAGAAGACATACCCCCATTGGTGGCCAGTGGCCAGCACATCTACTAATTTTCTTTTTTTTTAATTTTCTTTAAAAATGTTTTTAATGTTTTATTTATTTTTGAGAGAGAAAGAAGAGGGAGGCAAGAGTACAAGTGGAGAAGGGGCAGAGAGGGAGACACAGAATCTGAAGCAAGCTCCAGGCTCTGAGCTGTCAGCACAGAGCCCAACACAGGGCTCGAACTCATGAACCACGAGATCATGACCTGAGCCAAAGTCAGAGGTTTAACTGACTGAGCCATCCAGGCACCCCACTAATTTTCTTAGTTTTCCTCATTTCATATGTTCTTGAATTTGTTGACCTAATATACTTAATACATTCATATGCATCCTTCAGGGACCTATACAACTGTTACCTTTTCTCTATAGTTGTTCTTGCCCCCTCCCACAGGAAGAGTAAATCAATCTCTTTTGCAGTATCTCCAGAGTACTTTAAACAACTTGAGTGTCCTCCACTATGACCACCCCAACCCTTCTCACATACAAACCGTGAGCTCCTTCACAATGTGGCCTCCTCATAGCCATCTTAATGAATCACGTTTCTCCATATTAGAAAAAAGTCACCCCATGAAACTTTTGAAGAGACTCTGTTCAGACTTAGGTTTTATAATAAAACTAAGGTTATTAAATGATTCCCAATATTTATAATTTACTGCAGTCTCTTCTCTTTTATTTTTAATTGTTATGATCAGAACTTTATCCAGACAGTTATTTTGAGAGAGCAATCCTTGAAGAATGCTTCACCTCACAGTACAATTAAAGTAGACATCTTTTAAAGGCTCTTAATATTCCCCCAGAAATACAAAATTACATCTTGTTTGGTTTTGTGAAAGTCATGTTTTGATTATTTGAAACTGGTATTTTATGTGAAAAAAAATCTGTTCGTCTTTGAGCATGGAGACTTGTACAGTTTTTATCATATTTCTTATTCCAAAATTATTGAAAATATTTTTCTTGCAGTTTTTTTATTAACCTCATACTCTCAGCTCTGGGAGTATAATGTTTCATAAAAGAAGTATAATCTACAGAAAAAAATCATGAATTCGTATCTAGTTGAAATGATAGATTAAGCTGTTTTATTGTAAGAATATCAAAACTGCAATAAATATTTGCCAATGAAATGTAGTTATCATAAGGTTTTGCACAGTGCAGTTTCATGTTAATGTCCAGGAAGAATATAGATGGCTTTATATGTCTGGTTATAATACCTGCTCTGTAGTTTGAAAAATCTATTTGTAAGTGTTGCAAATGTAAATATAAGAGTTGTAAGTATGTATATTTCTAAATACCATTTAACTCCTCCCAAGACAGATGAGGGCAGTATAAAACTGTAATTCTGGTGACTGATAAAACAAGCTGGGCAATGAAAGGAAATTATCCAATAAACTAAAAGAAAAAAAGTGAATTGGTCTTTTTGACAAGCAGGAGGGCATGATGGAAAAAGCTGGGCTCTGGAGTCAACAAGTGTCTTGACCTATTAGGTCATTGTGCCTTCATCTCTAAAAACGTGGAAATAGCGCCTGGCTCTTAGGATGGCCTTGTGGAGTAGACGGGTTAATAATGATAATAAGTGTTTGCTGTATGCCAGGCACTAGTCTAATGCACACTTCAATATTAGTATTTTAATCTTTACATAACATACAGCGGTTGATATCCGATATGTGTCTCATTTTTTCCCCTCTTAGACACTTTTAGATTACCTTCCTGAGCATTTGTGCATTTTATGTAGAAATAAAGTACAGGTACTATATTTTGTTAGTCCTTAATTCTACAATTTTGTAACTATATGAACTTGGGAACTGTGTCTGTTTCCTCAGCTCTGGAGCAGCAGTGCTCTTGCCCCTGTCTGTGATGATGGCGCCCCTTTCACAGGGCTGTGGTGCAGATTCAGTGATGAAATCCCTGTCACAGTGCCTGGCAGTCAGCAAATGCTCAGCCACCTGTTGTTAGTTGCAAAGGTCCTTAGCATTGTTATTACTATTATTAAGGATAGTGTGATCTTTCGAAATCCTGCTATATGCAAGAGGTCAAGAGAAGGAACTGGGGATACTTTGCAGCTAGTCGTTTGTGCCCATATCACATTCCTCTCAGATTTTTTATTAGACTTCCAATCTTAGGACTCTATCCCTCGTAATATGAAGGACAAGGAAAACCTGGAGTAAGAGAGCAATGAGCCATCCTGTTTTTCCCTTGTCCTACAACCTTAAAACCTTCAAAAGTCTTGGGTAATAGAAGCTTTTTCTTTGCTTCCTTCCCCTTCACCATTGTGGCTAGCAATGGAAGGGGCTTCAAAATAAATTCAAGATCTGGGACTCCCTTGGTGCTGACTCTGGACACCATGTCCCTGAGGAGTGCACTGAAGTCAATCTCTAACATTCTAGTTAATCTACATTTTTAAAAGTGGTTTTAAATCCACATCACTCAGACTTTCACGAGCTTCCGTACTGTTAGTGGATGTCCTATTTCCAATCTTGCCTTTTAACTCTGGCCCACAATCCCAAATCCTCCAGAAGTCTCAGGGGTTCTAAATACATCCTTCCCTGCTTAAAATGGCACCATTTTCTTTTCTTTAAAAAAAAAACGTATATTTATCTTCATAGAGAGCGAGAGCGTGCGCACGTGCGCACATGGAGCAGGGGAAGGGCAGAGAGAGAGGGAAAGAAAGAATCCCAAGCAGACTCAGTACTATCAACGTAGAGTCCAACTTGGGGCTCCATCTCCAATGGTAAGAGCATGACCTGAGCCAAAATCGAGAGTCGACACTGAACCGACTGAGCCCCCCAGGGCGCCTCGGTTTTCTTTTCTCTTGATCTCTTCCCCAAAGTCAGCCAAACATGTTGGCTTTGCTTCCCTCAGTGACTCTTGTAAACACCACTTCTAACAGGCAACTGAGAGTCTACTGGTCATTTGCGGTAGGTGTGAGATTTTATATCTTTCACTCTAATGGAGAGAGGAGCCCAGAGTCAGCATTATTTTAGGATTTCTTTAAACATTATTAAAGGCTTCACGAGTTTACAGAATGGCCATGCTATGAAAGACTTAGTAGTCATGTGGGAGAAATAATGCAAATGCCCACCTTGGGAAAACACTTACAAAACAAAGCTGCTTGTTTTTCTGTATATTCTGGGCATCTCCAGTCATCCACTTTCCTCATTTCCTTTGCCCAACACATGTGTTCAACTACTTCATCAACCAAAATTTAAATTCTTCCTTGTGAGAAATTACATACTAAAGTAATCGAGCACCATTCTTCTCCACTACTCTTACATCAGCTCTCATGTTGACGTGTTATATCTTCATGAGTGGAGGTGAACCTTAGCCCCACTATGTAAAAAAGGCCTATTACTAATAACTTCTTTGCATTTTGTATACTCCTCATCTATCTGCCCCGTATAGCTTTTTGGCAGTGTGGTATTTTTGTCTGAAGAAGAAAATATTGCATAAGAAAAATATTGTCATAGGGCTGTGGTTTTACAAAGAGATTACAGAGAATGTTCTATTAAGGAACACATTCTAGCCAATAGTACTTGTCTCTAGAGTCAGACTGATTTGGTTGCAAATCCACTTTGTCCACTATCTTGCTGTATGATCTTGGGGAAACTATTAAGCCTAATCTAAAATTATCAAGCTTCATCATTACTGTAGTATTTTACTTTTTTATACATTACCTGGCTTATAATTCATGTTTAAAAGTGAATTTATTATTATTGCTATCCCCAGTTGTTGTTATTATGATTTTCCCAAGAATTATGCAAGTGTTTGGGTACCTTTGTGACATAAATAGCTAGTTACTATGAGTATTAAATTCTACAAGTCTTCCAGTAAGATAGATTTCTAAAATCCTAATATTTGCTGTACCGTATAAAAATAACACTACAATATCACCTCAGGTAATGTGTACTGCTATTCAAAATAATACTTTTTAAAACAATCTTGCGAACATTTCATTTAAAAATACCTAAACATAAGCATTTTGATCATGCCTCCTATCACAGCTATTGTTTTAACTGCTTTGACATGATTGGGAACCATTTTGTATTTTATTAACTTAGTGTTTAACCGAGCCGATTTGTCAACTCTATCAAAGCGTGAGCAGTTGTACATACAATTGGAACTATTTGTTCCTTGTACCTGGAAGTGTTTACTTTGAGAGTTTGTCAGCAAATGTTCATTGAGAATTTGGAGATCTGGCAGCGAGTTGAATTCTAGAAAAGGCATGTATGCTGTAGATTTATTTTGATACATAAATGATTATTTCAAAGATCACTTTCACTACAAAAAGCTCCACCAGTCACAAAAATAGCTTGTCCTTTCAGGATCCTAGAATAAAAACCACGCGGGCAGATGTGTTCTCCTTGTCATTTCCCAGCTGGAGTTCTGTGAGAAATGGGAGTGGAGAAAGGACAACCTTCAGGCGGGATGTTTTCATGGTTTCAATTTTTGTTTTAAAGAGAGAGAGGAAAAAAGAGAGAAAGGAGGAGGGATGAGTAAAGGAGGAAGGAAAGAAAGAAAGAGAGACTGAGAGAGAATGAATCAACTATGCCAACCTCTGGTTTCAACATCTGGTACTCTATACTTTTCCATCCACATACACTAATTGAAAATTTTCTCTGTGCTGTTTTTTTTTTTCCTATGACTATTAATTTTTGCAAATCTCTAAACATCTGAAATTTGAATAAATGCTTTTTTCTTGGAGAAGATGAAATGGTATAGAAATAGAGATAATGCTATCTCCCCAGTAGATTAAGGGCTTTTGGAAAAAGCAGTTACTCTTACTATGATGGCTACATTGAAATGACTAGTAGGAAATGGATCCCAACAGCTTCTAAAGCAATAAGGCCCAAGGGCCTTAAAGTCTGTGCTTTGGATTGGCACAACCACATTTCATTTCAGTAATTTTTTTTTTTTGGTAAACTTTTACAGGTTATTGAAATTCTTAAAGAATTCCTTAAAAAGTTAAAGAATTTAGGGGTGCCTGGGTGGCTCAGTCAGTTGGGTGTCCAACTTCTGCTCAGGTCATGGTCTCACAATTCATGCGTTCAAGCCCCATATTGGGCTCTGTGCTGGCAGCTTGGAGCCTGAAGTCTGCTTCAGATTCTCTCTCTCTCTCTCTCTCTCTCTCTCTCTCTCTCTGTCTCTCTCTCTCTCTCTCTGCCCCTCCCTCCTCACACTCTGTCTCTCAAAAATTAATAAACGTTAAAAAATGTTTTAAAAATAAAAGAATTTAATTTCTTTAAGGAATTTAAATCCTTTAAATTCTTTAAGGAATTCTTTAATGATTGAAATTCTTAAAGATGCTAATTGCCTCTATTTTTAAAAATAACAATTTGGTATGGAGCACCTGAGTGGCTCAGTTGGTTGAGCATCAGATCTTGGTCATGATGTCATGGTTCAAGGGTTCAAGCCCCACATTGGGCTCTGTGCTGACAGCTCAGAGCCTGGAGTCTGCTTCAGATTCTGTGTCTCCCTCTCTCTTTGCTCCTACCCTGTTCGTGGTTTGTCTCTCTCTCAAAAATAAACATTAAAAACATTTAAAAAGTATGTTCGTAATCAGTAGCACCTAATTGTTGAGTACCTGAAATGTGTTAACAGACCTGTGAGCCAGGGTAACAACTAATTTTTTTTTTTATTCATATATGTTCATCCACAGTTGACTACTTAAAGAAGTTTTAAAATTGAGAAAAAAAAAATTTGAAATTTCACATGTGCCTTTGCAGGAAAAAAAAAAAAAAAAAAGATTAATTTGCCTGGGCTGCTTTTCCTGTGCTGTCATGTTGAAGTCTTGAATGATGTATCCGATTTTATCTTGAAATTGAATAGCCTTGTTTTAGTATAAAACCCTGAACAGGGTGGGGGGGGGGGGTACATTATCTTTATCCCTGGTTGCCCTTAAAAATGATATCCACCTTGAATACTTGTTCAGTCGAAGCTGAGCTCAGTGCATAGAGAAGAAAACATTTTCTCTGTTTCTTAATGGTGGACAGGGCCTCAAACAAGGCAGTTTTGTGTTGTGTTCTTTTGGACTCCCTCATGCTCATGGTAGTTAACTGATAATATGTTCCATCACTAATAAAAATCCTTCTTCATCAGTAATGTCCTCTAGGTGTTAAATCCACCGCTTTCTACATTTCCAAGTAGTATTTATATGCACTTGTGTATTTTTTCCCTGTCCTGGCAAATCTATGAATGGAATTTTTGAATGGAAATCCTATGATGTTAATATCTTTGAACGCATTCTCATAGTTTTACCTGCTTTGCAATCAGCCATTTTCTCCTTCAGAATCAATGCCTCTCATTAAGACTGCTCCTGGCAGGGATGAGGGTCTAGCATCAGTTTATAGAAAAGTGGTCATGATTTTGCCTCTGGGTTTGTTTTAATTGTTCTTCTCCATGCAGCAAGCTTGTGGCTTGAATAGTAGAGAATTCATTTGTAAGCTTGCCTCCTATGTTTCTCAAAATATTGTTGTGAGGACTAAATTAACCCATCGCAAACTGCCTTCTGCACATCTACTCCATGCCAGGCCCCCTTCAGGGTGCTCCAGACATAGGTTTGAACAAGGCAGTCCCTGTGTTCCTGGGATGTAGTTCTAGCGGGGGGATACTGAAAATGAACAAGACAAAATTCACAAGTGAGGACTGCAGAATAGAAAATACACTATGGTAATGTGTGAGTAGAACAGTGGAGATCTTCTTCAGGAAGGTCAGGAAAAGCCTTTCTGAAGAGATATCATTTGAACAGAGAGGCAAATTATGAGAAGGAGGCGGCCATGGTCAAACCTGAGGGGGAAGAAAACATGCCCAAGTTTCCTGAGAAGAATGGAGGTGGAGTATTGATTGAGGGGAAAGAAAATTCTCTAACCCTGACTGAGCTGAATGACGTAAGAGATGAGACAGTTGAGGAGATAGGGACAAAATCACATAAGGCCATGATGTATAAGGAGTTGTAATTTTATTTTAATAGATAAAGCGGTTACTGGAGGGCTTTTGGGGTCAGAGTGGCATGGTGTAATTTACATTTAATAATAATAATAATGTATGTAAAAATCTACCAAGATCGAATCCTGATCCTGCCATTTACTTCTCAAGTCACAATTTTGTTATCTGTGAAATGGGCGTCTTTATGATCACTGTAACTTACACAGTAAGATAATCAGCATTAACTGACCCATCAACTGAAAGCCTTCAGATGGAGATAGTCACAAAAACACTTAGGCCTCCCTTAAGTGTCTCCTCTAGTTCTCTAGACTGGACCATTCATTAATTTCTTTTGTGCTCTCCTTTCCCTTAATATCTGAAATTTTTGACAATTTTCTCTGAGATTCCTGGCATTTGGGCCTCTGGAGATGGCAGGGGGTCTGGTTTACTGTCTGTTAATTTTAGCTATTCTCTGCTGGAAGTACCATCACAACTAGAATAACCAGAGAGAATGAGAGGTGGCGCAGCCTATTAAGTGGCCCCATGGGGCTGCCCTAGCAGCAAAAATCAAAACAAACAAACATCGTCCCAAAACAGGTTTGGGCTTTAGGGGGTTTAAAATGGACATTTTCCCATTAATAACGTATCAGTTAAACTCTAACATGACAGCTCTCAAAAAGTGTCTTGTAACAAAACCATTTCAAATCCAGTCAAATCATTCATTTCGCCTACAAACGTCAGGGACCTGCAACACCTAGTAGATAATTTGGTCCACGGTGTCCAAGGGTACAGGTAATAGCAAGTGGAAATAAATAATCTGCTGCTATTTCATACTTTCAGTCTTCCTAAACAAGCTAACCACTCCGCTGGACCCGAAAAACTCAAGATTTTTTAATGATTCAAAATATGTTGTTGGGTGGTTTATATACAGAAACAACATCTAAACAACTGAGAAGTGTATTTTTGTCTTCTGTTTTACTTGAGGGGAGTCCCACACCTAAAGCCTCGCAGAAATCAAGAAATTAAACATTTCAATATAAAACAAATTTGTATTGTTCACCCGGCCATAATACTGCTATGAAATTTTTATAGTGAGGGCATAACATTTAGGTTGCAGGTTATTAAGACAGTTACTAATTTCTTTTTATCTGAGTCATTGCATGCAGTGGCAAATGGCATACCTCATTTCATTGCTTAGTTTTATCAGCCTATGAAAAAGAAGGGTATTTTCAGAAGAGAATTGTAAAGTATATGAGGTCAGTTCCCCTATATTTAACTTGATGGCTAAGATGGCAGGAGAGTTTCTGTAGAATGTTAAACCTGGGACAAAATCATATCCCAGCTCTTAAGAAAAACAAGGGGAAAAAACATTAAAAATCTGGTATAAAGTGAAGAAAATTACTTGAAAAAATGAGATTATATCTTTACAAACGGAAGATTGGGTGAAAAAAACCACGTGTTTTGCATCTCTATATTTCTCTCTCCTCCTTACCTAGCTACAGTTTTCTGCAAAATAGATCGCACCTGCTATTGAAATGCATATGGATACTTACCTACACACTTCTATCCCTATGCACCGCTAGGGATTTATATTTATCGATTTATATATCCATGTCCATTTTTATCATAACGTACAAAGTACAGGATAAACTCGATTTTCCTCCCTTTTCCATTCAGAATGCCTGCAAATAATACTTTCACTACTATATCATAAGAATAAAGTAAGAATTTTAATCATTTATGTTATTTACAGTGAGAATCATTACCACTTTACACTTAAGCTATGATTCTAGGGTATTTTTTGTTATATGTTGCTGTGAACTGAAAGTTTAAGTGTATATCTACACCTGAGGAAAATAATGACCAAGACAAGAGAGAATATATAGAAGTTACATTCTAATGCAATAAAAGCTGCCCTGGAAATAAACTTTTACCCCTGTTCAGTTACTCACTCGCCACCATAGATTTTTTATGAGATATTTCAAGTTTTGAAAAGCACAGTGAGTGGTTTATACCCACAAAACAGCTCATCATAGACATGAGCTCTCTGTATTTAAGTCTGAATTACAAACATTTGAGTTTTGCAGCATGAAGCAACAAAAGATTGAAAAGCAATGGTTTCTAATATCGCTCTAAATTATCATTTCCATAGATACAGCCTTTATCATTTCTTCTCTGCACTTAAAAAATAAAAACACGTTAAGGTAACCCTACTGAATATTTTCTTCTGCTTGTTGTACACTTCACAGTCACAGAGTGAATCAGTTTTGCTAAACGTACTCATTAGTGCCCAATTTGTTTCTCTTCGTCTCTTTGAAGAAACCTTGCAAGCAGTTGGAACACTTATTTTATTTTGATTCCACAGTGGAAAATTGTATTCACATAAGTAAGCATATACCAAACAGCAATAAATCATTATTTCTCAGATGACCAATATCAGCAGGAATCTCATATACTTCTCTGCTGGAGTTGATTTCCAAATTCATTGAATAATTATTGGTGCTGCTTTTCATAAGTGAAAAACATTTTTTTTCCTTTCTATTCTGGTTAACTTTTAAATGCTACCTTTCCCCCTCATTTCCTCAACACTTCTGAGAATTATTTGTAAAAGAGGGGAAAAAATGAAACTTTATATTCAGCAAATGTCAAGGTGGTTAGATAGAGCAAAATCCTTCACAAACATTACCCGGCCCCTGAAGTTTAAACTTTCATATTATGAGCCTTTGGACAAAGACTGAATCTCATGTTAGCCTGTCAATAAATGAAATAAATACAAATTAATGCCTTAGTGTTTTAAGGGGAATCTCAGAATCCATTAGGTGGTTCTAAAACATAACACATAGATTAGTAAATTTCTGTTTTCTTTTACTCTGCCAAGGGAAAAAAATACATTGTTCTTTTACTTCCTAAAAGATTATTTGAATATTGCTAATAAACACTGAATGAATTTTGAATAATAGGCACATGAACTCCCATATTTCCCCCTTAACAATATTTTTATTAACAACAAATAATTCATTGTCTTTGCCCCCAAAGTGAATTTATAAGATATTGATTGGCTTCAAATCAATTTACCACAGATTACATATTGTAGCTACGTTCCAGAAACTGTGTGAGCTTTCTACTCAGTTTAGAATTTGAACCAACATTTTTTTAATGGCTAATGTGCACAGTGTATTATTCTAGGCACTATTACAGGGAGAATAACCAAATAAGGCTCTAAAATTAAATTCAGAACTTAGACTCAGGAAGGGTAACAGTAGCAGGTTGTGAGTCTGACTTAGTATTTAGACACTTTCCTTTTATACTATTCCTCTGAAGAATATTTCTCCTTTTATGCTTTTGGCTGATGTTCTTAAATTTTTTGAGCTTCTAACTGGAAGTTGAAGCAAATTAAGTAATATTTTTTACTGAACTTATTTTTTCTTGAGTTAAAGCCCGAGTATGATTAATACTTGAACATAGAACAATGGAACATTTGTACTATTAGTATCTTTCCAGAAAACAGTCTTTCTATTTAGTTGTACATTTATCTCTAGCGTCTAAAGTGAGAAGATAATATGAATATTAATGTAATTCAAAAAATAATAAGATAAAGTCTAAGAATTTTTTTGGTATAAAATACCATAATACGCATTATGATCTTGCCTTTTTATTAGAAAAAACGTTCTAATCTTTAAATCATTGTATTTGCAAAAGGTACAATATAGACCAGATCTCTGAACCATCCAGGAATAACGCAAATATGCTTATTTAAAATTAAAAAGATATCTATGTGAACCACAGAACTATCAATGTGATAACATACTTTGAATTATTTTGCCTTGGAATCCCTTTATCTCTTTGCCAAGGAAAAATTTTTATATGAATATGGTTTTAATTTTAATTAACATGATGGACAGGGCACCTTTTAGATATTCTGAAAATATATAAACACTTATTAAATAAAAACCTATTTGAAATTATAGTAATGCATTAAGATCATCAAAAATTTAATAATACATGGAAACATTTTTAAACCATAAGATATAATATTTTTCATTAATATTCTATTCTCAAAATATGCAAGACAAATTATTTCTAAATAAATCATTATTTAGTATTTTAATAATCACAAAAAATGATTTTTTGTTCTATTACTGAACTTTTGAACTTCATAAAACAATTATAAAAAAACATTAAAAATCATTAAGAAATATACAACAGAAAATGTCTTACCCCTGAATTGTATCCAGGTTTAGTATAACGAAGACTCCAGATGTATTGATAGGACATCTAGTTCAGCGTTCCACATTAACAAAGTAGGTGACATTAGAATATATTATTATTTGTTGGCAATATCTACTCAAACACACACAAAAAAGGTTGTTAAATAGATCAAGTTCTGTGAATTTTTCTGACCTTCTCAGGAGAAAAGAAAACTATAGATAAGATTTAGATTAGTTTGAGGGTTGAGTTGAATATGACATTTGACCTAACTACTCTCTTGTCCAAAAGTTAGCAAGATAGCAAATAGAACCACCTGGCTACATAGAACATATTCAGTGGTTGAATACCGACATGGTGGCCATATACATGGGTGCTCCAATAAAGATGTGGCTTCCATGTGTGTCTTACTTATTGTATCACCTGTTTATTATTTTAAACAATTTTCCATTAGACCACTTTCCCATTATGTGTCCTATGGATTGTATCATTGGGAGGGGGAAGTATAGTATGACCAGAGAAATTTGGAGAATACTATGTATTTAATACCTTCAACACATTGAAGTTTCAGAGTTCCTTTTTTTTTTTTTTTAATTCTTTATTTGAGAGAGAGAGACAACATGAGCAGAGGAGAGGCAGAGAGAGAGGGAGAGAGAGAGAATCCCAAGCAGGCTCTGTGCTGTCCGTGTGGAATCCAATGCAGGGCTCAATCTCATGAAACCTCAGATCATAACCTGAGCTAAAATCAAGAGTTGGATGCTTAACCAACTGAACCACCCAGGAGCCTTGGAAGTTTTCAGAGTTCTAACAAAGAAGTCGTTGCTTAAACATAGTGTCTCCCAAAATATCATTTACCAATCATTACTTACAAATATTCTGCAGATTAATATAGTGTATAAAAATTCCTCCATAGAAAATATATTGTGCTAACTACCTGATAATCTAGGCTATTTATAATATGCCTTAAATCCCTCTTCCCAACTTCAGGAAATTTGTACTCCAACCAGAATGAACTATGCATTTTTTTTTCTTGAATCCCCAAGATATTCCTCTTATGCAGCTTTTCTCATGTCATTTCATCCTTACAGAATGTTTTTTGCCTCTCCCTCTTACTTCTGCATGTTCCAAACCAAGTACATGGTAGTTGCTTCGTACATACACATACATAAACAATTTGCCAATATGAGGGTTCTAGGTGTGCAGTGGTGCAATCAACATATCAAATGAAACTTGAAAAAAAGAACATTTTTAATGGTTTCTGAGGAAAGTGTTTTATGTCAAGCATTATTATGAGAAAACAACCAAGTAAGGTGTTATATATGTACTGTATGTATGTCGGCACTGAGTGTTTTCACAGGAGGCAGAATGATTGAGTTAGGTTTCATGGAGAGAATGAGACTTGAGTTATATCTTGATAAAATAAGGTAGGCTGACAACTTTTTGCAAATGTGATCAGAAGCTCTCAAATCATAGGACATCTGTCTGTGGTGAGTTGGAAGACTTGGAAAGGAGATGGTTTGCTTTATAAAGATGCTCTACCGGCTTTTGTGGCTAACAAACATGAATAATCTCTATGGGTTGTTTTCTGAGCGATGATTTGATGACTCAACAACTGCTAAGGGCACTAAAATCAAGTGGTGAAAACACTTGGAAATGAATCCTGTCTCTTTCTATTGTGATACTAGGAGACTAACTTAACCTTCCTAGGCTGGGTTCTCCCTCTGAAAACTGGAGTAAAGATACCATTTTCTTAGAGTCGATGCATGAATGAATAATACACTGTATATAAATACACAAAAGATTGGCAAATGGAAGTTGTCTAGAAATGGAAATATTATTATTAATAACATTACCCCTCTTCTTCCTTATGCTACTCCTGTTAGACTAAGTCACAAAGAATTCAATGGCATTTCATGAATATTCACCACTTTCAGAGTCATGAAGCATTCTTAACTACCTATATTTTTCTTGAAAAGAATAAAATGTTAAATCATTACCAAGGCCACATTTAAAAAGATAGAACATTTTATCTATAATGCATTACTGCCAATTCAAATTCAGTTACAGTATAAAGGCATTATCTAATTTAATTTATATGTTGGACCATCTCTTGTGGCTAGGGAAAAAGTCCTGTTTTACATGGTAGCTCTAACCCTTCCCCAATTACCACTGTCTGGTTTTCAGACATAATTTATTTGCAGTAAATAGATTTTATTTTAAAAAATGTCCACCCAGCTCTTTATATGTTATAACCAGATCCTGTTTTAATGAGATAACTATAGATAACACAGTCATATTTTCATGTCTCTTAAATAATATATTGAGATCATTCTACTTATAATTTAATGAAAATGAATGTTTTTTTTTGTTATTGAATAGAATTTCCATAATACAATGAGGTTCCTGAGATAAAAGCTTCAATGCTAAGTGAAATGTAGAAGTCAGACAGTGATCCTAATGGGGAAAGGGGAGATAGCGTCAATGTAGTGTGCCAATTGCAGCCCATTGGAAATGGCTTTCCGAGTCCTTGCTGTGAAAAGGATTATGAGGCTTAATTCAGGCTTACATACCAAGAGTGCTGCCACGGTTGTTGTGAATCTAGGAATAGGGTATGGTGGCTCTTGAGCATGTGTTCATTTTCCCTATCCAAATTAGTCATATATGTAATATCTGTAGTTATTGGGGAAATATAAAATAATGAAATACTGAGAATATTTTCTCTTCAATAATGTAGTGACTGTTCAACTCCCTGACAAGAAAAAGTTTCATGTAATATTAATCATGGGCAGACGTTTTTCCCGCTTTTAATTGTTTTCCTTATGTCTTATATCTCCATCTTCCCTCGTATTTCTTCCTTCTTTACCCCTTCTACTCTGCTTTTAGATGACCTTACCTTGGTTTTCTCCTCTTTCATTTTCCTCCCCTCTTCAAGCCTTTTAAGCATCTACAGTGTGCTTACATATTAAGCCAGGTGCCCAAGTAAATCAGCAGTCTGTGCCAAATTAGAACAGTAGCATTGTTTGGTTGTATCTAATTGGTCATTTGTAATTAGTCCTGATCACACAGAGGACTCCAGCTAGCTTTTCCTGACCAGCATACAGATGTTCCAAACCACTGTTTGTTAACCCCCTCCTCAACTTCCCAGCAAGCCATTGACCCAGGAGGCATCCATTTCCCACCCCATTCCTAGAGGTAATTGAGAACTGGCTGCTTTGAAAATGCTGCATGCTCACCCACGCATATAATCTTTCCAGGACTGATCTCTTTCATGGAAAGTTAATTGCCCTTTGGGCTTCCTATGTATTAATCTAACATTTACCTGAGTATTAACTCTTTTGCAAGCTCAGCCAAAAGGCAATTTCTGCCATAATGCAAACCATATACCAAAAAGTAATGTTACTAGCAGAGATTGTTTGTTTGTTTGTTTGTTTGTCTGGTGGGGGTGGTCCAAAGTGATATTCTAAGGCAATTTAACATTTGCCCGTGGCCGTTACCTATCTCTACATTAGACATGACTAATCATAATTTTCTATTCTTAACAGTCTCTCAACTCTCCATTTTTGAAGTAAAACTTCTCTATAACTCTATGGATAGTTTTTAGAAGTCATTCATCAAAATAAGTATAAAACATATTATTGTGCATCTTGCACACTTTATCAGCATGTGCTTCCCTTAAGTGTAATTTGGGCTTATTCAGCTATGTTTTTATTTTACTATCAACTCCCTTTATTTTACTTTATTTTATTTTACTATCAAATCCCTTTTTATTGTATTCTAATGAGGACAATCAATTGCAAAGTACTTTTGTTCCCTATTTCATCAGCAGATAAGTTGCTGTTCTGTGGTATGGTCTTCACCTTTCCTCTTACACAGAAATGGGAGGGAAAGAAAATGATCTTTTCCTTTCATACGTAGTGTTGGTGAAAGGTGTGAAAAGGCTTTCTCTAATGAATCCTTTCTTTTTACTCTACTTTATAATAATTTCATTTTCCTCTTCTGAATATGAGTTTCTGTGATCCTCTTGTGAAGCTGGGTAAGTCAGTGGAAGAGAGTTGGTCTGTGTTCTCTTGGAAGGACACTGCAGCTACAGAGAAGGATCATACTCATAGTGTCATTGTCAGGTTTGCCTAGAATCTGATGACTTCTTTGCCACTTACTGACATGTATCCATGGGTCAACCTCTTAAGCTCCTGGTCCTCGGGTTTTTGTTTTAAAAATTCAGTTATAACAAAGGTGGGGGGGGGGCGAGAGGAAAACAATGCATGCTTCTTCCTTTTCTTAAAAAAAAAAATCTCTTCCACTCTGAGAACCCTCTATAGGCCAGCTTAAACTCTTCCTTCTCTTCCTTCACTTCGCTGCATCTAATCATTTTTTTTATAAATCCCTATCATTCTTTGACTTGTTTTTTCATCTAATATTTTCTGAGAGAGGGTCATGTCAAAATTAGAGGGAAGAAATACATCACTAGGTTTATATTCCTTTTATGTATAGCATTAGATTACGTTAATGAATAATGTCTTATTTAACCCTTAACTAATGGTGAATGTTCATATTCTTTGCAATTTTTTTAATTACACAAAATGCTGCGATGAACACCCCAGCACACATGTGTGGGTGGCTAAGGTTGATAACTAGAAATGGATTTGGTAGATTATAAGAATGTCATTTTTAAGTTTTAAATAAATACTATCTAGTTGCCCTTAAAATAAGTATGTCACTCAACCTTCCACCAATGGAATAAAAGATGTCCATTTCCCTAAAATCTTGCCAACATTTGATGCTATCAATCTTATGAAAGTTTAACTATGTTATCAGAAAAAATAATGTAATGTTACTATTATTTCTTGTTTTATTTAAATCTATAAAATGAACAAGTTAACTTTTCCAATAAAAATAATAAAAGTTCATTTTTAAAAGAACTCAAAATGTATTAGAGACTTAGATTTCTGAGACATTTTTCAAAAATAGTATTATTTGCATATGTCTTAGAATTACTAGATGGGTAAAAAAAGAAATTGCATAAAGTCAAATCTTTAATGACGGTTCTCATGCTTAATCCCCAGAGTGTAAAGGTCCTGTTAGTTATGCAAGCTGTCCTGTTATTGTAGGTCAGTAATGAAGACATAGGAATCCTACCTTATATATTTAGATTTCTTCCCTTGGAGCTGTTCAAGTTGCTTATAGAGGAATGGATTATTAAACCCTATTCATTCTAAGCTAAAAATGAAGTTGCTGTGTGTACAGAAGTTGACAAATGCACAAGAGGTCATGCTGAACAATGACCTTTGAATAGTGGCCATTTAGATCAAGAAGGAGACGAGGATAAGGGTCTTATTCCGTGAGAGCCTTCCAAGTGATCAGGACATTTAAAGCACATTTTTTCCCATCCCTTCTCCACTTTGATGTAATGAATCATGAAACCCAAGAAAGTGAGTGTGCATGTAGTAATAGCTGTCTTCCACATGCATTTGGTGGTGCTGGTGTGGTAGTGGTCAGAAAATTACTGCCTGGGTGCCAAATCCAGTCCAAAGCTTGTTTTTGTAAATAAAGTGTTAGCAGAGCAACTAAGAAAAGCCTATTTGTTTATGTATTGTCTATGGCTGCTTGCCCTAAAAAGGCAGAGTTGAGAAGTCACAGCTGTGAGACCATCTGATGCAAAGCCTAAAATATTTGCTGCCTGGCCCTTTACAGAAAAGGTTTTCTGACCCCTGGTCTATTATATACCTAACCTGAAATAGACTACATTCTGAAGTTTGATAACTAATTTGTGAATAGATACATGGATCCTTTGTTTTTATTACTTTAAAACTTTTAAAAAACACTTAATAATTCTCATGGCAGATGGATTATAGTTGTGGGAAACTTATAATGAAATTTTATTTAGAAAATATTTTTGTTCTAAAACAGATGAACATTATCATACAAGTACTTATGAGAAACAATTTAATTTTAAAAAATGTCTTTCTTACTATGAACTTCTAATGTATTAGTGAAATAATATTTCTTTTGAGAAAAAGGAGCTTATTATACACAGTAACTCTTTAACTTTTAAAAGTTAAAAAAATACAATTCAATTATGGTTTATGCATTTTAAAGTGTTTTACTTAATGGTAACTAATCTGACTTATGATTACTCAAAACATGTCTTTTTATCCTTTTGAAGTTAACTCATTAACTTCAAAAAGACTTACTCAAAATAGCATTAAAATATTAGCATATTTATTGACAAATGAATGTTTATTAATTATATTTTATATTCCCTTAATTCATAGTACTGGTACTGGGGTGGTAGATAAATAAGATAATCTCAAGAGATTTTACTAACTCGAGAAAATACTGTCAGTCTCATATTTTTAACAGCTTGCGTTAGTCATAAAGAGAAACCACAAAGTCTCAAGAAACATCATATTAATTTTGTCTCCTATTTCCACATAACAAGTATCCAGTAGATCTTTCTCAAAGTCATACACATACATGCACACACACACAGACTTGTCCTTAACTCTGTCATGTAAAAAAAAAAAAAATTACATTGGTGGGGTGCCTGGGTGGCTCAGTTGGTTAAGCGTCCGACTTCAGCTCAGGTCATGATCTCACATTTCATGGATTCAAGCCTCGTGTTGGGCTCTGTGCTGACAGCTCAGAGCCTGGAGCTTGCTTCAGATTCTGTGTCTCCCTCTCCCTCTGCCCCTTCCCCACTCATGCTCTGTTTCTCTCTGTCTCAAAAATAAAACATAAATAATTTTTTAAATTACATTGGTGACTTTCACATATGAAATGAATGAATGAGCTCTCAACCAAGAAAAGCTAGATATTTGGGGACAATCAAGTTTCAGTATAAAACTAATGAAATGTCTGGAAACAAATCAGAAACTACTTCTAGCCAATGACTAAGATAAAAGCAGAAGTAATCTCACTGGAAACATATGCGAGTGAAAAGACGCATCCCAGATTACTCCTCCTGTAGACCAAGAACTTGCCCAGAAGTAGATCACTGCCCCTAAATGAATAAAAGTGGGTTTGTCTTCCAGAATTTTCCAGCTTCCACCAGGTCCTATCATATTGTTGGCGGTGTTTTCATTCAGAGAGCATGCTATTAATGGTTTATACTGACCTGGAAATAGGAGGGGAACTCTGAATCTTTTCTAATCTATGGCTGAAATACTTGACAGAAAGTAAAAAGCTCAGTCAACTTTTGCAGCCAATGAGCATTTGTGCCAATAGTAAAACAAATTACTGAAAAAGTGTTCCGGGAAAAACAGCCACAAAATGAGTATGATCAGACTCAGTGTGAATATTGAATTGTACACATTTTCCTTCACTGAGATTTGTGATCATAGGCTCAAACTTACTGTGCCTTAGTTTTTCTACTTGGAAAAACGGGTATAATGATGGCAACTATCTTACAGGGTTAAGATGAAAATTAAGAGTTGTTATATATAAAGCACCTAGAAAGAATTGCTATATGGTGCTCCATCAGTATTACCTGCTCACAGTAGTAGTAGGAGGTATACTAGTAGTCATAGTAATAACAGTAGTAAAACTCATAATAGCAGTCAAAATCACCTTTAGAGGTCTCCAGATTTCTTAGAGTGTAAATAAACAATACCAATGTGAACAAATAAATTGTCTAGTGTCTTCATAATTGGAAACAAAGTTATGCTGTTCATTTGCTTCTTCATTCTCGAAATACTAAGTAGGTTTTGTCCTACTTTTAGACAGAAGTATAGCTGCGAAGTTGTTTCCACCCTTCATGAGTATACAATCCAGAAGGGGGAACAAATTATAAGCAAGCAATTCGAAAACGATCCTTTCCAAGACAGAGGTAAGAACTATGAAGAATAACACAGTAGCGGATAACTCAGAGCAGTTGTCAAAAGGACCTTGTATGTATATGTTACGATCTCCACAACTCTACAAGGCAGGTCTTATCATCCCCATTTTACAGGTGAAAAATGTGGAGAGGCCAAGTTTCTAACCTGGAATTGTGCAGAGTTCAAAGGGTCTTTAGAGTCCAAAACCCATGATTTTCCAACTCCTTAGCTATTGCTTGCCTGGTTCAGGAGACTGAGTATGTTGGCTGGGATGTTGCATACTCCATGCTGTGGCTGCCCAAACTATCCCTCGTCCGGACACCACAAATGGAGCATAAAGAAAAATGGAGAGAAGCCATTTCATTTTAGGACTCTTGACTGCAGTCTGTTCAGTCTGGCCTGGTTTCTTCTCGGTGCTTATGTACATGCTAATTGCCGTGGCTAAATGGTGCCATTGTAAATAATAATGTTGTGGTGAAACGTTTAATCTTCCCTGGGGTTTGGTGGACATCTTCAGCTGCTGGTCTAGTGATAAGCTGAGCAATCGGAGTATAGATTCTTACTGTTTCCATGTAACCAGGTTTTGCCAATATTAATTAATGACTGATATTTAAATAAAAATGATTTGAGTTGCAATGAAAAAACTATACATAAACACTTTGAATTCTGCTTTTTGCTGAGGTTCCTCCCCCACCCTCCCAGCTTTGGACTCCAAAAATTGAAGGGACACTGAAAATCCATTTACCTCATTTTTTGTTTATTGACTGGATCCATTCAGACTAGACTGAAAAAAAGAATATGTCTAGTCCACTTCAGCATCCCTCCTGGTGCCCTACCTCTAAAGCCCAGAAGAGATCTACAAATATAGATAGTGGCACTTTGCCCCATTTCCTCTGTTTGTTTGGCATCATTTAAATCACTCTGCCTTCCAGTTTGGAAAGTTTGTGATTTAAAGCTCTCTCCACACTTCTCCTGAACCAGTTAAAGTGTGTTAATTTCTTATGCCATCCTAAATATATGACTCAGACCTGGTACACTGTTCTCCACCAGCATAGTTTTTCACACATTCCAGAAACCTGACTTCACCTTCCTTCATTCACATTTGGCCTGAACCGTTATCACTAATAATTCTCCAACTTTTTATTGTGACGATCTTCAGGCATACAACAATGTAAAAGTTATTCAGTGAACACCTAAACTTTTTGAAGAGTTGATACCTATTCGATGTGTAACTTCTGTGACAACAGCCATCCTAGTTTTTTCATTCATCTCATCTCAACCTTTAAAGTGCACATGCGCACACACACAGCGATATTATTCACAGGGACCAGAACCAACAAATGGGGTGGGGGGGGCACCTGGGTGGCTCAATCATTTACATGTCTGACTTTGGCTCAGGTCATGATCTCACAGTTCATGAGTTCGAGCCCCACATCGGACTCTATGCTGATAGTGCAGAGCCTGCTTGGGATTCTCACCCTCTCCACCCCCCTCTCTCCCTGCCCCTCCCCTGATCCCTCTTTCTTAAAAAATAAATAAATAAAACTTAAAAAAAAAAGAATTAACAAGTGGACAAGAGGGTGGGCTTTAGAACATATGAGACCTGGTTTTATAGCTTACGTGGTATAGTCCTAGGTAAGCCTGAGAACCTCTCTAATTTCTTACTACATGAAATGGCTATAAAAAATCCCACCCCAAAGATTATCGTGAGAGTTAAATAAGGCAACATGTGTTAAGAATTTGGCACTATCCCTGGCCTGTAATAGGTACTAAATAAATGGTAACTGTTTTAAATTATTACTGTATGACATGTACTTAGTTATTTAAGTAAGATAAAATTGAATTTAAATTAGTCTACATTAAAGAATGTTACAATAGTTTGGACCTGAGTGTTTGGTTGGCTTTTATTTTTTCTAGTTAACTTAGCAAGAATTTTGATCCTCACCAAGCTACCAAAGTGTTACAACCCATAGTTGAGCCAGCATCTCTGACCTGAGGCTGAGCCAGTAAAATTTTATTTCCGTTAAAAGGGACCTGGGAATGCTTTGCAAACTAGTGCCTGACCTGACTGGAATCACATGGAACTGCTTCCCCATGAAAATTCTGGGCTTTCTCCCAAATGCTTCATTTGAAGGTGAACGCCTTGTGCAAAATGCCACATATGTGACTCTCTGTACAAAGCAGTTAATGCAGAATTCAAAAAAAACCCAAAAAACAAAAAACTCCTACCCTTGCTGTCTTTCTTAATGTATTGTGACAATGCACTAATTTAAGCACAATTGGCCCAGCGTCTCTCATTGTGACAGAGGCGTTTCCACCGAGAAAAGCAGCAAGGGTACTCTGAGATTGTGGCTTGTCCAGGGCTGGGTTTGATTTATGCAATGAGACCTAGGAGCCTGGATTGAACAGATTGGCTTGCAAGAGACAGCTGTACTAGAGGAGCTGCTGCCAGGTATGGGTAGTGGAAATAGAGAAAAATGAACAGTGGGATAAAAATTCCTTTCCCAGTCCCTACTTATCAACATGAAACATCTGTTTCAGCTACAGTGGTTCCCAGTGGCAGTCAGAATTATTGATACGGCAAAATCGCTGCTTATATGCAGCACAATGGCCTGCCCCCCCACCCCCCGGCTGCATTGTAATAATTCATTACTGTACTAGTGCTACCAAAGACATGGTGCATGTGAGAAGGGAGCAGTGCCAGGGCAATTGTGCAAATGGGGAGGGTGAGGAAGCAAATTTTCCCCAGGAGCAATAAATTTCTGCCTGCTGTTCTATTTTATTGTGGATGAACACAGTGATTATACTGGTTGGAAAATGAGCAATAAGCTTCTGTCTGTCTCCAATTGTTTTTAATATTCTTGTTTAATGGGAGAACATAGCTTTTATTTAAACTAAACATAATGGATGCATTTTAAGATTTGGATCATTTTTTTTAAAAAATCTTGCTTTCTCATATGTTATGTAAGCACATGCTGCTATAAATAGGAAAACAAATATGCTTAGTTCAGCTTTTTGTTAGACAAAATTTGATTAGGGATGTGCAAAAGCTGATGTTGTCAGCCAACACATAGCACCAGGGAGCAATGCATACCATGTTAGAATGAAAATTAAATGCATTTATTATCAGAGAAACTGGTTTTGCAGAAATGTATCAAGAAAGTTTACATGCTCAAGTAAATACAAACTAGAATTCCTTAATTTCAGTAATATCACTTTATAATGCAAGGTGGTAAACGTACATATGAGTTCCCATGGCAGCTGAAGGATGATCAGAAGAGATTTACTAACCAAGTTCTTATGCTTCTGAACCTACTCTCAGTAGCAGACCAATGCAAAAAGAAAAGAAAAAGAAAAAAGAAAAAAGAAAAAAACAAGAGTTCACCATTTGTAAAGATGCTTCACTTCCATATGTATCCTAATTGTCTTTAATCCATAAAAGAATTCTATCTGCACCTTCTTACCTGATAAGACATTTATATGTGTTTCACAGGTGTGGGAAAATAGACATTTCCAAATCAGTTTCCCAACTAAAATTGTGATGTGGCCAATTTAGATGTAAAAGCTTAAAAAACAAAAAACAAACACACAAAAAAAGGCAGTGCTGTGGCATTTGCTCACTGCTTTTAGTGGGGTACTTAGTACTGGTCTTTGGGATGAGAGAGAGAGTTTGGTGTTTCAGACAGCAGTGAAATGAAGCATTGGCAAATTAATAAGCAGATCCTGCCTGTCAGCCTGGGCACTGAAAAGGTTAAGAGACTCCGGTGCTGACAACATGATAATGAGGATTTATGGCGAGCAGGAGGTGAAGGTGGGTGGGATGCTCCCAGGCTCCCATGTGTGGTGGCTCCAGACCCTTTGCAGACACAATAGCTCAACAGGATTGAAGGTTACTTTCCTGACTTTAATAACAGCTAAGCTTGGCTACATTTGTGTTTGAGTGCATACACAGGAAAGATGTGTTTGTATGTTTGTGTATACACACACATGTGTGTTTGTATAAAAATTCTTTGGTATTTTGATATTTTATAATTCAGATGAATACTGAGTTAAGTCTTATTTTCATTAAGAAAAAATAAAATATTCTCTTTGTCCATAATAAAGCATGTAGTTGCATAGATGGATGGAAGGAAGGATAGCAAAAGCAGTTCATAATAGCTTCCAAATATCTTCATGTCCTGGCCCTTATGTACTTCTCTAACTTCAAATATAGCACCTCTTCCTTTTGCTCACTCTTTAAAAACTATTTTTATATATAATAAAAAACACTCTTTATATTCTCCTCAAAAAATGCAAGCTAATTTTTAGCCCAGGGGACTTCATACTTGCTTTTCCTTACTTTTCCCTATGATTGGAACACTCTTTCTCACTTTTCTGGAGACTTCTTTCGATCAAACAACTCCCATGTCTCTTCTTGCTTTCTTCCTCCCTTAACACATGCAATCATATTTTCTTGTTTTATTTTACTTGAAGCTCATTATTTTCAAAATGTGTCTTGTTTGTGCCCCTGTTAATGATCTCTCTCCTCCTAGAATATAAGTCCCACGAGAGCAAGGACCTTGTCCAATTTCCTGTTGCTTCACTTGCACCAAGAAACTGTATCTTTCATTTGATGTGCAGTAAATATTTCTTGAATATATGAGGAGTGGATGTAGCAAGTAAGACTCTCAGGACTATATGCTGTTCTTTGACTTTTCCGTATATGTATACTTCTAATCTGAAGTCTCTGGGTTTTTCTAGGCTGGTAATTCTTTTCCTTTTTTTTTTTTTTTTTTAATGTTTGTTTATTTTTGAGCGAGCCAGCGAAAGAGAGACAGAGAGACAGAGTACAAGCAGGGGAAGGGCAGAGAGAGAGAGGGAGACACAGAATCTGAAGCAGGCTCCAGGCTCTGAGCTGTCGGCACAGAGCCCAATGTGGGGCTTGAACTCACAAACCACGAGATCATGTCTGAGTGGTAAGTTGGATGCCGCTTACACGACTGAGCCACCAAGGCACCACTCTAGGCTGGTAATTTTTTTTTTTTTTTTAATTTTTAAAAATTTTTTTAATGTTTATTTATTTTTGACAGAGAGAGAGAGACAGAGCATGAGCAGGGGAGGGGCAGAGAGAGAGGGAGACACAGAATCTGAAGAGGGCCTCAGGCTCCGAGCTGTCAACACAGAGCCTGACGCGGGGCTCGAACTCACAGAATGCGAGATCATGACTTGAGCCGAAGTCGGACGCTCAACCAACTGAGCCACCCAGGTGCCCCTGGGCTGGTAATTCTTAAGAAAGAGTTGATACTGGGAGCATTCAGGAAGAACGGAAGTAGCTCTGAGGCAGCATATGATCTCTGCTCCTGAGGGGGACTCAGATTTGAAGCAGAACGTGTGTTCTCAACTTTGCCTCCTTCTCAGCCTGCCTTAACTCGGCTTGGTTTTCATGACTTTTGCTCTGCGCTAAATTAGGTACCTTAATGGGTGGTATGACTTATTAGTCAAAAGCTAAGGATGTTTCTCTGTGGGATATTACTATTAATATCACATCATATTTCACTGTTCTGACTCTTTAGTGTGGTGATATCCGTTGTTAATGTAATATTTTGCGAGAATTTAGGATTTCCTATTTTTTATTTTAAAAATCACCATTTTGAGCGTTATTATAATGGCTGCCTTTTATATTGTGAAATTAATCACTAAGCTGTTTCATAAAATGTATTTCCTCTTTCATAGAGGATGTCAATAAAATCATAAACATGTACTTGGGGACAGGAGTATTTATCCACACACACTAAATTCAAACCAGTTTCGTTTTCCCCAAGGAAACAAGTTCGTGTGTCATTTCACATATTTAAGCGACAATATCTTGACCCCAAGATTGTCAGAGACTCCCCACAGGACTCTGCTATGAGATTACTCTGGAGAAGCCTGTAATGAGTCCTGTGCACACACCACATGGTTTCAATTACAGTTTTATATGACTAGACAGTGTGGTGCCAGAGAGGAACGATTGGAAACTATGCAAAGGGTCTTTGTCTTCATGGTTCAGGTACCTGGGCTTTCAGGATCCTGCTTTCAGGATCTTCTTCTACTTATTATTTTTAATGTTTGTTTTCTCTGTGTGAAGACTAGTCTCTGAAGTTAGGTATTCTATATTGAAATAAGGGAAACTGAAAAGAATAGCCCAGGTCACTACCCCAATCCTGTTGTGCTTTATTCCTTTATTCTTGCTCTTGTCTGAGAACCCCTAGGATAACATCTCCTTTCTCAAGGGTGCTTTTGGGAGCAGGCACCAGATAGCAAGTGTTTTTCCTAAGGCTGCAGTCAGTGAACATTTCCTCAAAATTTGGGGAGGGGAGGTTGTAGCTTTTTCTATGGCTTAAAAAGAATTAAATCAGAGCATAAAGCCTTGCCAACATAGTTCTTTGAAGAAGTATATTAGTGAGTTATGAAAAAATAACTGTTGGGTTTAATAAACCATCTAATAGAATTGAAAATACTAGGTCAAATCTGTTACGTGCTTGCTTCTGGCTTCTTGGTAGGATGGCCTTTTTTTTTTCCAAAAATTAAAAAAAAAAAATCCTAAACAGCTGGTTCTTTATAAACAAGAATGCACTGAAAATTAGGGATTGATGTGATCTTAAACTTGAAGGTTCTATAAGGGAAGTTTGCATTGTGGCTCTCTTATCTTCTCTCACTAATGAATACGTCAAAGATATAGTAGGAATTCACCAAGTATTTTTAAGATTTATGAGTCAATAAAATGCCCACTTTAACCTCTTCAGTTATAGTTGGGAATAGAAATCCAGAGGAAAGATATGGGTGCTCAGGGTGACAGAGCTAGTTTGTGGCTAAAATGAGACTAGAACCAGATATGCTGTAAATTTCTACTACCTTGGTAACCACCAATGTGTGCTGATAGTATAATGTGAGAACTGAAATTTAGGTATACCTCATTCAAAATGGCCTTCCGATATTAGAACCCTGATGCATGGATCTATTTAACTGCACACATCTGTGCTGATATTAAATCAAATTCACCGTTAGCAAGTTCAGATTCATATT
The DNA here is from genome assembly GCF_046562875.1 of Panthera onca. Taxonomy (NCBI): domain Eukaryota; kingdom Metazoa; phylum Chordata; class Mammalia; order Carnivora; family Felidae; genus Panthera; species Panthera onca. The sequence continues at coordinate 57,875,146 of NC_138339.1, forward strand.
GTCAGAGACCAATATGGCAGCTGTGGAAACGCAAATGAATTTCTTTAGGTGAGGGGGGAGCGGAATGAGAAGGTGTGCTTTCTGACAGCGTGTCAGATTTCCATGGATAGTGGAAGAGAGAGAGCACAAGAAAAGTGGGGTGAGAAATTGAAAACAGCCCAGAGAGCGGGAGAATTTGGCAATATATTGTATACAACTGAATAAAATAGAAGCTGGGAACAACAGGTTAAATGATTTTTTAAAAATAGAGTATTAAAAGCTTTCCAGCTCATATAGAGATTCAAAAATTCTCTTTCTAATGCATTTGTTTTCTTGAAATGGCCCACTCTTTTTGTCCCAGAAAACCCATCTTCCACCTATCTGTCTTCTCCTCTAATTGAAGAAAAAATTGTTAAGTATGCCCAGTCACTTATTGTTTGAGTAAAAGACATATCCATCTTTTTTCCCTTGGTAATGAAACACAGCATTCTGAACATCTCTGAATCTCATTATCAGAACAAAAGACAGGAAAGTTCTGAAGGATTCTATCATTACCTGGTTGCAGGACTCTGGGCAAATCATATTGAAACTTTCTGTACCTCAGTTTCTTCCTTTCTGAGAGAAGTCATTAAATTAGAATCTCAGCAAGATTCCTTTTATCTCTTTTATCCTCATGTAGTTCACAGGCCAGGGAGAGAATATGCCCTAGAGTCCAAATTTGCCCTTAATTCAGGATCAAAAGAATGGGTAATTTAGGGACTAGAGTCATGAATTGAGTCAATGCAGAAACATCAAACTCAGTTCAGTCGTCCACTCATCTATGCATTCAATTTTCTTCTATGTAAATTTCAAAAGGGAAATGGATCTTTTGGTATGTAGGAACTCTGATTCATTTTGGAATATTCACTAGGTGAATCATTCTCCAACCAATTATAACATGTTTTAAAGTCTTCCTCCATCCCTGTCTGTAACGGTTTTAAGCTTTATAATGTGCTATCTCTTCACTGCTTAGGGACATAGGTAATCAATGAAAATGTGTATTTTAAGAATACGCATGTCCCCCAGATTGTAGTTTATCAAAGTCACTTTGAATCATTCCAATTGAATTTTCACTTCTTGTAAATCATCAATGTCCATAATCATATTACAGGGTCACAGGGGATCACCAAGAAAGGTATATTAAAGGAATAGCAGGGGAGTAAGTGCAATGCCCTTGAGTGATTCCTCGGTAATACAAGAACAGAATTTGTTCTTGGAAAGCTGATGGGGGTGGGAACATTCTCTTTCCTTTTCAACAAGCATACTACACACTCTCAAACCTGCATAGCTATACTGGTCAGGATGTTTACTGTTTCAAATGAGGGGAACTGCAGTTCAAACTAGCATAAACATGAAAGAGAATTTGTTGGCTCATGTAATTAGGAAGATCAAGGAGTGAATATGGATGGCTTCAGGCACGGTTTAAATACTGGGGTTCAAAGAACAACGATACCAAGAATTTCTTGATCTCTCTTCTTTCCCTCTCTGCCTCTCTCCCTCTTCTCTCTCCTTCCCTTCTTATCTCTCTCCTACCCACCCAGATATGGATTCTGTTTTCTGCTATGTTACCTTTGTTCTCAGGCTGACTTATATCTGGGATTCCAGCTAAGGTAACATAAAAGCTATACTCTACCATAGCTCCAGCGAGAGTGCTGGCCCTCTAATTGGCTGGGTTTTAGGCACTTTTAATCCCAGAACTACAGTGATTATGATCATTTAGACTTGGGTTAAATGTCTATGACAGGGATCTGCTATAGAATCATCCCCTCCCAAACACTGTTGGCTAAAGTTGGAGAAGAGAAGCTTCTTCAAAGAGAACTGGAATGCTGTTAGCAAACAGGAGAGGAGATAGAGGAAGATTGAATATGTCAACTGCAATCCTTCCTGACACACCCCCTGAAAAATAGAATCTGTGTTTTTGGCCTATAGTAGTATGACACAAAGCAATGTATGATCATAAATTAATCCATAGGTCCCTTTCTAACCTTTCTAATTCTCAAAATTATCTATTCTTATGTATGTATGTTATGTATGTATGTATGTATGTTTATTTTTGAGAGAGAGTGCATGTGTGTGCAAGTGTGAGTGAGGGAGGGGCAAAGAGATATGGAGACAGAATTCAAAGCAGGCTCTCTGCTGGAAGAGCCTGCTGCAGGGCTAAAACTCAGGAACCGTGAGATCATGACCTGAGCCCAAGTCAGTCACTTACTGACTGAGCCACCCAGGCTCCCCTCAAATTATCTGTTCTTATATTCATGCCATCTTCCCAAGTGTTATATGAACTCATTAATGTTGATTTTTTTTCTTTTGAGAAACCAAAGAAATTCCTATTACATAGAGTTCCTTATTCACTGAGTAAACACCAGAACAAAGGAATTTCTGAGTAGTCAAACTCAAAATATACACTTTATCATTTGGGTTCTCTTTGGAGCTTTAAAATGAAAAGCCTGTATAGCAGTCTCTCCTTACCTATGCTTTCATTTTCTGCAGTTTCAGTAACCCATGGTCAAGTACAGTTTGGAAGCAGATGATCCTCCCTCTGACATATTGTCGGAAGGTCAGTAGTAACCTGACACTACACCACAGTGCCTACGTCATTCACCTCACTTGAGTTCATCACATAGGCATTTTATCATCTCACATTATCGCAAGAAGGCTGAGTATAATACGATAGGATATAAAGAGAGATACAGACCACATCCACATAACAGTATATGGATTTAATCATTCTATTTTATTATTGGTTATTTTTTCATCTCTTATCGAACCTCATTTATAAAGTAAACTTTAACATAGCTATGTATGTATAGGAAAAAAACATAGGATATATAGCATTTGGTACTTTCTGCAGTTTCAGGCATCCACTTAAGGCTTCAGGGCGTATCCCCCACAGATAAAGGGGGACTACGGTATAGCTCTTCTTGGAAACAGGTATCTTGTGTCAATCTAATCAAAATATCAAATTTCCTGAAAAAGCCTGTACAGACGGTCCGTGACTTACGATGGTTTGACTTATGATTTTTCGACTTTATGATGGTGTGAAAGCCATATGCATTCAGTAGAAACTGTACTTTGAATTTTGAATTTTGATCTTTTCTGGGGCTAATGATATGCGGTGATACTCTCTCGTGATGCTGGCAGTGACAGCCAGCCACAGCTCCCAGCTAGCCACGCTTTTAGGAGAGTAAACAACCAGTACACTCACAACGATTCTGTGCCCATACAGTCATTCTGTTTTTCACTCTCAGTACAGTAGTCAATAAATTACATAAGATATTTAACACTTTTTTATAAATTAGGCTTTGTATTAGATGATTGTGCTCAACTGTAGGGTGCTGTAAGTGTTCTGATTATGCTTAGAGTAGCCTAACAATGATATTCAGTAGGCTAGATGCATTAAATGAATTTTTGACTCAAAATATTTTCAACTTGCAGTGGAATGCAACCCCATCCTAAGTTACAGAAGATCTGTATGTTGAAATGCTTCATTTCTAAATGTCAAAGGCATAGCTTATGTGCATGTTGCTGATATATGTGTGTATTTTTCAAATGTATCTCTTGGGAACATTAAAATAAAACATTTCATTATCCATCTTCTTTTTATTTTTTTTCCAAGTGATGTCTCTGCCAGATATGGAATGCATGTAATTCACTGTTGCTTTTAATTTGTCAGTACATTAATTTTAGTTGATAAAGAAGTTAACTGAATCTGCTGTCCCAGTTATCTTTGATAATTCAAGTTCATTTGGCTCTTGCTTTTAAAGGCTGTCCTGTGCCTCCCCAAATCTCCTTGGGTTTATATAGCTTTTAAGTTGTCATTGACCCAAGAGATCATTCAAGGGTGATTATGGTTTCAAGCTTGTTTGTATACAACAGCCATGACTTGTTTTCAAAAGACACCCAGCTGCTCTTAGCTGCACCTTGACCTCCAATAGACATTTATTACAAATCAATTTCATAGATTTTCCATAAAATAATGCAAAGTGTCTCTGGTAGCAAGATGATGAGAGGGCACCAATTTATTGTCCTTAGGAGGTTAGAAAGAACAACTGGATTATGAATTTTGAATAAGCTGTGAGTGGTCTTACTTTTTCTCACTGGTTATACTGAAGAGAGCCATTGTGCCCTAAATTGGGGGTATAACATCTCTAGTAGAGGTAACACTGGTCTCTGGGAAGAATGCAGCAGAGGTGTTCATTCTTGGGTTGACAACTCTGTAATCTCGAACTTGGCAGTACAAAGTAGGGCATGTCCTTGGAAGAGATGTCCCATTGTGTCTCGTTGCTTCTTTACACGCTAGTCAAATGGGGATTCCGAACCACTTTGAGCATCCCAGGGCAAGAGAAGAGTGCTTAATTATTTAAATTACTCAGCATAATCCCACAAGTAGATAATTATTTTTGTGGCTTATTCTAAAGCAGGAATTTATACATAGTAGGTGCCTGATAAGCACTGATAAATTAAATTGAGCTAAATCCAACTCGTTATTCTTTTCCAACTCTGTTATTTTATTAAGGACATGTACTGTGATGAATGTGCATGTGTGTGCACACACAGAGGTTTGTGTTTTTTATGAATCATGTTTTTGTCCCAGAGGTTTTCCTGTGCCGTTTAGGGGAAACATTTTCAAACACAGTATAGACTGGCTGGAGGTAACTGGGCTTCAAAGTGTTTATGCACTAGGATATTAATTCCCATTTCAGAGTATTCCTTTTTACATAAGATGGATGTTCTGCTTTCAATTTATTAGCTACATAAATGAGCTTATCTATTTCCAATTTTGACTTAATATAAAAAGCATCAAATTTTAGGTTTCATCCATCTAATTTTCATTTTGTATAATTATTTGTGGTAAGCTGATTTTAGTTTTTGCCATCTGTTCATCAGGTTCAGGCAGATAATATTAAAGGTACATATTCTCCAATATCTGAATATCTATGTTCATAAGTCATGTTGCATCTGAGAAAAATACTGTAGTTGATTCTTAGGCTGCTCCCTAAGAGAATAATATTACCAGAGCCAAGTACAAGAGTGAGAATTCCTCTGTCCCTTCTGCTGTTTCCAGTTGTGTTTTGAAGCATATGGTTTCTTCTCACAGGCCTTTCTTACCTTAGGCAAAAATGTAAAAATTATTTTGATAGCTTCTTTTCTTCTTAGCCTCAGAGCCATCTTGGAAAGCTCTCTTCTCTCTCCTTTGATATCTCTATCAGTTCACTCTGAAGTGGCAGAGGGTAGAAAACCTCAGCTACATTAGCTAGTGATTCAGTTAGTAGCATATCAATCACTTTAAATAGTATAGAATCATATTGCATAGGTGAAAGTTTATAAGATTTAGATAATTCAAGTTTATCTGCCTCCTGCTGTTAAAGACTCTTCTCTGCTTTCCCTGCCTCCCCAAATTTCATGCAAAATGAGTAAGTCCGTTTTGAAAGAACCCACTCTTTAGAAACTCTGAAAATAGCCTATTTTATACCATATGCACCTCCTCTTTAAAAAGGCAATGCCTTTTTTTTTTTTTTTTTTTTTTTTTTTTTTTTTTTTTTGTCAAGCAAATGAGTTTTTGCTTTAGAGACCTTCCACTGGGTTAGTGTAATGCTCTCTTTAAGTCATGGAAAATTTCCTATCTTCCAAGAAATTTTCAGGAAAAATATTTAGTAAATACACATGTGCCAATAATGGCAAGAGTTGCAAGTGCAATCATTGAAAAAAAAGTCACAACTAAGGCAACTTGAATTTTTTGTTTCTGTGATATTTCGTTTTACTGATTGTTTAAGAATTGGTGATACTGCTAGTTTTTCAGGTCACAGAGATCAAGGTATTAGTCTTCTGCAATGACCATTCACATTCCCAAACTTCTAAATTATTTTAAAATACATATTGTTTACTACACGAAAAAAAGAAAATAAGAAAATATTCTACCTTTCTTATTTAAGAACAATCAACCTTTAGGGCGCCTAGGTGGCTCAGTTGGTTGAGCAGCTGACTTCGGCTTAGGTCATGACCTCACGGTTTGTGGGTTCAAGCCCCCACATCAGGCTCTGTGCTGACAGCTCAGAGTCTGGAGCCTGCTTTCGATTCTGTGTCTTCCTCTCTCTGCCCCTACCCCGCTCATGCTCTGTCTCTCAAAAAATAAATAAACATTAAAAAATTTAAAAAACATCAACCTTTTTACTTATAATTGTGAGCAAATTCAATGGCAAACAAGTAAAACGGATAGCTTTGCTGTACCTAAGAAGATAAACCTGACATCATATACAAAAGAAGACATCCCAGAATTTTATTTGTGAAAACACTAATAGTAATAGCAAAAGGCAACACTTCACACTTAATATTTTCCAGATATCTTTCTGAATGCCTTACTATATTGACACATTAGCCTCAGAAAGAGGCGAATTCTACAAAGAGAGCTCTATTATTATCCTCATTCTACAGATCAGAAAAAGCAGTCAGAGAACTTACCTAAAGTAGCACACTGTGGGTGAAAGGTGTAGCCAGAATGCAAAGGCAGGCAATCTAATTCCAGAATGTGTCCTCTTACCACTATGAAATGTTGTTTCTCTAAGCATTAATAACAACTAATATATTCAAGTTTAAGTCGAATTTCCTTTATATATATTATTTATTATTTATTATAATAAATATATAAAATTATATATAAATGTATATTTATTATTTTTATTTCTTTGAATTTGTGTGTGTGTGTGTGTGTGTATGTACATATATTTGTTTTGTTTTGTTTTGTTTTGTTTACTTGTCTGAGAGAGAATAAGAAAACCAGAGAGAGAGCAGAGGAGGGGCAGAGAAAGGGGAGAGAAAGAATCCCAAGCAGGTCCCATGCTGTCAGCACAGAACCTGACACCGGGCTGGCTCCCACAGAACGTGAGATTATGACCTGAGCGGAAATCAAGTTGAACACTTAACTGACTAAGCCACCCGGGTCCCCCCTTGTTTTCAAAATACATTTTATTGGTAAAATATATATAACATAAAATTTACCACCTTAACTGTTAGTAAGTATGCAGTTCAGTAGCTGCAATGCATTCACATTTGTTGGACAAGCATCACCACCGTCCATCTTTAGATTTCTTTTCATCTGTGCCCGTTGAACACTAACTCCCAATCCCACCCCCTCCCTACAACCACCACCAGCTAGTGTTCTGCCTTCGGTGTCCATGAATTTGACTACTTTAGGTAAATTATACAGTATCTGTCTTTTTGCTTCCGTCTTATTTCATCCAGCATAATGTCCTCAAGATTCATCATGTTGCTGGTGCCCAATTATCCTTCCCTTTTGAGTCTGAATAATATTCTATTGTATGTATATACTACATTTTGTTTATGCATTCACTCTTTGGTAGATACCTGGGTTGCTTCTACCTTTGGCTATCGTGAATAATGCTATGAAGAAGATGAATGTACAAACACCCCTTCAAGAACCTAGTTTCAGTTCTACTGGGTATATACCATGGACTGTACTTGCTGGATCATTTGAAATATCTATTTTAATTTTGTGAGGAACCACCATACTGTTTTCCACTTTATACCATCTTCTATTCCACCAAGAGTGTGTAGTTTCCCAATTTATACACATCCTTTTTCAACACTCGTTATTTTCTGTTGTTGTCATTGTTCTTGTTCCTTTTTTAAAGATTTTTTTAATCTTTAAAATAAATAAAGATTTATTTATTTTTAAGAAAGAGAGAGAGCACAAATGGGAGAGGGGCAGAGAGAGACACACACACAGAATCTGAAGCAGGCTGCAGGCTCTGAGCTGTCAGCACAGAGCCCAATGCAGCACTCAAAACCAGGAATTGTGGGATCATGACCTGAACTAAAGACAGATGCTCAACCAACTGAGCCACCCAGGCGCCCCTCTTATCCTTTTTTTAATAGTGGCCGTCTTAATTTGTGTGCAGTGGCAAGTTTTCTTTTTCAATCAGTTACATAAACTGATGCATATGCATTCAGAACATAGTTGCACAAAGTTAATTTCCTAAATATTTTTCTTGTCTGTTGTTTGCAAACTAGATAGGCCCCCAGATCACTCTGCATATCCCTGTATATAAAAATAAATGTGCTTGTATGCAAGTATTATATATATATATATATATATATATATATATATATATATATGTATATATAAAACATATATATAACATTATATATTTGACTATAACATAAATATATATTTATTAGATAAAAATATATTTATATAATATTATATATATACATTTGACTTTTGTGCCTCATGGAAAATAGGACTAACGTAATTAAGCATATAGCTTCACTCCTTTTTCTAAAGTTTGGAATTTTCACTTTGGGATGAGTTATCATGGATACCCACCTTGTCATGTCACAGTTGAGAAAACTAAAGTCCAGTCAAGTTAAGCGAGTGGCCTCAAGTTGCAAATCGAGTACAGCCTGATCCAGCCTGAATTTTGTAGCTCACTCAGTCCAGCGCCCCACCCAACCTGTATGAGTAATTAGAATATGTATAATATCTTATTATTTTATCTAAAGTATATAACGTTATGTATTACATTATGGATATTAATAAGGTACTGTGGGTTTAAAATAATTTCCACCCCCCATATGGAGTTTAGACATGCCCCATCTCACACCGTTTTCCAGCCATCTCATTTGCTGTAGGTGTGTTTGTGTTTAGGTTTTGAATTGAGATGCATACTCAGCATAAAAACTGTGGAAGATTCTTTGAAAATTTCATTTGCACCGAAGATGCTGAGTGTGAAAGACATAAGTTCATCTCTATGTTAACTCTCCATAGTTCTTAGCATAAAGATGATGACCCTGACATGTCACTGATATTTTTAGAACTAATGGCAAAGTGTCTTTTTTTTTCCTCCTGCTGAATATACCACAGACAGCCACAGTTCATTGGGCTGGAGAGATTCAGCTATATAACTAAAAATAAATGCCTCTGTAAAACACAAAGACAATGTCAGTTTCCCTAAGCCAACACACCAGCCAAAAAAAAAAAAAAAAAGGAGGGGGGTTAAAAAAATCTACTGAATTTCAGTTGGATAAAATCTCTATTTTATTTGCCTCTGGCTAGGCTTTTAAGGGACTCCTTTTATTTTTAATACCTTTTATTTAATACCTTTTATTTTTCAAACCCATCACTTCAGGAATGTCTGATCTGTGCAACTCACACTGTTAAGATAAACTACTGTTGCTCATCCACTCACAAATAAGTGACATTGTAAACTCTGCTTTAGTTGTAACCTACAAATCAGCAGCAGATAAGTTAAAAGTTAGCACAGTGCATCTTTAGATAGGAGGAAAGCCTAGACTGAGTGCAGTGTTGTGTTACAATAACCAGAAAATCCTTTAGCTTCATAGTATCATAGCAAGCATTATGTGTCACTGTTGGCATTTTGTTGTGTTATTTTGGTGGGGAGGGTGTAAAATCTTTTGCTTGTGTCCAGATATGTTGTTGTATTTTTTTTTAATATTAAGATTTATAGAAATCCAGAAAGTCTTTTTTTTTTTAATTTTACCTTATTTTTCATGATCCTTGGAGTCCCTTTGGGGATTCCATTGTTCTTTTCACACATTTGGAAGAGAATAAAAGAGAGATCTGGCCTCTTTCCTTTACAGAAGCCACATTATATATTTCCTTCCTTGAGTTTTGTGTACCCTGTGGCCCCAAGAGACACCTTGCTTCCAGGAGGTTCTTTAGCACTTAACTGGGCAGCCCAACACACTTTGAAGATTCACAGAAATATCTACTGAGCACACTGTCATTGGAGAATGATGTGACATCATGATGCCAATGTGTTTGTTACCTTCCAACAAACTCATCCTTTCCTAGACATTATATTGAATGTTTCTATGAGATATTGTACTGCCCTGATACCTGGTTACTCAGCACCTATCATCACAGATGGGTGTGCAATAAAATTTTACTGGAAATAAATGTGGCACGTGTACTGCATGTGCCTTACTTGCATCTCAAATAAATACAGTATACCAAAATCAGTAGCCAAGTTTTTATGTCAGAGAAGTACACATAGTACAAATAGGGTACAAACTAGAATAAGATATAAATTAACTATTTCCAGTAATACGATTCTAATTTATGAGGTTTTTTGTTTGTTTATTTTACCTAAAAGTTAATATTCTCGGTAACTTCAGATACTTATTGCCTACTGATTGTGTAGTGTTTTACATTATACTTGAGACAAATTTAAGCTTAACTGATTTGAGTCATCAGTAGCCTGTAAAAAGCATAATAATTATAAGTTAGAGATAGAAATCAGCTACACAGCCTAAGTGCAATGGATCCTCAGAAGACAGATATGACAGTCAAGTTTCAGAGGCAATTAGTTGACTACTTTCACAGATATACACACACATGCACGCGCGTGTGCACACACACACGCACACACACACACCCCTTCCTGGGACTTTCTTTACACTAATACAGTCCATAGGGTACTTAAATAATGAATGCAATGAATTCTTTTGGCTCCAAAGGGCCAAAAGTGTAAACCATAATGTGCTACTCACAAGGACAAGAGAAAACATATAAGAACAGACCATATTTTCTATTAGTACCCAAAATCTTTAAAGAACTTTTAAAATTGAACACCCAAAACAGAAATAATTCACTAAACTAGTGGGCAGGAGACATGAATAGACACTTTTCCAAAGAGGATATCCAGATGGCCTACAGACATATGAAAAGATGCTCAACATCACTTATCAGGGAAATACAAATCAAAACCACAATGAGACACTACTTCACATCTGTCAGAATGGCTAAACTTACCAACTCAGGAAACAGCAGATGTTGGTGAGGATGTAGAGATAGGGAAACGCTTTTGCACTGTTGGTGGGAATGCAAACTGGTGCAGCCACTCTGGAGAACAATATGGAGACTCCTCCAAATATTAAAAAATATAACTACCCTGAGGCACCTAGATGGCTCAGTCATTTGGGCATCCAACTCTTGATCTCAGCTCAGATCATAATTTCCCAGTTGGTGGGATTGAGCCCTATGCAGGGCTCCATGCTGGCAGTGCAGAGCCTGCTTGGGATTCTGTCCCTCTCTCTCTGCCCCTCCCATGCTGGTGCTTGCTCTCACTCTCTCTCTCACTCTCTCAAAATAAATTAATTAAAAAAAAAAAATAGAACTACCCTATGACCCAGCAATTGCACTACTAGGCATTTATCCAAAGGATACAAAAATACTGATTCGAAGGGGCACAAGCACCCCAATATTTATAGCAGCACTGTCAACAATAGCCAGATTATGGAAAGAGCCCAAATGTCCATTGACTGATGAATAAATAAGGAAAACGGGGTATATATATATACAATGGAACATTACTCAGTGATCAGAAACAATGGAATCTTGCCATTTGCAACAATACAGATGGAACAACAGTGTATTATGCTAAGCAAAATAAGCAGAGAAAGATAACACATGATTTCACTCATATGTGGAATTTAAGAAACAAAAGAGATGAATTGGGGGAGGGAAGGAAAAATAAAATAAGATTAAAACAGAGAGGGAGGCAAACCATCAGGGATTATTAAATACAGAGAACAAACTGAGGGTTTCTTGAAGGGAGGTGGGTGGCAGATGGGCTAAATGAGTGATGGACATTATGGAGGGCAATTGTTGGGATGAGCACTGGGTGTTATATATAGGTGATGAATTACTAAATTCTACTCCTGAAACTAGTACTACACTATATGTTAACTAACTTGAGTTAAAGTAAAATAAAATAAGCATTCTTCTCTTTAACAACAACAAAAAAAACAGACCATATTTTCCAGTTCCATATGTATAGGACATGGATCCTAAAACTCAAAACAATAATTGTTGGTTCTCATTGTCTCGGGGTTATTGTCACCTATTGCAATATAACCATGCATGCATGCTTCCTAATAATAGTATTTAAACTTTGTACCAGTCATATAAAAGACTTCTGTTGTATTTATCCCTATTGTATACATAAGGAAAACACAGCTCAGAGATTTAGAGAAACTCATCCAGTGTCATAAATACGGCAAAGAACAGAGCCAGAATTCTAATTCAAAATTATTATTTCACTCTGGGTCATCTTTGCCCATTGTTCACCATCTAGTACTTGCCCAGAGGACAGTGTTTAGGGTAACTATTTTGAACTCAAAAGCAAGTGCATCTCTTTTTTGTAATGTATGTGTCTGAGTTTTTGGATTTTAAAAGACATTTGATTTTATACATGGTATATTGGGTTCTTTTCAGCTTCTCAAGAGTGTTAGTTATTTGGTTCCTGTCGCAATTATTAGAAGTTCAGAGAACTTATATTGCATAAGAAAGAAACATTTAAAGTGTGAATCTAGAAGTTTTGCTTTGTGGGTAAAGAATAGGCAGGTGGATGAAAGCTCTGGGCTTGGATCTCACTGAAATTTTAAGTGGGATGGATAAAGACATGCATAAAGTTCCAGGACGATGCTTCAACTCACTGTTGGGTAAGTAGGGGTCAGAACTGCTGCAGAGGACTTAATGGCAATTTTTCATCTTCACTCCATGTGGTTTCATTGCTGACACAGAATAGTATTTTTTCTTGGAAGCCTTGCTGCTTATCAGGAATGACTAAAGAGTTTAAGCTATGAGGAAAAGAATAAGTTATCTGCAAAATAAAAGTGCCTTAGAGAGAGATCATGCATTGTTTTCTTTTATTTTGTCCCTCTTATAAAGGAAATATTTCAGTGTTAAGCAGGTAAACCCTAATTCTATCTACAGCCTCGTATTACTGATGAGTGTATCTCTGACAAGTATGTATCCTCTTTCTATATATGAGTAATAAAGAAGTTAACATCTGTTGCAATCTAATCATCTATCTGGGTACACAGTTTTCATAGCAGTTGGGGGAAGGAAAAAAAAGTAAAATCTTTTAATGATGAATTGCCAATATGAGCCTGTAACATGAATCCAACATTAGAGTTGTTTTTTTTTTTCTTTTTTATGTTTCCTGTTATCCAGTATTACTGATAGAAGACTGAATTGAACCCATTTTCATTATAACGTTAAGGTGAGGAGCCATAAATATGCTCACTGCAGTGAAGAAGACCAAATCATTTACAAACCTGTTCTGCAAAAATTGAAGACAGACCCTGTCCCTTCAGAACAGACCTGACCGTATTAACTTATAGGAGATTATGGTCATTCACCCTTGTAGGAAAAGATTGGATACCATTTCAGCTTTCAAATCCCTTTTATTGGTATTAGCAAGAGACTCATTTCTCTCCAAGTAAATTCTCTGAAAAAAAAGTATATGACTATGCATTTACCGGAAATGTGCTGAACTATTCAAATTTAATTTAGATAATCAGTATGCATAGTTCATACAGTTGGGTCTAACTTATGATACATAACTTTCCCAATAAAGTGTATTAAACTTGCCATGTGACATTGATATGTTTACCATGGGAAATATTTAAAAACCCAGATTCCCCAAATATTCCACATCTCTCTAGTTTGGATAAACATGCTGTATTAGGTGTGCTTAAGGTGTAGCTGATATTGAGTGTAATTTCTCCCTGGTATCAGTTCTAAGTGCATTGGATGTTAGGTGCTAACACATAGTCAGCACTCCTGTTTGGTAAATGCTTGCATGTGTGTTTATTTAAGCATTCTACATGGCTCTTTTCATGAAGCTGAGAGAGCTACTAAATTACAAAGCTGGGGCTTGTCAGTATTAGCCTTAACCCAAAGTCCCTGAATGTCCAGGGCTCATGACTAGGTAAGGATTCTGGTTCTTAATGAGATGGATATAGATGTGATATCTTCTAAGAAAGGAAAAGTCTAATGCGATTGATTTCAAAACTAGACCCCCAGTTTGGCTATGTATTCTCTTCTTTAGACTGTAAGATCATCAGGTATCCTTGAAACAGGTAAGGCTGGAACTTACCAATATGATTCCCTTTTCATGGCTCACTAGATCTGAAAAGTCCCTAATTTAGGATAGTTTGACGTTTCAGTGTTCAGAGACAACTGAACTCCTTCTCCACTTCTTACTCCCCTGCCACAGTCTTCTTGTGTGGCCCAAGATTCCTCCTCCCTACTTGTTATCATGGCACAGTCTCACTGTTTCAGGTCCAATTGGTTTCTGCAGAGGCAACTCTTCCTTAAATCCAAACCCACATTTGTAGCTCAACAGTGTCTGATATCCAAAACAGAAAAGACTCAAATGAATTAATGGAGTCCAAAAAGCTGTATGTGTCTCAGTACATGTAACGTGACAAACTGTTGTGCTTTTGTTTCTGGGGACTCTCATTTATTCTAATTATAGTAGTCATTGACATCTTATGTTGTGATGACATCTTCCGGGGAACGTATTTACAAATAATAACTAAGTGTATTTTTACTCTTCCTGTTAGGTAAAAATAAATAAATAAATATGGAAATTTTCATGTATGAATGTGTTGACTTTCATTTTTTCCAAAAACATTGTTTTTCATGGAAAATGATCTTCCGAAAGCACATCGTTAACTTTCTTGCAGGATAGCAAAATTACTTATTCACGTTTTAGCCAAATTCTGACTCTGTTTGTAAACGGTCACTAATAGATTTCTCATTTGAGCAGAGGCTCCTATCCCCTTTGACTGTGTACAAGAAGACCTCAGCTGCATGGGGATTCATGTACAGTAGTTTGGAGTAAGGGCATTTTGCCAGGTTTATCCATGTTTTATATACTGTAATCAAGGCAGGAAGCACACAATGAAACAGAGGTTACCCAGGCAGTTCTGAGAAAATAAATTATAATTTTGGATTCAGCAGGAAGTTCAGTAACAATTCTTAATGTTTATGCTCACCATAGGTAAAAGAGAATTTACAAAAAGAAAGGAAGATAAGATAGGTCATCCGTGTTTGAGGGAGGAGAATCGTGACGCTGTGCCTTTTCAGAGGAGACTCGAAGATCCCCTTTAAAATACCCACCTTGTAAGAGCCTCTCCTAAACTTCACGAACCCTGGAGAAAGTATCTGTTCCATTTTATAGTTATTAAAGCAAAAATAAAGCTGGAATTCTAATGAAGAAAGAACATGTTTTATAGAATACCATGATACTGAATCAGCGGAAATAAAATTTTATGTGATAGGTGATTCGACTGGCCCTGCTTGATTTATGTATATGGCAGAAGTTTTCATAAATATGACATTCAGAAATCTAAAGTTGATTAAACATTTTGTCCAATCTTATATTTACGGATATTTCTGCAACTCACTAGAACCTTGATCAGAAATATAAACCCATAAACTGGCATTTATTCTATTCACATTTCATTCCAGGAATTTTCCTGGAATGATGACCCACCATGAGTACTAACAGGGCTTCTACGAGTTCTTGAATTTTCAGAAATAATAATATTCTACCTTGCAATACTAGAATGTCTATGTATGCTATTCTGAGAAGTTAAGCATAAAATGATCTCTAAGATATTACAAATGGGGGAAAAGGAGAAAAAGAAACCTTCAACTGTTCAGAAACTGTCTACATTATATTGAAAATCTGAATGAAATAAGGAGGCTCTCTGTAATACATTTACATTACATATATTTTTGATGGCTAGAATAGTTTGCCTATGAAGGCATCATTATGATTTTTTTTTTTTCATAATTCTTAGAAATAGGAAACCCAGAATCTCCAGAGCTCGGAAAACTATCAGGCAAAGTTATGTTTAACCTCTTCTAAAGTGTGTAGCAATTCTCTTTTTGTGATGGAATCAATCCTCAAATACAGATATATACTACTCAGATACCACTTTCTCACTTAGGCAATTTATAGAAACCTAAACATCGAATCATTGATTCTTGAATGAAGTGTGTCTGTATGCATTCCAACTTTGTCTTTGTAGTACTTAAATAATGCAGCAGACTTAACATTTAGTATGCACAGGAAGAGCAAGTAAATAGTCCTTAAAGCACATGACACTTCCGCAATAGGAAACATGTCGGTTACTCCCTTGAATGGTCTGCCTTTGCCATATTCAAATGATGCCACTTGTAAACATCTCTGTCCTTCCAAATGATGCATAATTAATATATTTTAATTCTGACTTTCTGTTTTCCTGTATTAAAAATGAGAAGTACCTTTAGATTTGCATAGGAACTCTAAACACTATCTTAATCAAATTATTCCATCAGGCACTCTACCAAGAGTGTTTAATCTCAACAACAGATAAAAAGTAAAAGTGTGTGTGTGTGTGTGTGTGTGTGTGTGTGTGTGTGTGTATGTGTGTATGTTTAATCTGAAGTTAGGTTGATAGGAAGATCATCAAACTAGGGATTAGTCCTAACACTGCATCAAAATGCACATTTTATGTCTGTGTAATTAGGTTTTAATAAACATGTTTGATGGTTACTTAAAAAACATATTTTTCAATGTAGAAATAGCATCTTGTAAACTACAGTAAAAAGAGACTCTTGCAAGACTATTTGTTTTTTAATTACAGTCTGATTATGATAAGCATTTGTTATTTTCCCAAGTAAAGATTAATGTTATAAATCAATTTTCTAAATTTGAAGCTTGAATGCAATAATGTTAGACACAACTCTAAATGTCTATTACAGTAAAGCATGGCTTTGCTGGCATTTTCTAGAATATTTGTTATTGTGTATAACCTTTTAATCGGGGCCACATTTTTGAAAGTGCCTACATGGTTTATGATGCAAATGTTAGGTTTAATGAGTCATTAGCCATTAGCAGATCACTCTGTGGTTATTTTTCTGATTGCCCGTTATGTTTTTATTTCATTCTTAGCTTTTTACACTTTTACTTATAATCCATTTTTATCGGCAATTGAAAACAAATTATCTTAGCAAAAATATGACATCAGGATTTTTTCATCTGTACATGTTTATCAAAAGAAATATGCAGAATAGCAACTTGGTATGGAGCAATCATAACTGGAATCTTATATTCTATTTCTTCTATTCCTTTTATTGCAGAAAAACTGCCAATCCGTTTTGTTTCATCATAATCTTATAACTTCATATTTGTTGTGTCTCTTCCCTCCCTTTGTACTTCCGTGTATGCACATGTAATATTTTCCAGAAATGAATTTGTCTACATAAATGATCTTTGCAAGTTTACTCATTAAAGTCCTGTTATATCCACTGTAAAATATTGCAATGACCAGTGAGTCCTGGTCCATGGAAAAAGATTATCTGTGTTAGTCATTTGTGAATATAAAGCTTTCTGTATGACTGTAACCAAATGGGCACTCAAATTTCCTACCATAATAAATTTTTAATAATCCAGTGATAGAAGGTTTTGCAGTAATAGATGGTGACCAACACATCAATTAAGTTAGCAGATATTAAGCACAGAAATTATATATATATCAATGCCGATAAATTGCTTAATTTGTATGGCTTCAGCACAATTATAGATCAAAATTGTCCTTCCAAATATGTCAGTAGACCCTTGGAAATTCCAGTATGATTCTGAAATTCCATGTTATAATGCATTCAAACCTTAAAAGCAGTATTCACAGTGCCTGTTTTTTGCTTTTTGGGGGTAGTGTCTTTTTCTCAAAATTTACTTCCAGTTAATTTGGCTTGGTGTTTATTTTTGTTTTTCAATTTAGAGCTTCAGACTCTTTCTTACCAGGGCACTTGGGTGGCTCAGTCAGTTAAGCATCTGACTCTTGATTTTGTTTCAGGTCATGATCTCAGTGTTCGTGAGATCGAGTCCCGCACCAGGTTCTGTGTTGACAGCATCTGCCTGGACTCCCTCTCCCTCTCCCTCTGTCCCCCTCTCAAAACAAATAAATAAACATTAAAAATAAAAATGGAAAAGATTCTTTCTTCCCCAATTGCAGGACTAAAGAACCCAATATAATATTTTCTAGCTAATCTGGTAGTGGATAGCCCCAAGTGCGGTGGTGTATTCCATGGAGGGGAATTTAGAGGAGTTGCTTTTACTTAGTGATCTGAAAAAACCCAGTTAATCCTTCGTATGCTATCATCACATATCACATAGCCTGTCACAGAGGCTCATAGAAGCAACACATGATGCTTAGCTACTTATAATCAATGAGAAAGGGACCCTATAATAAAATTCAGGCGCTATTAATTCTTTTAAAATTATTTATAGAGACTCATTGAGGGAGACCCATTGAAGAAAACCCTTTTTGAAAGTGTTTGGCAGTTTGGTTGTAGAAATTCGATGAAGGAGCAGCTGATTGATTGTTAAAAGATTCTCTGTTCTTTTTCTGCTGCATCATTAGAATGCTGAGTGATTCGGGACGAATTCTTTAGAATCGCTGGACCTTAGTTTTCTGGGGAAAAAAAAGGAAAAAAAAATATAAAAGACCTTGGCTTCTCTAGTGAGGATTCCCTAACCCAGAAAGCATGTAGTCCATATTATGAACTACTACTTAATGGCATGACATTGTTTCTAACTCTGTATATTGCTAGTGGTTCTTCCTTGCTATGTGAGACACATTAAGAGAGACTTGGGTATTTGAGAGTTAGACTTATAAATACAAGCACAGTTTGTTGTCCCTTTGGGTATGAGCTAGCATTCTTTCCCATTAATTAGGGATTTCTGAACATTGGTAAGGAATGGATCTACTTTTCTAAGGAATGGATCTACTTTTCTACTACTTTTCTAAGGAGGAAAAAAAATAAAAGCATGGCAATGGGAAAGAAGGGGTTAATATAGTGACAAAACTAAGAGTAGAAGTAACAAAATGCACATTACTGTAAGAATTTGAGTTCAATCAGCTACACTGAAGTGGCATTCTCCAATTTAAAATGTTCAGTTCTGACATATATAGAATATTAAATTTGATAAGATAATTGCAATTTTATTATTTCATGATGGTTGTCTCCTCTCAGAAGTGTCAAATAATTACCATACACATTCAACAGAACCGAGTAGTGAACTGTACAGTCTGAATGCATCCTATAATGTTGCCACAGCTCTTGTTAGACAGGTAGGTGTGTGGTGATAGACATGCAAATACGATACTACAACAGTGAAAAAGTCAAGGTGTTGAAAATCTAGAGGAGGGAAAAGAGTAATGTCCATTTCACAGCATTGTGATAGGGTGGAAAAGGAACTAGATTAAGTGTCAAGAGACTGTGGACTGAGTCCTAGCAGTGTACTACAAAGAAAATTCTTTTTTTTCTTTAAGCCTCAGTTTTGAAGAATCTCTTCCTTCGCATGTAGCTCCACTCCCAGCGGAGCAACCGAGACCCTGGTTGCTCACCAGTCTTTTGTTCCTGAGACCTTTTGTGGTTTCTTGACATTGATGGTAAACCCTCACATTGAGAATCTATGTCTCTCATTTCACTATCCTCTCTTTAACTCTTGGAGCAAATACTTAATGCATTTTCTTTTTCATTGAAGACATCCCATGTGGAAATTCTAGTTCTCACTCTCTGTGGCCCTCATTTGGGCATGTGATTCTTTAATAGAATGGTTGTAAAAGAGAGGCTTAAAAGAAGCATCTCAGAAGTAATAATTCCCTACACAGTTCTCATCAAATTGAGCCTCCCTTTTTATAGCTCTGATTGGGAATTATAGATAGTGTTTTAAGCATGAAGTAAAATACTGTTGTGAAGCCTCCTTTTACCAGCCTGCTATTTTTCTTGCTGCAATTGTTTAATCTTGTTTTGACAGTGGACAGAAATTAGAATTTGTTGGGCTTTTATTTCAAATTAACAACCGTCTTGAATAGAAATTTTTCACTACCACCCATCATGCCTAAAATGGGTTGGTTTGCTTGGCTGAGGATGTTATAATATCACTTCAGGAGCAGAAAAGATCTTGCCACTGTTGCCTCATAGTGATGGTCAAAGAAGATGGTGGTAGTGAAGGGAAGTGAGGCTTCCTCCCTTCCCCTCATATCTGTAATGTGCCATTTATCTTTCTATAAAGGCTTTATCTGAAGAAAAATTAAAAGTTAAAAAAACCTTAAGTGCTAAACAGACAGTTTAATTGGTTCTGCTATTTTTAGAAACTGGAAGATAAATGCTACATGTGCAGTTAATAAACCATAATTGGAATTTGCTTAAGAGCATTCTTTCATTCCACACGGACCCATCCGATGCAGGAAGCCATAGGAGCTAGCTGGGATTCAGGAATATATAAGCCCCTTTTCCCAAGAACAGCTGTGACTTTCTGTGCGACCTTGAGGAATTTAATAACTTCTCTGTGTCCCCGCTGGACAATAAACAAATTAGAGTGGGAATTGAAAGATGAAAAACAAGCACACTAACAAAAAACTGAGTGCTTTTCAGGTCTTGGATGATATCACTGCCATGTGTATGTTAACACGTGCCACTTTCCCACCTCTGTAATATTTCCCACCTCTGTAATAACATAAAAGACCTTAACATTTTTATGATTACTTTTGAGCTGTGTACCTATGTAGACTTCTTGTGAGCAATATGTACCTTTTTGGTTTTGCATATTAAGAAGATATGAATGTCTGCCCTGCTGAAATTATGTAACAAACATATAATCATTCTCACCGTGTTATTGTTGTTAATGAGATACACAGTTATAGTGTATGTGTGTATATATATATATATATATATATATATATATATATATATATATAATATATTTATTTATTTATATATAATAGGTACAGTATATATATATATATAGCACATTTATTCTTTTATTATATATATACATATATATATGCATATATATGTATATATATATATTTCTATTTATTATCTCTGTGATTAGGAGGTTCACTCACTTTCCCATATATAATTAAGTAAAAATTGTAACTAGGTAAAAGTGCATGCATATATATTTACTAGTTGTATACAGAGAGAGGAATGAATCTCTTAATCCCAGGCATGACCCAGCACTTTCAGTAACATACAAGTTTTTTCCTCAGGGTGTTTCCCTAACATCAAGCTAGACAGCCAAGCATTAAACTTTTTTAAAGAACCAGGATCCAAATAAAGATCATGTTAAATGTTAAGTATTTAATATTTAAAAATGCTGTCTCTGCTATACTTTTATAGGTGTGAATACTTGAATCCCTGACAAAAAAAAAGTGACTTAAAATTACCAATCTGATACTTGTTTCATAGAAACAACTAGGTAACGACAGTGAGATTAAGCATATTTTCGAAGTACCATAGTAGCTTGAGAGGCAGTACAAGGTAGAGCATTAGAATAAGGGCTGTGACACCAGACCAGGTTCACACATCATTGCTGCTGATTACTGATCTTGTGACCTGGATGTGGCAGTTTCCTAATTTAGAAAGCAGAGCCAAAATGTTACCCATCTCATAGTTTCATGTGAGAAATTAGTGACACATGAATATGTAGTCCACGGTTTGTGAGAACAGTCCCTTGGCCATGGAAATATTTCATGAACATCAGTGTATGGAAAGATCCCTGACTTTGCAGTAGGCCTGGGATCTAATCCCACTTCCCATGCTGACTAACGGTGCAAGTGTGAGCAAGTTCTCAAACACTCTGATTCTCAGGTTCCCTTCTGAAAAATTATTTTTTTCTTGAAAGTATTTGCAAAGGATTGGAAGTCTTGTCTATCCTGGATATAAAGTGATCTCAAGGATAGGATGCCCCATTTGCCAAATAATGAAATTTTAAAAATGCATTTGGCCAAATTTGTCATGAAAACGTTGAGATGTAGATAAAGTAGTTAAGTGTTCACTTATAGTCTTTATTAATTTAGTTACGCAAAATTTCAACTGTACTGCATATTTGTTGAAACTGTAATGCAATATCCATGAGATAATGTTAATTTCACATTCATGTTCGGTGTCAATGTCTTTGTTACCTAATGCAGGTTTTCAGACCTTGTGTCTTCACTTGAGTCTGAAGGTTTGGGAATATAGCAGTTCATTATTAATTCATGCATGGTGTCAATTTTATTCCAAGCCACAAGACCTCAGTACACCTCAGTTTTTAATTCATTCAATGGGTTTATCTCTCCACAGTGAGTGGTTACTATATTGCTTTTGAAAAGTGACTCTATCTATCTATCTATCTATCTTTCATCATTTTTAGAGAGAGAACATGAACAGGGTGGGGAAGAGGGTAAAAGGAGAGGAAGATAATCTTAAGCAGGCTCCATGCTGAGCACAGACCCTGACGTGGGGCTTGATCTCAGACCTGAGCCGAAACAAAGAGTCGGACACTTAATTGACTGAGTTACCCAGGCACCCTGAAAAATGATATTTAAAACATTTATTGACATGCTTATCTTCAAGCTGTATAAATCCTGGGAAAATCTCCATTTAAAAAAAAATGTTTGCTCTTTTTTTCCCAAACTGATTCCAGTGTAGTTAGCAAACCTTCAAAAGTTTGCCAACCTAGCATTGTTTGAGATGTCTCAGGCTAATGTAGCTTCCACAAGCATATGTGTTGTGAAGTTGTGAAAAATAGTGTAACTGTTGGACCACGCCATAAAAAAATCTGAGCACAAATCTATGCAACACCTGTTATGTAAGTGGTATTTCTTTTGGAGGGGATATGTATTGAAATATGTTTAGTGCAGATGATGTAACTTATGCCTCAAATTATTAAATAATATCTAGACTGTTAAAAATAAAATACATAGAAGAATATTGGTTGTACCTAGAAAAGCATCACCCAGAAATTTAGTTTTAAAATACCTTTACACTTTTAGAAATTTTGGGCCCAAAGAAATTTTGTTTATGTACATTATATCTACCAATATTTACTGCATTAAAATTAAGACTGAGAAATAGTTAAAATAGATTTATGTATTTATGTATTTACTTATTTATTTATTTATTTATTTATTTATTTAAAAATAGCAACAATAAGCTCATTACATGTTAACATAAAAACATACTTTATAGGGTTCTTGGGTGGCTCAGTCAGTTTAGCGCAGGTCATGATCACAAGGTTCATGGTATCAAGTCCCGCCCTGGGCTTTGTGCTGACAGCTCAGAGCCTGGAGCCTGCTTCAGATTCTGTATGTCTCTCTCTCTCTCTCTCTCTCTCTCTCTCTCTCTGTTCCTCCTCTGCTCACACTCTGTCTCTCTCTCTCTCTCTCAAAAATAAATAAACATTAAAAAAATTTTAATTAAAAAAAACATGCTTTATGAAAAATAAACGTATTTCCAAAAAATTAGCAGGAAGAAACACGTTGTTTTAGTCTTTCTAAATATCTTTAATCTTTACTTAGCCAAGTTGGGTTCATTTGTTTGGTTGAAGCATATGAAGAATATCTGGTCCTTATGGATATACAGATAGAAAATAGAAAAGGGAGACTTTTGATTAGCTGTTTTCAGTAAATTATGGATATTATTTTCTTTTTTTTAACGTTTATTTATTTGAGAGACAGAGCATGAACGGGGGGAGGGTCAGAGAGAGAGGGAGACACAGAATCTGAAATAGGCTCCGGACTCTGAGCTGTCAGCACAGAGCCCCACGCAGGGCTTGAACTCACAGACTCTGAAATCATGACCTGAGCCGAAGTTGGCCGATTAACCGACTGAGCCACCCAGGTGCCCCTATTATTTTCAAATTTATACAGAAACTCAACAAATGATAGTTTCTTAAAAATTATTTACAGTATGGACCTTTAAAAAAAAAAAAAGGTTTAAAGACAGTGTGAGCAAGCAGGGGAGGGGCAGAGAGAGAAAGGCACAAAGGATCCAAAGTGGGCTCCACACTGACAGCAGCAAGCCCTATGCAGGGCTCAAACTCTCAAACCACAAGACCATGACTTGAGCTGAAGTCGGGTACCAAATGAGTATGAAGTCATACCAAATGAGTATGGAACCCAGGTGCCCCAGTATGGAAGCTTTTTGAAGCCATACAAATAAATTATTTTGCTCTATTAAATTAAAATCCATCCGCCTTTCTTAAAGTTGGAATGGATCTCTTTTCTAATGTAGTAACATAACAAACACCATGCCTTGGTGATTTGAAAAATATTGGTTCACTGAGATTGCTGATCTTCCACAGATGGACACATTTCATTTAAAAATGCCAGAAACCACATTTGTAAATATCACCATCCATCTCATCAGGAAAAAATTGTGTTCAAAGTCTTGGAAAGCTATTGTGCTCATGGTAGTGCATTCAAGTTTTGCACAAGCTTGAAAACTTGAATTTTTTTAATTTTGTTTTTTTTAATTTACATCCAAATTAGTTAGCATATAGTGCAACAATGATTTCAGGAGTAGATTCCTTAGTGCCCCTTACCCATTTAGCCCATCCCCCCCTCCCACAACCCCTCCAGTAACCCTCTGTTTGTTCTCCATATTTAAGAGTCTCTTATGTTTTCTCCCCATCCCTGGAAAACTTGAATTTTATTGTTAGCAACAAATACTATTACAGTCAATTTCCTTAAAGTAACTAAGTCACTTCACTCATTTTCCAGAGAGAGAATATCTGTTGAACATGTGAATCTGAATAACCATAGGGTCCCTTTCAGTAGTCATTTTACGTACAAATAATGTCCCATAAAAAAAGTGAGTAGTTCAGCCCATAACTCAAACAATTGCCTAAATGCTTTTCTTCAAGACAACTATTACATATTGGTTTTAGCCAAAAATGTTTCATGCATACTTGCCATTTTTTTTTAAATTTTTTTTTTCAACGTTTTTTATTTATTTTTGGGACAGAGAGAGACAGAGCATGAACGGGAGAGGGGCAGAGAGAGAGGGAGACACAGAATCGGAAACAGGCTCCAGGCTCCGAGCCATCAGCCCAGAGCCTGACGCGGGGCTCGAACTCACGGACCGCGAGATCGTGACCTGGCTGAAGTCGGACGCTTAACCGACTGCGCCACCCAGGTGCCCCGCATACTTGCCATTTAATTACATAGAATATCACAGGAACCCCTGGGTGGCTCAGTTGGTTAAGTGTCTGACTCTGGATTTCAGCTGAAGCCATAATCTCATGAGACCGAGCCCCAGGTTGGGGTCTGCACTGAAAACATGGAGCCTGTTTGGAATTCTCTCTCTCTTCCTCTTTTCTGCTTCTCCTCCACTCATGCACACACACACACACACACACACACACACACACACACTCTCTCTCTCTCTCTCTCAGAATAAATAAACTTTTTAAAACATAGTTAAGGGACGCCTGGGTGGCTCAGTCGGTTGAGCGTCCGACTTCAGCTCAGGTCATGATCTCACAGCTAGTGGGTTCGAGCCCCGCATCGGGCTCTGTGCTGATGGCTCGGAGCCTGGAGCTGCTTCGGATTCTGTGTCTCCCTCTCTCTCTGCCCCTCCCCTGCTCATGCTCTGTCTCTCTCTGTCTCGAAAATAAATAAACATTAAAAAAAAATTTAAGAAAAAAACATAGTTAAAAAGAATATTACAAAATGTATTGGAGGGTCTAAATGTAATAAAATTAATATTTTTGCTGTTTCATTTTGAGTGACACTAGCATTTCTCCACAAGTAGATAGTGATGCAAAGTACATTGACTCTCAGCACAGTTTGCTGCCACTGCCTTGATTCATACTAAGACACCAGCAGTTTTACCCTCCATTGCTTTTGCATCATCGGTGAAAAAGATAATAATTTGAAAACATTATGATGAAAATAGGTTTGATCTCAGGGAACTCAAGGGGTCTCACACTATACATGGCAAACCACTGACAGAAGAAACTAAATAAATGGTATTTATACATCATCATCATCTTCATCATCATCATGGCTGACATCTATTGTTTACATGTACTTTCACATTATTGCACTTTTAAATGTTGATTTCCACAAAATAATTTTGATTATGTAATCATCTCCTTATTACCATTCTGTATTTGTATTCAGTCACCAGTTTCATCAAGGCAGCTACCTGCACTGGGCCTTCATGTGAAAAGTGTTCATTTGTAAAGTTCTGTTAGGCTTGTGGGTAAGATTTTTTAAAATACTGCCTTGCCCACTAAAAAAAGAGAAAGAAATAGATGGTGATTGAAAGAAAGAAAGAAAGAAAGAAAGAAAGAAAGAAAGAAAGATAGATAAAGGAGTTAAGAAGTAAGAAAAGAGGCAATAAGGAAGAAAGGGAAAAGGAGCCAAGGCAATAATGAAGAAATAAAAGATGTGGAAGAAGAAAGAATTGAGATGAACAGTAGAATGTTTTTTATCTGAGTTAAAACTGAAGTTTGGTCAGAAAGGTCTTTGAAATACTGTTTGTTCAATTCAGTAGCAAATCTTGATCATTTTGCTGAATTAAACCTAGATGTAATGTCTGTTATCTCATTAACTATATTCCATTAAATTTAAGGGAAATATGAAATTGTAATATAAGTTTCTTTATATTGTTGGAAGAACAAAACAAGCATCAATGGTCCTTTTTAAAAAAAAATACAGACTCATGCTTAGGAAAAACTAATTTTTCCAAATGAAAATATGGCTTGCAAGAGCTGCTTCTGCTTCTTTGTCTTGTTTTTTATTTGTTTATTTTTACACAGAAGAATATAGCTGTGGTTAAAATCATTTTACTAACAATGCCAATGTGTGCCTGTAACTGAACTCTAGAAGGCTCTGCCAGGAAACTGTCTCCTAATGATATGATCTGCATATTTTAATGAGGCTGGAAATGTAGGAAACTGCATAGACTCTGGACTCTGCTCATTCTGGGTTTTTCCCCGTCCTTGTAGATAGCACATTGTTTCCTTTCATTAACATATGATAACTGGAAATGGGTTTCCTATCACCATCCACCAGCCCTATATGGCTTGACATTTTCAGAGTTCAGATGAAATACTAATAACCTTTTCTGTGGTTACTCTATTTTGTGCTTATTCTAATGATGTCTTTTCAGTCAATGAGAGGATGGTGTGGCTACTACATTACATAGCACAGAAGCAATCCTGTATCTAATTACAAAGCAAAGCTATCAATATATTAGGGGTAAACTTTTAACTTTTTTTTACAGGTTGTTTTTTTTTTTTTTTACCTTCCTCTCTTTTCTTTTATGAGTTCTCAATGTTTTGTTTGTTTCACCCTAAGCTGAAATCCCTCACTTTCTTGTTCTCCTCTTCTTTTTTCTCTCATCAGTACCACCACTGTTCATTGAACAATTTCTATGGGCCAGGTGCTATCCTAACCTTTGTATACCTGTCATTTTATTGTATCTTCATACTAGTGCAAAATAAGCATAATCATTATGACTACTTTGTGTGTGTATACATTTGTGTGGTGCAGGCACCTGTGTATATGTGTATGTTTAGGATGTGCATGCCGTCGACATGAATTAACCTGCATGCTGCTAAATCCCATATAGTAAATATAAGCAGAAATAACCTTGATGAGGCTGAGTAAGCTATCCAAGGACACATAGGTATTAAGTTAGATTCTGAGTCAAACCCAGGTTTATCTAAACTTCTGAGTTATCATGGCTTCTCTCCTAAACCAAAATATCTGGAAATAAGAACTTCTGCTGTGCCTCGTTCTACTCAAAACCCTAATTATTCAATTAAGTAGAATACAAATTGAATTACAGAACAGGGGTACATTTTTTTCATATGTTACTGTTCTGAACACACATATAAATTTATGTGTGGGGCTCTCCTTTCCCAAACTGTCTAATAAGAAAATTTCATAAAGAACAATCTAGAGTTAATTAAGCCTTCAAACAAAAAGTCAAAGTACAGTCTCATTTGTATCTAGATAATTTTGATGTAAATGGTTCAAAGGTTGCTTTTTAGAAACACCATCAGAGATAAGGTCAAAGTAGGTACATTTCAATCTTGAATAAATAATTTTGGATTAAAAATATCACTATCTGGAAAAAGTCATCTTAAAAGAATAGATTTTAGTATCCCAAAGGAAAAATGAGCTCTTTACCTGTAAATGATTTCTTTGTTTCAGTTTTTCAGAGTCTTCTTAGCATCTTGGATTTACTGATGTCACATTTATCACTATAAATTGTGATAGCCAATGTATCTGCATTTACTTACTAGACTTTGGACTAATTGAGGCTATCACTGCAAGTTTATTTTTTTTTTATTGTGTATGGTGTCCTTGGCCAAATAGTTCTCTAAGAAGTTTGTTGAATGAATAAATTAAAGGACTTTTAACAGCTCAAAGGAAAAAATGGAATCATGTGCCCAGGGAGTGGACCAATTTAACACATTTTAACGCATGGCTGGACAGATGGTTTTAAATACAGATTTCAGGATACACCACACAGATTCTGAGCCAATAGGTCTGAAATGAATCCAGGAATCTGAATTTTTAAAAAGCACGTCAGGTATTTCATACTCCCTTTGAAGGTATGTGGTTGTCTTGAACTGTTTCTGGGACTAATTAGAAAAGTTTCTAATTGTAATTTTCAGCTCCTTTTTTTCCTTTCTCTGCTTTGTGCATTTGAATGACTGCTCCTAGTAGATAAGGCTTGACTTGTAATAATTACTCCAGTAGTCACTTGTATCTTCTTTTCCATCCTAAATTGACGCTTTCTTGGTCACCTCCCTTATTGGACTCCTCACTTCTCTCTGCATCACTGTTTATAAAACATCCCCATGATATGTGTCATACAGATGGCTGCCTGAAATAAGCACTGATTGCTTTTTAAAATATTTTTATAAGGATGTTTACCTTTTGAAAAAATTTAATGCTTATTTTTGAGGGAGAGAGAGAATGAGAGAGAGAGGGGAAGGGGCAGAGACACAGGAGACAGAGGATCTGAAGCAGGCTCTGCACTAAGAGCAGAGAGCCTGACGTGCAATTCAAACTCCTGAGCCAAAGTCGGATGCTTAACCATCTGAGTCACCCCAGTGCTCCAAATATGTGTACCTTTTTACTGGGTACAAAATTACTTCTCAGAGTATTGTCTCTTTTTTTGAAAAACTTTATACCTCCTAAGGAGGTGAGTAGAAGAGACAGATTATGTATGTAAATTACTAAAGAGGAAAATCTAGAAATGTTATGCTTTGTAAATGAAAACCATACAGCATTTTCCTGAAACAACATCTGATACTCTGATTTTCCAAATTTGGTGCTTTTCAAAACACCTGGGACCCAGGACTCTGCATTTTAATGAGGAACTCAGATGATTCTAATGTAGATGGTTCATACATCACTTTTGCATGAAAGATATGGTTGAAGGAGGCAGTTAATTTATTTTAACACACTTTTCAGCTTCTTTAAGCTCCATCAAATATTTTCCTGCTTAAAACTCGGACTAATCTTTCAGAGCATCTCTTGTGTTCTGCTAAAGCTTCTAGTAGCCAGTCAGGGGAAAAACAACATACGAACATAAGACAGGGGAATGGAGTTTATATAGCCTGGTAGCTTTATTTTGTTTTTTTTTAGCATTTTATTTTTTATTTTTTTCAATATATGAAATTTATTGTCAAATTGGTTTCCATACAACACCCAGTGCTCATTCCAAAAGGTACCCTCCTCAATACCCATCACCCACCCTCCCCTCCCTCCCACCCCCCATCAACCCTCTGTTCTCAGTTTTTAAGAGTCTCTTATGCTTTGGCTCTCTCCCACTCTAACCTCTTTTTTTTTTTTCCTTCCCCTCCCCCATGGGTTTCTGTTAAGTTTCTCAGGACTCAGGATCCACATAAGAGCGAAACCATATGGTATCTGTCTTTCTCTGAATGGCTTATTTCACTTAGCATCACACTCTCCAGTTCCATCCACCTTGCTACAAAGGTCCATATTTCATTCTTTCTCATTGCCACGTAGTAGTCCATTGTGTATATAAACCACAATTTCTTTATCCGTTCATCAGTTGATGGACATTTAGGCTCTTTCCATAATTTGGCTATTGTTGAGAGTGCTGCTATAAACATTGGGGTACAAGTGCCCTTATGCATCAGTACTCCTGTATCCCTTAGGTAAATTCCTAGCAGTGCTATTGCTGGGTCATAGGGTAGGTCTGCTTTATTTTATGTTTAAGATTCTAAATATTTGGTGTTATTTCTTAAAAGGCTAATATAATGGGTTTGTTTAGCACAGTTTCTTGACAACCTAGAATTTCCATAAAAAATATCCAGAGGTCTAGAGAATATATACCATTGAGTTTGGATACGAGAACCTTGATTTTCTCTTTGATTCTGTAGACATTTCCCTCCAAATGTCTCTTTAACGTTTTTCTCTGGATGTGTCATTTCTTTACCCACAAAAGAACTCATTTATAGACTAGAGGCACCATTTTACATAAAGGTATCTTTTTTTTACATATATATATATAAAGAATGTGTTGAAGTATTCAGTGCTGGCAGAGATGGTTGTTGAGTGACGTTTATAAGAGAGGCATGCCTGTTTCTAGAGTAGGGATCAGCCAACTTCAACCCATAAACCAAATATAGCCTGCCACCTATTGAATGATCCATTAGCTAAAAATGGATTTGTCTTCTCATTAAGAAGATTTTATTTTGGAAATTTCTAAGTTTTTACATTTTTAAATGGTTTAAAATTCACAAGCAGAATATTTTGTCACACCTGAAAGTTATTTGAAATTCATGTTAATGCCCTATAAAATGTTATTGGCACACAGCCACACTCTGTTTCTGTATTGTCTCTGGTTGCTTTCATACTACAAAGGCAAAGTTCTGTAGCTGCGACAGAGACAGTGTGTGGTGCTCACTGCTTGGTGTACTATAAATTGCAGAGAAGCAGTTACAAGTCAGTGTTTCAAGTGCCACGTGTGTCACCTATCTGTGTGAAGAGCCATTTCCAAAGATGAAATACATGAAATATCACTATAGATCAGCATTAACAGATGAATATGTACCTTAAATTTTGATGATAGGGAATGCTAACTTTGAACCCCAATGAAGCGAAATGGTATCATACATGTACAAAAGCAATTTCAGTCTTTTATTTTTATTTTTTTTTAATTTTTTAACATTTATTTATTTTTGAGACAGAGAGAGACACAGCATGAACGGGGGAGGGGCAGAGAGAGAGGGAGACACAGAATCGGAAGCAGGCTCCAGGCTCTGAGCCATCAGCCCAGAGCCCAACGCGGGGCTCGAACTCGCGGACTGCGAGATCGTGACCTGAGCCGAAGTCGGATGCTTAACCGACTGAGCCACCCAGGCGCCCCAATTTCAGTCTTTTAATTAGTAGATGGGTATTGCAAAAATATATATTTGATTATTAGTATGGTATTTTTAATTTTGCCCCCCAAAATGCAAGGACATTTGTTTTCTTTCTTGTTATGTCTCTTCATAATATCTTCAATTTTGGTGCTTAGTCTGCAAGGCTAAAATATTTACTATCTGGACTTTTACAGAAAAAAATTTACTGACTCTCGTCATTGAATATTGGATGTACATAAATTATGAGACGGTTATTTCAGTTATGGAAAATATTTCATTGCAACAGAATTGTCTTCCATAAATATATGATTTGTCCCTCATTACATAAGTAATACATGCTACTGATACAAAATTTGAAAAGGGCTGCAAAGTATAAATGGAAATCCCCCCTTAAATTTATCCATTGGGAAATGAATAAACCCTGCTAACATGTCAATATATTTCCTCCCAGACCTTTTTCCAAATACTATTATATATTTAAAAACTTACTATAAAAAATATTCAATATTGCTTAAAACGTTATGAGGGGTAGCTTCCCATGCTGTTTGCAAATCTCTGTAAATGCTATCTTTATGATTTAATAGTATTCATTCATATGCTTGTGCCATAATCTTAGTTCTCCTTTAACAGGATCATTAAGATATTTAGGGTTTGGCTTTTTCTCCCTTTTTAACACTATGATAACCTTACAATGAATAATATAGTTGCTCAAACCTCAGATTTTTTTTTCAGAATTCTTTAAATGATATACTATATTCAGTCATGTAATATATAATTCAGTTGAAGAGTTTAGATACCATACTCTAATTTTTATAAACACACCCTATGGGTAAGTCAAGCTACCTATTAAGTTGCCACATAAAACAAAAGTTACTTTATCCTATCATAGCCTGATAGTAAAGTAGTAATGACTCAAGCTCTACAATAGGCCAGGGTCTTGAAGTCCCAATTGGGTGACCTAAGGAAAATTAGTAAGCTCTGAAAGTTGGAGATAACAGTAGAATCTATTTCATAGTGTACCTGTCTTCACAGTTAAATTAAACAAGATGATATACATAAAGTGCTTAGATCAGTGTCTGGCAGCCACTAGCATCTCAATAAGTGTTAGCTACAATGGAATAAAACAGAACTATCTAGCCCTCTTCTCTCACCTAAATTGAGGAATACACATTCCTCAAGAAATACCTATCAGACTTTGCAAAGGAATCTTTTTTCTAATACATTGAATTCAGCTTCTTCGCCTTTCACAATGTCAGATTTTCAAAAGCTGCAGCAACGCCCCTTAGGATATGTATATCCTTATCCTGTCACTTAATCTCCATTGAATCTTCCTTTGCCTCACCTTGATTGGATTGTTGTGAGGATTAAATTAGATAATACATGTAAAACACTTACCCCAACCCCTGTGTGGTATTAGCCCACCAATACCTTGCCACATACACCAGTAGTAATAAACGTTTAAAGGCTATAATCAAACAAAAGATGCCTCCTTAACTCTTCCAGAAGTTCCCTCATCTCCCCCTCCCCCAAAGGAGACTAGAAACCACAGGGTTTTACTAAAGCAATGGTAGCTTCAGCTGAATAATCACATGAGTGGGCTTTGCAGACAAGCTGGTTAAATTAGCTGTGTGTGTGTGTGTGTGTGCATGTGTGTGAGTTTAAGGATATGAAAAAGGAATATAAATGGGTCAAATGAAAGACATTTAAACCTAAGTTCCGTATCTGTTTTGTGCTACTCTTGGCTTCTGACATCAGTTCCTCCTGATAAAATATTAAATACTATTAAAAGAAGTTTTAAAGCCACTACTAGTTTTTAAGTCAAGTTCCTAAATACTTCTAATTAACTCAAACAGGCTTGTGGGCACCCTCTTCTTCTCCTGCTCAACTTGAAATAGTTACAAACAAATAACCTCTCAAAATCTTTAATTTCTCTGAAATGTATTCTTCAGGTATATTTGCTCACCCTTTTCTTTAACCAAAATAAAGTTTGTTATAATCTGGTAATCTAACTCAGCTGACAAGTTCGCTATTTTATTTAACAATAAATTGAATACAAAGGCTCCCCAGGCAGGTACAGTACCAAGCTCTGAAAGTTTGGCTGCTTAAATGACATTTCATAGTAGCCTCAGGTGGAGGTTAATTTCAGGGTTGGTTATATATATACATTATAGGTTAGTGCATCTGTACATATATATACATGTATCTGCCTTGAGGGTTATACTACAAATAATTAAGAGTGATTTTGTTTGTTTTATACGTACCCCCACCTGAATCATATATAAATCCATTTCAGAATTGTGAAAGAAAAAGCTAATCTTTAGTGATTTTTCAGAATGTCAGTCTTTGGAAAGCTGTATTTTTAAGTCAGGTGAATGACATCAGAAGCCGTTTCACATCCTGTTATGGTTGGAAAGGTGTCTCTCTAAAATTTGTATGTTGAAGTGTTAACCTTCATTAGCTTAGAATGTGGCCTTATTTTGAGATAGGGCCTTTAAGAAGTAATTACGTTAGAATGGGGTAACTTGGGTGGGCCTTAATTCAATATGCCTTGTGTCCTTATAAAAAAGGGAAACTTGGACCCAGAGGGCGTGATGACATAGAGGGAGAAGACAATTGTCTGCAAGCCAGGGAAAGAGGCCTGGAATTTCCTTCCCTCATGGCCCTCAGAGCAAACTAAACCTGTCTGTACCTTGATCCTGGACTTCTAGTCTCCAGAACTGTAAGACAGTAACTTTCTGTTGTTAGCCTATGGTACTTTGTTATAACAGCCCTAGCAAACTAGTGCACATTGCCTTAAAGGAAGTGTACTGCCTTACAACAATAATCTCCCTTAAAACACACAAAAGTAAGACAAAGAGTTTGATTGTTTGTATGTATTAAGAGACATTTCAAAAAAAAACCAGGTATTATGAAACTCGTCTTGAATCACCTCATAACACAGGGACCACACTCAGGAGTCAAAATGCATCATTAACCTCTGTCAGAACATCTCAGCCCTCATAACATGTTTAAAATAGAAGCTATAGAAGACACTATGTATGAAATGGCCCAACTTTCCTTTAAGGGAAAAGGAAAACTTCTCCCAAGCATGCTGAATTATATTGCATATATTTCCTTGCCTATATTCTAGTAAAAGCAAAAACAAAAACAAACAAAACAAAACAAAACAACAACAAACCCATTACCAGTATTCTGGTGAGTATAGTGTACTCAGTAGCCTGGGATTCATCATTTTATCTAGGGCAGTGTAGATCTGTTTAATATTTCTCCCCCAGGGTTGAGGTCTTCATCCAGCTGGCGGCCCTATTAGGATGTTGACTAAAGGATTATGAGACTTTATAAGTCCTAATGTTGTTGGGCCTGGTAATTCATGAGTAGTAGATGCAGAAACCACAGGGAAAATCTCAGAGCACCAGGAGAACTAAAGACAGGAAGACGAGAGTCTCTACGAGCCTCCAGATTAATCTTCCCAGGAAGGAGTGGAGACACTAATGCTTGAGGAACATAAAAACAGACTACAAAAAGCGGTAAGGATAAAACCACATTATAGCTTTTACTTATTTTGTTGGACTTTTATTTCCAAATCACACAATTGTCTGAGATGATTTAATGCACAATTACATAAAAAATGAAATTAACATGTTTTTAAAAGCATAAAAGCAACTGCTAAATAAAGCCATAACATTTTTCTCTGCGCTACTAAGATAATGAACCATATTTTTCATCTCTAACTGTGCTTCTGTGTCATGAGTATGGAATTTGGGGCAGGAGGGGGGCAGGGAGATAGACCTTGGTTACTGAGAGGCTGCCTCACAGCTCCCTGGGAAGTAGCTTTTGTTACTTCCAAAGTGCAGTGGGTTGAAGAACTAAGCAGCAATGCCTGTGAAGAGCTGTGTCACTATGACACCAAATGCCTAAATACTCTAAGTTACAGGGAGAAGATAGGAGCAAACCTAGGATGACATAGGGTGCAATTTTGAACCTTGGTACCTATTGGGCTGCAAAACGCTGACTATTGGTTTAAGAGACGTCTTTTCTTTTTGATGTAGGGCATAGCCACCTTAATAATGATACCTATGGGTGCATATACACACATATGTGAAGCTTGATGTATGTACACACAGAAGTTCTATGTATGTTATACATTTGTAAACACACACTCATATTAAAACCTTTCCTAATGTCTAATTGAAATGCTCATTATTGTTATCTGTAAGGTATCCCTCAAATTTCTGAGAAAAAATATCAAATCGTGTCTTATTTCCAGAATGATTTTTATACAGAGCGTATAGTAGTGTGGTGATAAATGAAAAATAAAAATGCTATTTCAAGATTGAAACACATGAATATACAAGAGAAGCTACCATATTCCAGAGCTATGCTTAGGTTGGGGATAGAAATGAGTTCATAGGATTTTGGTCCTGTGCTTAGGGAGCTCACTCTCTGATTTTTTTTTTTTTTGTACCATTCTCTAAATAATATCTAATATAAATTACCAGTGGATAGATATATACCAAGAGAATACATCATTAGAGGGAAAAATATAATTTAATGCTTTTTTCCCCCTTTGTTACTCACCTACTGAATAGCATTTGGTTGAGGGGCCTATATAAATTGGGGATGATAACCCCATCACCTATATGCTTGGCCAAGGCAAGGTAACCATTAATCAGAGGACTAAATCAGTGCCGATGTCCACCTTTTTATATTTTCCATGATTTAAAATGGATAGGGAGAAAAAAATCAAAAGAGTAATTATATTTCACATCGGTGAACAAATTAATGAAATGTTTTATGTAAAAGTTAAGAAAAATATACATATATACGTATGTAAATATCAAGAGATTGTTGCATGAGTTTACTGGAGGCAAAGGAACATACTAGTTACATTGGAATTCTGGTGGAGTGACCTGAAGGCATCTCATTTTTCATAGTGGTGCAGTGTAGCACTTTGTGGAGATATTTTCTTTGAGGATTCAGGCTGGGATCTAGTCTAATTTCAGTTATCTTTGCTTTGGGGCCTGGGTATGTATTTCACTTTGGGAAGTTCTCTGTAAAAATGTTAGTTATTCAGGATGGTGATAGCTGAATTTGCACACACATGTGGGAAATTACTTGTGAGAAAAGGAAGCACCAGAGGAAACTGAAGACCTTCAGCCTAAACCAGAACTAGACAGACTTGCATGTGTCTGTGTATGTGAGTGGGTACACACACTTCCATGTTTGTGTGCTTGTAGGTATGGGTGCATGTGTTTGCATGTATTTATGTGTGTATATGTTTCTTTGTGTTTACGTGTATGCATGTGGTTATATGTGTTTATGTATGTATTTGTTGTGTGTTGTATATATATGTGATTGTGTTTGTGAGCTCTGGGAGTATGGTGGGGTTTGATGCCTTTTTAGCAGTCTTAAAGTTTTTGTGTGTGTCCTTTTTTAAAAATATGTTTTAATGTTTATTTATTTTTGAGAGCGGGGGCAGGTGGGGAGAGGCACAGAGAGAGAGGGAGACAGAGGATCCTTAGATGGCTCCACACTGACAGCAGAGAGCCTGACACGGGGCTCGAACCGTTCATGAGATCATGACCTGAGCAGAAGGCAGATGCTTAACTGGCTGAGCCACCCAGGCACCCCTTGTGTGTGTCCTTTTAACTAACTGTCATAGGTCTCTTTGGGCTGCTGTAAAAAAACTTCACAGACTAGATGGCATATAAGGAGCAAAAATTTATTGCTCACAGGTCTGGAGGCTGGAAAATGAGATCAGAGTACCCACATGGCTGGGTTCAGGCCCTCTTCTGGGTTGTAGATTTCTGGCAGTCAGCTCATAGGATGGAGTTGCTAGGGACCTCTCTGGAGCCTTTTTTGTTGACCTATGACTCATGACTCAAAGACCTCTCAAGGGCTCCCCTACTTTGAGAGTTAGGATTTTAACATATGAATTTTGGAGGGACTCATTTTATGAGTTTGAGCCCTGCGTTGGGCTCTGTGCTCACAGTGCGGAACCTGCTTGGGATTCTCTGTCTCTCTCTCCCTCTCTCTCTCTCTGCCCCTCCCCCAACTCTCGCTGTGTCTCTTTCTGTCTCAAAATAGATAAGTAAACTTAAAAAATATGCATTCTTTTCAGAAATGAATAATAATATGATTGGCATTGTACAACATAAATTACATCACGACATGTTTTTTTTTCCCATCCAATATTACCTGAAAAAAACTTTCATTTTGCTAAGTATTTTTACCTACTGCAATATGATTTGTGTGTTACAAAACAATATTCCATTGTATTAAATTTCTATTTATTTATTCGATCCTTTCTAAAATATTTTATTTGAGAGAGAAAGAGAGAGAGAGAAAGTGGGCGGTGAGGGACAGAGGGAGAGAGAGAGAGGGAGAGAGAGAGAGGGAGAGAGGATCTTAAGCAGGCTCTATGCTCAGCTTAGAGCCTGACATGGAGCTAAATCCCATGAACTGAGCCGAAATCAAGAGTCAGATGCTCAGCCAGATGAATCACTCAGGTGCCCTAGATCCTTATTATTTGATATGTACATAGCTTGAATTTTTAATATAAAGAACACTACCTACATAAATATCCACCTATATAAATATTTGTACATCATATTATTTTTTAGGAATAATTTTTCTGGAAGAAGTAATTTGGGACAAAAGTGTTTGCTGATTTTATGGATTTAGATATATATTAACAAATTAACCTCCAGAAAGTTAGCATTTCTTTACTCTACCATCACAGCTTGTAAAGGTATTCTTTCCCAGCACAATGAACCACACTTTATATTGCTGTTAAAATAATCTTGGCAACTTGATACATAAATGTATGTAATAATTTTTTTATTAAATTTTTATTTTGGAATAATTGTAGACTTAGAAATCTTGCAAAGATAGAATCTTCACTAATTCTAACACCTTAAATAACCTTTATACATTTGCAAAACTCAGAAATTAACATCAGTATATAACTATCAACTAACTCTACTCTTTATGTTTGACTTACGTTTTTTTTTTCCAGTTGAATCCCACCTCCCCCATTTTGTCTTCTTTCATGAAATGTAATTTTATGTTACTTGCTAGTTTTTTTTATTGTATAATGCATTTTTTGATGAATTAATATTGTGTATTTTAGATATGGGAGACTAAGATCTATTGCATGCAGTGATAATTTATATACACAAGTCTCAAAATGTCTATCATATTATCAGTAATCCCTCCCAAATTGTTACATGTTTTATAACATAAAAGATTGCATCATCATAACTATTTGGGAAACATTAATATATAATATAGTATTAGCATGGCTTTTTAAACCAAGATTAGTTAGATTCAAGTTATTTTTTGATTTATTAGCTCATGATTTATTAGTTAAATCTCTCTGCTGCAAGTGACAATAAGTCTAACTCAACATGCTAGACACAAGAGATAATTAATCTGTTGATGTAATGAGAATTCCTTGGGCAAGGTACCTAGATTCAGGAATCCAGTGTTATCATGAGGACTTGGTATTGCACTATTCCTCAAGTTTGTGCAGTGACTTCATCTTCACTGCAAGATGGTAAGAGGGCTTCGAGAAAACACTTCATGGATCACTTATTTTTAGAGCAATCACAGTGACATAATGAATAAATTATTTTGAATGTTTTTTTCCAGGGATAAATGTCCACTCTTAAAGGTAGATGGAATCTCATGCACTGAGATTGGGAAGAAGTACATTCCTAAATTAAAAGTGTGAGCTGTTTACTGGAAGGAGTATGAATGTCCTTGAGTTAAATAATAAATTCTACTATTGTTAGATATCACACACAGTCATTATGAAATCTACTTCAGTTTCAGATGAAGTATGTAAGTATTGCAAAACTGTCATGAGCATTGTTTCCAATTACCAGTGAGATAAGTAGGATAAACTTTTTTTAAGTTTTTTATTTTAATTCCAGTTAGTTAGCATACAGTGTTATATTAGTTTCAGGTGTGCAGTATAATGATTCAACACTTCCATACATCACCCTGTGCTCATCATAACAAGTGCACTCCTTAATCTCCATCACCTATTTAACCCATCCCCTCACCCTGTGCCCCTCTAGTAACCCTGAGGTCAGTTTGTTTTCTATAATTAGGTGTCTGTTTCCTGCTTTGGCTCCCTCTCTTTTTTTCCCTTTGCTCCTTTGTTTTCTTTCTTAAATTCCATATATGAGTGAAATCATATGGTGTTTGTCTTTCTCTGGCTGACTTATTTTGCTTAGCATTATACTCTCTAGCTCCATCCATGTTGTTGCAAATGGCAAGATTTTTTTTATAGCTGAATAATATTCCAGTGTGTGTGTGTGTGTGTGTGTGTGTGTGTGTGTGTGTGTTTCACAGTGACTGCATGAATTTGCATTCCCACCAACAGTGCACAAGTTTTCCTGTTTCTGCACATCTTTGCCAACACCTATTGTTTCTTGTATTGTTGATTTTAGCCATTCTGACAGGTGTAGGGTGATATCTCATTGTAGTTTTGTATTTCCTGATGGTAAGTGATGATGAGTATCTTTTCAGATGTCTGGTGACCATCTGTATTTATTCTTTGAAAAAATGTCTGTTCATGTCTTCTGCTTGTTTTTTAATTGGATTATTTATTTTGGAGGTGTTGAGTTTTATAAGTTGTTTATGTATTTTGTATACTAACCCTTTAACATCATTTGCAAATTTCTTCCATCGTGTAGATTGCCTTTTAGTTTTGTTGATTGTTTCCTTTGTGTGCAGAAGCCTTTTATTTTGGTGTAGTCCCAAATTTTGTTTGTTTTTATTTTTTTCCCTCACCTCAGGAGACATACCTATAAAGAAGGTGCTATGGCCAATGTCAAGGAAGTTACTGCCTGTGTTCTTTTCTAGGATTTTTATGGTTTCAAGTGTCACATTTAGGTCTTTAATCCATTTTGAATTTATTTTTGTGTATAGTATAAGAAAGTGGTCTGATGCATGTCTAGTTTTCCCAACACCATTTGTTGAAGAGGCTGTCTTTCCCCTTGGTTATTCTTGCTTCCTATGTCAAAGATTAATGAACTATGTAATTATGGGTTTATTTCTGGGTTTTCTATTCTATTCTGTTGATCTATGTGTCTCTTTTGGTGCCAGTACCATACTGTTTTGATTACTATTGCTTTGTAATATAACTTAAGGTCCAGAATTTTGATGACTCCAGCTTTGCTTTCCTTTGCTTTTCCAAGACTGCTTTGGCTATTTGGGGTCTTTGTTGGGTTCCCTACATATTCTAGGAAAATTTTTTTTTGCCCCATTCTACCTATGGGGGAACTCAGCTCCATGACATAGAGTGAGCTGGCACTAAAATCCATTTTTTATTTCTTATTCCCTGATTATTCTTCCCAATTGTCACTGCATTACTTATAGCCATTACTTGTAACCAGAGAGAAAATTTAACACTCAGTATCACTTTTTACAGTGGTCCATCAGTCACCATGCCAATTATTAATGCCTTTTGTTCAAATGTTCTAATGACCCACTATCTATGGTACATTTCACAAAACACATTTGAAAAATTTTGAAGCTTTTGCCAAAAGACTGTCAGCTGTTATTCCAATGATCTACTGCTTAGATCTCCTACTGTGAATCTCCTGGTCTTTCTTTTGTTTTGCTATATATCCACACTGTTGTCAAGGATACTCAGCTCTCTATGCCCTTGTCTAAACAGTCCACAAGGTGTTGTATTAAAAGTCCCAATTAAATGTGTACAGCCATTCACCTGTATATTCATATCATTACTCCCTTGCCCACCCACACTCAACTAACTACCTGTTCTAAAGAATACCAAGAGGTCAGAAGTCATCAAGAGAATGAGCAAAGTACGTGGGATCTCTGGGTATCACATAATAGCTGTGGCAATGTTATCTCAAGTAATTGCTGCCCTAACAAAGCAGAATAAAACTAGATTGAAAAGACATAAATAAAGACTGAGACAGCATGAGGATAATGGACATTTTTTTTAAATTTCATGTCTGTTGTGTTGTTCGTATTTTAAAGGCTAAATGGGTATTTCCAATGTAAACTTTTATTGCTTTTGGTAGAGTACGAGAGTTGATGAGATAGCAGAGAAGCCTTTAGATCATTATAAAATTATAGAAATCTTCAAAATTCAAATTTCATTATGTACTTAGTAAATCTATTTATTGTTTTCCATTTATGAGGCAATGTAGAGTAGTGGATAAGAGCACAGATTTTGGAATGAGAGATTATTATTATTATCATTCCCATTCACTACTTGAACATCCTTGAGAAGTGCATAACCCTATTTGGGACTGAGTTCCATGATCTAGAAAATGAAGTTACCAAAACTAGTAATAATAACACCTGCATCATGATAGCTCATAAGGATGCAGTAAGATAATGCATGTAATGGGCGGAGTACAGCCTCTGCACAAAGTAAGAAAGAATTGATATATGTTAGCTTTGATTAAATAACAGAGTGCTATTAAGAAGGTTTTGAGCAAATAGTTTCTTTTATTTTATGTTTAGATTTTGTAGTTTTATAAAATCTGTGTGGCTATTTTTAATAATCTGTACAAAGCTTTACATATTTACAATAAGCTCTCCCTGTTGTTGTGCAAATGTAAAAAGAAGTCAAAAAAGATCTGGGAATGCTTAGCCTGTGGCAGAGAATTCCCAGTGGGGATATGGTGCTAGCCATTGTGAGGAAGAGGTTACACTTATCCCTTGTGGTCAGAGGGAAAGGGAATAGATGTGTGAATGGAATGTTTGGGAAGGCAGATTTTGCTTCACTGTAAAATGATTTTAACTCCCCCTAAAATTCAGAACCATCCTGCAGTGCTAAAGTCCACTGCTAGAGCAAGTCAGTTCTTTTTCTCTAGAGGTTTCCAAGCAGAAGCTAGACAAAATATTAGCCAGGAAATCATAGAGATGTACTTGCTGGATAGGTATTGAACCTGGGTTAGGTGAGGTGATTGGTAGGAGCCCTTCTTCTTACTGTGGGATTCCATGTTCTGATTTGTGAAAACAAAAGTCAGATATTTTTGTCCCTAATAGGTTCATATTCATTAAAGCATTCATTGAATTTATTGAATTTATTTATTATTTATTTATTTATTTATTTAATTCATTGAATTTATTGTGGTTTGGGAAGTAACTTGACTTCTCCAAAGCCTTTACCTATTCATTTGAAAATGGAGTAACAGTAGTTTCTATCTCATAGAATTCTTGTGAGTATCCAATAAAATATAGCATTGGAATAGCCTTGTCCTATGCCAGTTCCTGGCATCTAGTGAGCACTCCATAAACATTTACTATTGTGACTGTCAATTTGAATGAATGAGAGTAGTGAGATATGCATGATCAAAGATGAATT
The DNA here is from genome assembly GCF_046562875.1 of Panthera onca. Lineage (NCBI taxonomy): Eukaryota > Metazoa > Chordata > Mammalia > Carnivora > Felidae > Panthera > Panthera onca. The sequence goes on from NC_138339.1 coordinate 57,917,539, forward strand.
ACCTGCTATCTTAACTTTTAAGCATTTTGTCAGTGAGAAAGACTTGAGCCAAATATCTAGAGTCCACGGGAGTAAATAATATTTACATATGTTTCTGTAGGAATCCACTCATTTATTCAGCATATATGCTTATATATCTATATACAGGAAATAAACGGTCCCTGACACCATGGAATTGGTGTGATATTGTAGTAGAAGAAGAATATCAAACCAAAACCCCGTATAAAATAAGGTAATAGACATAGAGCATGACATGGGGATAGACGGTATGGCTAGGACCCACATGGCTGAGGAGGCAACATGATCTGTTACTTGGGTAATGGAAAGGAGTTTAGAGGGAAGAAAGATGATTTCTAGATGGAATAATTAGAATAACCTTTATGGGGAAAATGATATTAGAGTTCGTTCTTACAGGATTATTAGAATTTCATGATCCATTCATTTGTTGATTTATTCCACTAGTACTTTGTATGTATGGGGGTCACTATTATTAACACTAGAAATTAAACATTCTCCCATGGAGCATAAGACAGAAAACAGGCAGCTGTCTCTATCATATGAGGGAGAGCAACAATAGTACCAGAGTTAAGATAGTACACTTCTTGCAGAAAATGTAACAAATAATTGCCAGGGAAAAAAATCTAGAAAAGTAAACTTACCTAAAGTTGTGAAGGCTTGGAGCATGTAGAACCTCATTTTTTAGACAATAAGGACTTAACTTAAAACCTTTTGAATAAGGAAGTAATATAATCAAATGTTTGGAAAATCAACTCGGGTGCAGTTAGGAAACTCTTTCAGTACTTATATGTGGTATATGATTTCTTGCTCATTAATGCGTTCATTCATTTATATAATCATTCCTTTGCCAAGTAATGACACTATGTGTCCAGTCCAGATAAAGAAGATTAGGAGGGGATTTCCCTAAAAATAGAGAGAGTTAAAAATATAAACAGGTATGAAAGAGACATATTTGAAGCCAATACATGAAGAGGGCTATGATTTCAAGTGAAGTGAAGGTTTAAAGAAATAACTATACATGTGTTTTCTCTACTCTTTGTTAGAAAAATAGAAGATTCTTTTAAAAAATCCAATTATGCCATTTTTCTAACTGTCTACCTTAGTCTGTTATGAACAAGATTTAAAGTTGGACTGAACAGATGACCCTAGATAAAAACACTAATATAATAAAAACCTAATATATTCAACCAACTGCAATAATTCATATTTTTAAGATTTCATTTAGACTATTATGAATAATTTTAATATATGGTCTCTAAAATTGATGAACTGTAGTTAAGTGACATTTGCAATCCACAAAGGCAAATGAATTTATTTAGATGATCTACAATCTTTATAATGGTGAAACTTTTTTTAATATGAAGTTTTTATTTTAATACTTTAAAATGAACACCACACACATTTGTTGAGAAGGCCCCAAGATCAAAATTCTCAAATGCCACCGTCAGTTTTGTTGCGTTAATGCAAACTCATATTTCAATCAATTGGTAAGTAATCATGCTACTTCCCTTCTTTAACATAGTCTCTGATCATAGGATCACATGGATGGGCCTAGATTAGCCACGTGTGTTTTATGACCCAGCCTCCCTGGCTACAGAATAAAAGCAAGATGTACAACCTAAGCTGGATTTAGCAGATTTCAGCAGACATTCTCCTGGAAATTTGGATAATGGGATTTGGGGAGTAATGCATGTCAAGGAAGTTCCCAGGATATCTGAGGGCAATCAATGCTTTGTGGTGGTGCCTTGGTTGCCTGGCTTTCTTGAATTCCTGATTGTTCCTCTTTTATGTGGATCCTTTCCAGTGCCCAGTGTCCATACAATGAAATTCCTGTCTTGTCTAGGATAATGTAAATTAATATTGTTTGCAACCTAAAAACAAACCAGACAAAAAAGCTTAATCTTTATGGTTCCTTTACCGTTGCAGTCAATGACAATTTGGGTTTTTAAAATTAGTCTAACATTATATAGTCAGTAGCCAGTGTTTTTCATCTCAAGAAATTATAAGTCATTGGCTAAAAACTGATTCTTCTGACCTCAAAGCCAAGTTTCATTTTTCAGTGTTTGTAAGATTTTACGGAATGTTATAGAGCTTCTCTCATACTCTCATCTACCACATACGAACCCCGAGTGAAGAGAATTCCTAGTGCAAGCAAAGGAAATGCAGCCATGCCACAAATATAGATTATCTTGAATTCTAAATCAATTGGAATGGATTTTTAAAACAGAACTAGGACAAGTCCTTTTAGAAATGAAGTTAGGGCAGAAAATAGTACTTCCAGGGTAGCATTGTGATCTTGATGTGATTCATTTCGGCCTATTGCCCGAAATATTCACAAAATTCTCCTTTCTCATTTAGTTCTCTGAACTGTTCAAGGATATGTTTATCAGCAGCAGGAAGAAATGCCAGGTAGCTTTAGAAGATTGCCTTGTCTCTTTGTATTACTTCTTTCAATTCTGATGTTTACTTCGATTTTTTAAATGACACTGAGGGGATCTGTAGGTTCAGATAGAGTTTGGTAAGCTGAAACAGTGTCACAGAGACCAAATCTCTTCTCAGACAACAATAATTGGTTATTAATCACTTTCTCTTTGGCCGTGATACATCTTCCTTTTTATTGTTGTTATTGTTTTTCTTTAGTGCAACCTATTAAAAATTAATGGCTGTGACATGATTTTAGAAGAGCATTCAGCTTTCCTTTGTTAGCAGGTGCAATTCAAGAAAAGTGTACTACAGAAACTTCCATCACAGTGCCCCTTCCTTATGATTCAATTGAGAGATGCTATTACTATTTATTAATTGCTTGGGCTGCACTGTCATGGTTTATGATGTTAGCACAGACCCTCGATTGAGTTACGTTCTTGTATTCAATTAGAGACTGTGTGTTATTGTACATGTTAACACTGTAGAACCACAGATGCTAGCCATCTGTAGATTTGATTTTTTTTTTCCCTCGTAGTCCTAAAAAATGGAGCAATTTAAATCAGTACTCCTAGAGAGACTTACAAAATAAAATAAGCACATAAGCACATAAGTTGCAGATTTAAAAACAAGGGCAGTGTAAAATTTAAATTTGAAAAACTATCAAAAGTACTTGCATAATTAGAATCGTGAGACAGTTTAATCATTCTAGGTGGTCACTGGAAGCTGAAGAGGAGGAAGTGCTGGTTTCCCAAGCTAAAATATTATTCTCTGGCTAAATGAGGACACTGTTGCAATGTTGTAAGATCAGAGTGAGCAAGTAGGGTGATAAAATCAAAGAGGATCAAACTCCTGAGGAGGAAGAAAGATGTATGAGAAGCAAACCAGTCTTAGCAGAATATTTAAGAGAACAAGAACCTGTTCCTCACTCCCTTGTCCTCTGATGCCTGATGAACTATTGACACTTGCCAGTTAAAAGCAACTTTTCACATTGAGGGGACAGAGCAGGAAAGACCCTCTGGCTTGCAGCAGGGAGGGTCTATTCCTCAGACTCTTTTCATGAATTATTTCAAATAGATGTTCCCCTACAAAATAGATCCTCACTAAAATACCTCAATAAAGCATTATCTTAGCAGGATAATCATTTATCTTTGACAACTCAACATTCACCATGGTCAGTCTGTCACTTAATGTCAACATGGATTGAAGATCTCTTGCCTTTGCACAGTCATGACCTCCTCTTTGAAAACATGACACATGCACCCCATTGCTCTGGCCAAATTCCAGGTTAGGTAATTACATTCTGTTACCTAAAGACCCCCTGTGGTTTCAATTAGGAAAATCGTTTTGCTGCATTCTTCTACCTGTGGTGTTGTATAAGGAAGGGTAGGTGCTGCACCACTAAACAGCAGACTTGTCTCTCCACCAAATGAGCTGCTGTTTATCATCTTCCTTAATTAATATTTATTGGGTACCCACAGAGTAAGTGGCTTGGGACAGGGTGACTTGGTAATTAAGTGTTCCCGAGTGCCAGTTGTCTCCTTTGAGAAATAAAATGGAGGACCCAACTTTGAACAGTCAATTCATTATCACAGAAATGGCATCTTTCATTGGGATACGGTGCTACCTTGCTCTCCTCTGATGTCTGTCAATCTGGGATTCCTCTAATCAAAACTATTTTTCAGATCATTAGATCCTAATAGCCTCAGAATTATGTCAAGAAGCTCTTTGTGGAGGCTGATCAGAGAGTGTGAGCTGGCCTTTTAGTTCTGACCAGTTACAGATTACAAATCTCTGATCTTCTGGGGGTGAGGGGAGGGGCGAGTTTGTTGTCCTAATGAGCCACATGCTTTTAACTTTGAAACATGACCTCCGTGTTTCTATGATTACATTGTCATCTGTGCCATCTGCTCTCTTTTTTTTTTTTTTTCTATATAGTTCTGTTCACAGGATGTGGAAGCACTTGAAACTCTTAGGGGGGTTTGGTGCATTTTTCCCCACATCTCTCTAGACACGGTCTTGATGTAGAGACTGATTTTAGGTCTCACTATTGAATGAGAAATTGAATTGCTTCGAGGAATAAGAACAGCAGGATCATCTTTTTCAACCAAAGAGAGTCCATTCTACTGGAGACATCAACCCTCTGGTCTAAATGCTTAGTAGTGGACAGCTGCACCCTCACGCATGCTGACAGGGGTCCTGGGGAGGTGTAGAGAGCAAGCAAAGCAGTGGTTCTCCGGAAGCTCACACTCCAGCACTAAATAAAAACCCTCCACCCATGGCTTCATGCATGCCTTTGGGTTCTATCAAGGATGATGGCAAAACATGAATTAAGAAAAACTACACTTTTTGTGTGTTTTTTTAAGTTGTATCCCAAATTTTAAAAAAGTCTCATCATCTTCTCTCTTTGATTTCAGAAGAGGATAACCTGTGTGGGAGTGTCGTTACTCAGACAATGAAAATATTCTCTGTATGGGGCGGGGAGAGGTTCTAAAAAAATGTGCAGTCATTTCTGTTTTGTCACAAAACCAAGATGGGAAGCTTCACTTAACATTGTGGTGAAAGGTTTTTGCTTTAAAAAAACAATAAACCTGGGTCGAAACAAAAAATTTCTAAAGTGCACTAAAATGTACAGAGCTGTCAGAATACAATGACTTCAGTCTATGGGCTTCCTCCTGATCAGCTGATTCCCTTCCTCTCCTGTCTTCATCCTAATGCCCCTCTTCTTGTCCCTTCCACTCTGTCCCTGTAAACTGTTTTTGACTGAGACATATCCCTGTATACCTCACCTTTTCTTTCACTGCTCCACCATAAGATGACTCCCACCACAGTTACTAGATCAGGTAGCATCCCTTGCTTATAGGTCACATATGCAATGCTGGGAAGCTGAGCAAAAGAGGAATTTAGTGGAAGAGAGTGAGGGCTCAGAGAATTGCTAGGTGGGCTGGAGAAGTAGTACTAGAAATGGACTGGGGAATACTTCACAAAGAAAGTCCTGCTGTATATTTATTTAATGTTTATTTATTTTTGAGAGAGAGACAGAGAGAGAGCACAAGCCCAGGAGGAGCACAGAGAGGGGGAGATACAGAATCCGAAGCAGGCTCCAGGCTCCGAGCTGTCAGCATAGAGCCCAACGCAGGGCTTGAACTCACGAATCATGAGATCATGTCCTGACCCAAAGTCAGATGCTTAACTGACTGAGCCACCCAGGCACCCCAGAAAGTCCTGTTTTAGACATGTATACTGAAATGTTTATGGATAAAATGATATCCTCTCTAAAATGCCCCTTATAATTTTCTATTGTACAGTGAGGGTAGGTGGAGCTTTAAAGGAAAGAAGAATCGTCATGAGTAGATAAGTTTTCTAACTGGATGACGGGTATTTGGGAGTTCATTTAATGTTATGTCTACTTTGGGGCATGTTTGAAATTTCCATGAAAAAAGTCAAAATGAAAAGATGTATCTAAGGCTGCTATTCCTGAGAGTTTCCCAACTACTATCAATTGATAGAGATGGGTGTTGTGACTCTTGAAGTGATCTAAAATGCACTTAGAAGACACACTTAGTTCACAGGTATTTGCTCCGCCTTGATCCAGCCAGGGTGTGTATGTGTGTATAAGGTTGTATGTGGATGCATACATATATGTGAATGTTTGTTCTGTGAATTGAGTGTATGTGTATAGGTATATGAGAGAGAAAGAGATAGACATAAGTGTTCTGTATTCAATGAGTTATATACGTAGGAGGAGGGTATATGAGTGTGTGTGTTCTGTTAGGTGTGCGTGTGTCTGAGAGAGAGAGAGAGTGCGCACTAGGTCTGCCATTATGTGAAGCCTGAGAACAGATGTGACAAAGTGGAAGTGACTTTGCCCTCTGTGGCATGTTCATCCTATATTTAGTTGAACTGTCCTATTTGATAATCACTTCAACCTTTTTGAGACTTTGGTCCAGTAAATAATAAACCCAAAATATAAATATCTTTTTCCTCCTAATTGAGTGTTTTATTATTGTGAAGAGATGATATGTAGTTTCCAATCACTGAAGAATAATATAAAAATGTAATCTGCAATGTAGCTTGTTGTCTGTCAATTTTCCATAAAATGTCTCAAATTTTTTTAATAAAAAAAAATAAGTGGGTCGGAACAAGGTGATCTGGATGGCTAAGTAGTAGGAAATAGAGAAAATTGTGAGCAGTTGAAGAATTTCCTGGTCAGGGGACGGCAGATAAAATGAGCACTTACTTTATTTTCCTTTCTGTCACTAGGCTAAAGTCAAAACTCTAGGCAGTGTCTGATGGTCTGATAGAACTAGCTTGCATTTCATGTTTGCTTTATAGCTGTATCTAGAATACAAATGGGGAGTTCTGGAAGAAAATGGGATCCTCCAGGGGTATGGTGAGATGCAGTAGGTATTTGGCTAACCAGCACCAACAAGTTTGGTCCAGGGGAGAGAGGCAGTTCCTTAAAAGGAAGACACAGAGCAGTGTACCTAGCTGACTCAGTTGGTAGAGCATGTGACTTGATCTTGGGGTCATGAGTTCAAGCCCCAAGTTGGGAGTAGAGTTCACTTTTGAAAAAAAGGAAGATGGAACATCTGGATGGCTCTCAGTTGAGTGTCTCACTTCAGCTCAGGTCATCATCTCATGATTCATGAGTTTGAGCCCCACATTGGGGTCTCTGCTGTCATCACGGAGCCTGCTTCAGATCCTCTGTCCCCCTCCTTCTCTGCCCCCCCATCTTTCTCTTTCTATGCCTCAAAAATAAATAAGTATTTTTTAAAAAGTAATGAAGAAAGAGAACTGTTTGGCAGAAGGAAAAAAATATTAGGTGGCCCCAAATACTAAATGTCCTCCTCTGTTTTTCTTCATGATTTGCAAGTGCTCATTTTGTTTCAGCTGTAAAATCTTTAGTAGCTTCTATTCTTATAGAATCAATTCCATACTTCTTCAGAATGATATCCACTCAACCTTTCCTTTTTCTCTCCAGACATTTTGGTCTACATTTAAGCTATAGATTCTCAGCACATTAATAATTTGCTTCTCAAACATACTGCTTCCTATCGTTTCCAAACCCATTGGAGCACATTGCTCTTCCTACCTAGACTGCCCTTCTTTTTCTTCTTTGCCTTACAAATTCTCACTCATCTCTCTTCATCTCCATCACATGACCCATGTTCTTTTGCACTTTACTTGGGACGCTCTGTGGGCTGGCCTTTATAAACAGTGTCATGAACAGCGAAAGGCTAAGAAGTGAGCTGCTTGAGAGTAGGGACCATGCCCTTCACCTCTGCATATCCTCTCTACCATGGCCACCAGGGCAGTATGACCTGTCCCACGTGATTACTCATTGTAGACACCCAATCACACGTGTATTTTCATTTCATACAATGGTTACACATTCATTTAGTTTTGGCCTTTGTATAGATGCATTCAAAAAGTCGTCTTATTTGGTGTCTTATTAGTGGTCAATGGCATAAGTTTGATACATTCTCATATTTCATCTTATACTCTGTACTGACTTCTCCCTTCCCATCTGTATACCCCATGTCTTTCTTCCATCTCTCTGTTTCTCCTAACCTTTTGACGGTTTTCACATTATCTACTCTGTAGTGGGCAGCTCTTTGGTTGTCTTGAACTGAGTTGATACAACTTAAGGACCTGTTAGCTCAATTGTTTTCCTCTTCTTTAATGAGGAAGATTTGAGAATTTGCAGTAGCTGGACTTAGACACACACCTCTCCCTTATTTTGGTTTTGGGTGACAGTTCTTAGAAATGAATATTTATTGAATTGATTAATTATTACAGCTGAAGTACTGGGGAAAAACAAAAAAAAATGTGAAACAGAAGTATGTCAAGAGAAAAGTTGGTTTTTGCTATTATTTGTGTAAATTGTCACATCCCTAAAAAGGAAATATTTTCCCAAACTTGACATTTGACAAAGATAGTAGGGAACTTGGAAGCAAAAATGAAAAAAAAAAAGTACTAGGTCATGTTGCTTGCTCTAGATATTTTTGGCATGGCTAAGATGTGCTAGGAATATTTCATTTTTGACATGAACTCTGACCACTTTTCACTTGTAAATGGCCAGAATGCATATATTTACCCAAGACAGGGTAGGGTGTGTGATAACGATATTGTGATGCACTGTGGCCATATTAAGGATGTGACTGACTTATTTGAGCTGAGTGCATCTGCAGCCTCTGGTGTAAGAACTTGAGTGACCTATTTCTTCTTTTTTGTTTAAGAATCAAGGCTATAAGCAGTCAAATTATGAATCAGGAGCTAATAGGATGAATAGATGCAAGAAAACAGCATGCAACAATTTAATGAAAGAAAAATGTGTTATATGCTCAAGACACAAATAAAATGCCACTTTCAGATTACAGTTTTTGCAATCTATTTATTTGGTTCATTTTCTTTAACTGCTATTTCACTCAACTACAACTTTTAATATTCATTGAACAAATGATACAGAAAAGCTTAGTTATTTTCAAATCTTTGTTGGGCTCCTTCCAACATATTTTTATATTTCTCTGTCTATAATGGAGTATTTAGTTATAATTGAACATTACATTTTGCATGGTTAAGTTATTTCTTTTCTTTTCAAGATGTCTAAGAATATCAGCCTAGAAAAACATGCTGGTTAAATGGTTGATTTTAGTCAAAATCACTGAATCCCCAATGGCATCCCCTGTTTTACAAAGTATGGACTTCGAATAATTGTAATGGTTTTAGGTGGGGGTTCATGCTAAAAATGCACATTCCTGTGTCAATTCTAAAACCAAATGCATTGAAATGTGCACTAGTGAGCTGAGATCTGGATTTTTAACAACGTTCCAGAAGCGTCTCTTCACAACTTTTGAAGACTGCTGGTTTAAACATTGAAGGTAATAGTAGCACTTGATTTATCAAAGTAAGAAGTAGGGTTTGTTTAACTTTTTTAATGTTTATTTAATTTTGAGCAAGAAAGAAAGAGACAAAGATAGAGTGTGGGGGAGGAGGGGCAGAGAGAGGGGGAGACACTGAATTCAAAGCAGGCTCCAGGCTCTGAGCTGTCAGCACAGAGCCCAACACGGGGCTTGAACTCACAGACCACAAGATCATGACCTGAGCCAAAGTTAGACGCTTAATTGACTGAGCCACCCAGGTGCCCCTAGGAAGTAGATTTTAAGAGTCACCAACATAAACCCAACCTCCTAATGCTTCTGCATGAGTAATATTTTATTTATTTTGTTAATTACAGGTTTATTACAGGTTGATTAAAGCATACCACTTTACAGGTTAAATATCATCTTTTTAAATTTTAATAAAGCAACACAAGCAAACCCCTCCTCCCCGGTTTTGGAGGTTCTATTTTAGACTCATAGTCAAACCCAGCTTTTATGGAACAGGTCTTCAAACCTTTTGAATCCTTTATTTCAGCAGTGCTGTTTCACTCCTCAAGGCCACACTGCGTCTTCTCTTTCCTTTTCTGACCAAATGTCCAGCTGCGTGGTTAATGCAGAGCAGTGATGATACCACCAACTTAGTTTTCATTCTTTCTACTCCCTAAATCAACACTCATTACTTTAATACATACATTTTTATGTGAGGTATTTGAGACTCAGGCAGGGGCTGTAGCTAATTTAAACTTAAAAATAAAGATTTGGGACTTCATATATTATTGTTATTATTTACTAATCTAAGTAATACATACTACTCTGGGGAATGTGGAAATACAGTAAACGAGAGTTAAAAATCATACTGTAAATTGTAAAATCTTTATCATACTTTTTAAAGTTTATTGATTTTGAGAGATGGAGAGAGAAAGAGGCAGAGAAAGAGGAAGAGAGAGAATCCCAAGCAGGCTCTATCTTCACAGAGTCCAAATGCAGGGCTTGGTCTCACAAACTGGGAGAGCATGACCTGAGCGAAAATCAAGAGTCAGATACTCTACTGACTGAGCCACCCGGCACCACTACCATATTTTTTAAACGTTGAAAGCATATAATTAAAAAATCTTAAAAATATAATGTATATGCCATTTTGCATCCTCCTTTTTCTCAGTGCATTAGATGTATCGCTGTGACAGTGCCATGGTAGGAGTTCAGTCTTCAGGTAGGAGGGTAAGACATGATCTGAGAGAGCGGAGAAGAAGGAGGGAAGGAAGAGATGAGGAAGAGGATGGTGGCAATTTGAAAGTTAAGCCACATGTGTGTAATGTATGCCAATAGAATAACATCTTCTCCTCCCCCCCCCCCACCACTGCTTTTGATGTTTAAAAGTGAATACTTTGAAAAACTCCACGACAGATTATTTGAGGCACCAAAATCTGTCCGAAGCCAGTTATCTCTGAGGTTTGACAAGACACTTTATATTAGAGTTAAGAACAAACTATTGCAAAAGTAAAGCCAGTGAAGTTGACAGCAGGCTTCAGTTTAGTGTTTGGGTCCTTTTTGTTTTTCCTTTGCAAAGTTAATTTGGGAACTTCTTTACAGAACTTACTTTGCATGCCTAATATGGAACAGATGCAGTTCCTGTCAAATGAAAGCAATACTTGAGCTCTTCTAATGAAAATTGTTAAAGTGCAGTGTATTACTCTTCTGTTATTAGGGTTATATTAGGCAACTGGCATTATTCATTATTTCCAAATAAAGTGAAATGTGGACCCCCATGCATGAAGATATTTATTACTTATTGATATTTAAAGGTTGTTAAATTAATCTTATTTAAATTACTCCTACTGCCAACCACTGTTACAATAATTTATTATATAATATTACTTGAGGGTTTTCTTTTACTTTAATATAAAACTTGCAAAAGCAATATATTGCCTGTAGATTTTTTCCTACAGTTCATTGTAACTGTGACTAATTCATCACAGCTGTTTAGACATGCAAAATCTATAATACTTCACAATGTTGATTTTCTGTTTCTGTTTTCCAAGACTGGAGCTTGATTTGAAACCATATAATGAAAAATTACATGCATCTCACTGGAAGAAATATTGGTTTAACCACTTGGCGGTGGAAGCCCAGGAACAGCCATGTGATTCTGTAGGGGAAGGTTGTGTACATGCAAGTCTGATAACTTCACTGAACTTTATTATATCTCTCCATAATACTGAGATAAGACCTGCCTTTAGTTGTTCAGTTTTGATCAAGAATTTATGTCTGTCATTGAGTTATCTTTCCTGCTATTGGCAGGCCTCTGTTAGGTAGCTCAGAAGTTCTAACAAAATACAATTCCCCACACAAGATCTAGGGACCTGATATTATCTTTATGAGGTGCCATGCTTCCTCCTTCATCTCCTTCTTCCTCTTACCATGTGTTCCTTCCTTCTCTTTCTTCTCCTTTTTCCTGAATACTACTTTCAGTTACCACTGTTCCAAGAGGCTGGGCAGAGGCAAAAAATGAAGTGGTAATTTCCATCTTCCCACCTCTTAGGAGATATTATAATGGGTTAAAGAGAAAAAATAAATCAAGGGTAAAGTGAGACTTTGCATTTATTGGTGGGGATGGATTGTATCTATTCCATTAGCATGGATGATTGAACGCTGCCTCAGTATCATTGTGTTTGATATTCAAACTGATGCTATCATTTTCTTTGTGATGATTGAAAGCTGCCTCAGTATCATTATGTTTGATATTCAAACTGATGTTATCATTTTCTTGGTTTGCATGGGGAAGAGACTGATGAATTATTAGTTACATCAAATCTTTAACATGTGCAAATTAGTCAAATGCAAAATATGTTTATAAAATTCATGGTTATTATTCTACCATTAATATTATGTTTGAGGCTTCACGCAAGAACAGAGGAATATGTGATGGTCTTAGCTGCTACTTGGTTATGTGGATTTTAAATAATAAAGCACAGGGACCATAACAAAACAAGGGATGCATATGGATACAAAGAAAACTTGACAAAGGATACTAAAGGATATGTTGTCAACCGAAATGTTGTTAGACAAAAGTTAATGGGAATAGGAGGGGAATTGAAAAAAGCAGGTAACCTTGTTCCTTAAAAAAAGTCAATTTGTTTGGTTTCTGGATATTGTATAAAGTACATAAAAGACAGGAGTGGTACAAACTGGGCATCCATTCATTCCTTTTTCAAAAAATAAGCATTTACTTAGGGTATATAGCAATGCATAAATAGAAACAGTCTTTGTCTTCATGGAGCTAGGAGTAGCAGCCATGAATTGAAAAAGCTATAGATGTATACTCACTAGTTGTGATAGGTTCTATGAAGGGAAATTTAGGGGGTGATGAGAAAGTATTAAAGGGGGCATAGTCTATATGACCTTGGATAAGGGAAATCTGTTTCAAGAAATTGATATTTAAGCACAAGCTTAAAACATGAGTAGGAAGTGACCAAGGGACCGAGAAAAGTAAAGCATTCCAGATAGAAATGTCAGTATGGCAATGATTTACTGTGATATGAGTGCCTTAAAAGAGTGCTCACTTTTTATGTATTGCATGCTTTGTCATGTGCTTTTAGAGTAGCATATAACATTTCACATGGAATGTCTAACAATATTTCTTAGACTCCATGTAACATCAAATTGACTATCAGTAAGAACAATGAGATGCATGCAAATAATTTCATGCAATTGTACTTATTATTTCTACCTAGTTACAAACTCCTTCACCATTCTTCTAAGATTCCACTGTGAAGGACATGGAGAGAACCATGTTAGTTAGCTTTAACTACAGCTAACTTTGTGAAAGTCGGTTTTTGGTCCAGGCCAGAATACAAAATCAGGAACCACATGTCAATTCTTTTCAGAAAATGAAAATAATTTGGCATCTTACTATTGCAAATACTGTGATGTCTGAAGTCATATGTAAAGCTATTTTTGGCAAATAAGACTCAGTAATAGGGCCAGATTTGCTAGGGTAGAGTTCATGTGGTGTAATCACACATAAGTGTTGCTTGACTTCTGGTCCATTTCCTGATGCTTAGCCCCATCATTAAGGTAAGTGTGTGGAAAGAAAAAGGTAACTCTATAACTATCAGTTTAATAGTTTCACTTCATTGAATTCTTACTTTCTAGTTGCAGAACATGAGTGGTTGTATATTTAGGATCAATCTTAAATGGGACGTAGAAGTATTTGCTGGCAAGTATTTAAAGATCTTTCTAGACATGAGTTTCTGGGGTTGAAAATGATCTATCATCTTGTGTCTACTTTTTAAATGTGTCTAAATTAAATAAATCCAAATTAATTTGTTTGTGAATGTTCTATCTTCACTCACATAATTAGCCATCAGACTTAAACAACTTTTCTAGTGTAAAATGTCAGTTAATTATTAATACATATTATTAAAGCAAAACAAGTTGCCAGAAGCATTTTTTTGAATTTGTAATTGGATTTCTGTATGTCGTTCTTAAGTATAAGAACTCAACTATCAACTTTCTTAGTGGTAAATTAATTGTAATTTTAAGTGTGCCATGCTTTCAGATAAATAGAATAGCACCTACCTCTCAAGAAATAAAAATTTAAAAAATTTAATTCATTCTTATTCTTAAGCTGTATTATTCCCAAGTATTTTTATTTATTTACTTTTCTTAGAGTATCTCATTGGCCATGAAATGTAGTATCAACGCTCTGTGTCACTACTCATTAAATACAGGATTTCTCATCTTCTGATGGTACTCTGTCAACAAAAAAGGTTTAGTGTGTTTAATAAAATACTAAAAATGCAATGTAACCCAGCAAAGATACCTAAGAAATATATGGCATAGTATACATCTTTTACATAAAATCCCCAACCTCTATAAAAATTAGGACATAGATTGCTGCTATGCTCTCAGAAATACCTGTCACCCCTACATATCTTCAATTCAGGATGAATGTAGGCATCCCATCCCTAGCCTGGGTTGAGTGACATCATGCAAATGGTGGCATTAGTGTCACAAGTAATAATGGCTTCCCCTTCAACCTTGTCAAACAATATCAGGTTGCTAAGCTCTAACTTCAATTGCAGAAGTCAATGAAAACCAAAAGAAAAAATAAAACAAACGCCAGGTTGCTGTGGATAGGTTAGTAAGGGATTCACTGATAAATAACAATTACCATAGGAGTGATTATGGTTTTTTTTCCCCCTGTAGATTGTATTTTTCTTTCTACTTATAAAATTAGAACTTGTCACTCTACCATGGAGATCTGACAGTTAAATAATAGTTTGCAAATGATTAGTAGAATGAGAAATTACTGCCCATAGAAAGAGCTCTGTGACTCAGCAGATAAGGATATGTAACTCAAGTTTATGAAGGAAACCCCACTGATCATGCAGGAAAATAAAGGCAGAAATAATGTTTTCTATTGATGCACTCACGCCAGTTTGCTAAACTTCCCTTAATTATCAGAATAATTTTCACTTGGAACTTAAAACCAATTGGTCCAAACATATTTTACTTGAAGCATCT